>NW_020837948.1:34900110-35392113 GCF_003676395.1 Aethalodelphis obliquidens
CTCTCACTGTTGTGGCCTCTCCCGTCGCGGAGCACAGGCTCCGGATGTGCAGACTCAGCGGCCATGGCTCACAGGCCCAGGCGCTCCGCGGCATGTGGGATCTTCCCGGACCAGGGCACAAACCCGTGTCCCCTGCATCGGCAGGTGGACTCTCAACCACTGCGCCACCAGGGAAGCCCTGTGATGACATTTATTAACTTCTGATGTTATACATATGAGAACCCACCAAACAAGATTGTTTTTATGACTTGGTGACTATAGATTGAAAACTTTTGGGTATTACCACAAACCCTAGTAGGATTTCAGACCACAATTCCATGCAATAATAATTTTCTGTGTTCTAAGTGATTTAAGTTGTAGAGTTGAGGGGAAGAAATACTACTTCATCTATATTACATTGGGGAAGATAAGACCTCTAGACCTAAATATAACAAGGAAGATGCAACAGTGAGCTATCACTTTAAAGTTTGTATGAATTGTGGGCCATCAATCTATGCATTTAATGAATAAATTTCTACTTTTTTAGGATAACTTTCCCACTATAAAGTATAGCTTCACACAATTACACCCAGTGTGTAACACCTGCATTTTATGAAAAGCTCTGATATACTAGGCTACTCTGATGACAGTAATGGTTCTGATCCAATCTACTTACATTCTCATAATTTTACACATGTCAGTTTATTCTGGATGATCCGTCTCTCTGCTGGAAATGAGTCAAGATAATGAGAAACCCAAAGCCCTCTTTGTTAGATCTCTGATGAGGTTTTGGGTTGTTGAGGTGAATCATCCTGATGTCTGGCCCCAGGCAGAGGTGGGGAAATCAATGAAGGAGAACTTCTGAGAATGTCCTGAAGACTCTCAATCCCTTCCAGGTATATGGTCTACTCTGAGAGCAATGAGCTAACAACTCTGACTTTCTTTCTTGACTTTATTTCCTCCTATAATCTTAAATGATGTGACTCATTTAAAACTATTTCACTTCTCATATATTTCTCCTTGACTTCCTTAGACTATAAAGTGGGAGGCAAGCAGCATGAAAGAAATAAAACTGAAAAACACAGTATCTGTTGAGAACTGAATTGCAGGTAACAAAACAGTATCTCCAACATTGTGAAAAATGAGTACATATTTTGCTCTAAAAACTAAAGGGGAGGAAATTTCATTATTGTAATAGCTTATCCCTGTGGCTATTACCATATGTACTATAAAAAGTAACTACTTTAACCTCATATCTTAATATTATTTCCAATTAAGAAGCTGATTATAATCATCCTCTGTGTAGTAAAGTACTGTACTCTTCATTTGTCCAGTAAGTACTTACTTATACATTATTTTATTTCACTTTAATATTTTGTTTTATATCATTCAACACACAAGAAAATTTCACTGTTAAAGTAATTCAATCATAAGTTATAATGGAAGTGCAGAAACCTTTAGAAAAATATAAATAACCCTATTTGGTGAATTCAGATTTTATTATTTAGAGTTTAACATAGTGGTAAAGACCATGAAAGGTTTTCAATCATTAAATCATCCCTAAAATGGAACAGTAATGTTCATTTTCCTTTAGTGATCTTTTTCTTTAGTTGTTTTATTTTGGGTCCTCATGATCTGTATTTTTAATCCTTTAGCTCCCATAGAGCCTCTCATGTTGTCTTTTGCAGGTTTTCATGGTCTCAGGTTATTCCTGCCCAGAACTGTGCAAGGTCAAAGCTCTTTTGTCTTCATAGACTCAAATTAGGAAATGTATGTAACAAAGGTTCTCTCTTTGCATCTCATCACTTCTTTTCTCGAGTGCCACCTTCACGCCCTCAGGCTTCTTCCTTGGATGAGAGGCCTGGCCTCAAGCATGCCTGGGGTTGTGTCCTTTTAGTACAGGTCCTGAGAGGAAGAAGCTTTTTTCCATCAACAGCAACAGAAAATTCACCAGGGAGTGATTCCATTTAACCTGGTTTATGCTCCTTGCCCAACTCCTGGCTGTGTGTGAACTACAGGGTAAGGTGCCTTGCTCATATCTGTCCTCCACGGACCATCTGCACGATAAGAACTCCTGCTGCTGCACAAGTGTCATTACGTGTTTATGAGTAGCTTCCTTTGCCCCTAAGGTCACCCTGTGTAAGCGGAACAAACTTCTTGAAGTTCAGCTTTGGTTTCTTTATGTGCTATAGTTTAGAGGGAGAGGAAGTAAAGGATGCCTGTGGGTGTGTTTGAGGGGTAGGGGGAGGAAGAGAGAAGAGCAAGGAGGAAGAAAGAGAGAAAAGACAGTATGGCAACACCAATGAACCGATAAAACAATAAGGATCGCTATGGCAGCAAAGAAAGAAATGATGGAGAGAGAAAAAATAGGAATTGTTGACAGATTCAAGATATAGGCCCCGGGCTTCCCTGGTGGTACAGTGGTTAAGAATCCGCCTGCCAATGCAGGAAACATGAGTTCGAGCCTTGGTCCAGGAAGATCCCACATGCCATGGAGCAACTAAGCCCGTGCGCCACAACTACTGAGCCTGCGTGCTACAACTACTGAAGCCCATGTGCCTAGAGCCTGTGCTCCACAACAAGAGAAGCTCCCTCAATGAGAAGCCCGCCCACTGCAACGAAGAGTAGCCCCCGCTCGCCGCAACTAGAGAAAGACTGCATGCAGCAACGAAGACCCAATGCAGCCAAAAATAAAATAAATAAGTGAATAAATAAATTTAAAAAGATATAGGCCTGCCTCAGAGCTCTGTACCTTGGCAAAAACTTAGATGTCCCTGGAAGTTTTGATTCTATTTTGAAAAATATGACTTTAGATTAAAAGCATTGCTTATTTGGAAGAATAGGAATGAGATTTTACTAAAATCATTTTTGAATATTGCTGCTTGACTGGGTGTAATTGAAAATGGTTATTATCCTTTAAGTGTTTCATAATGTGTAGTGAAATGAGCCATGAACTCCACCCCTTCAGCTCAGTCTTATACCTCTCTTAGCTATGAAAAGCAAAGCCCCAAGTGCACTTTGTGCTGTTGGTTTTAAAACCACAAAGAAAGAGGAAGAAATGGTCTGCAGATCTGATACATACGACATGACAACATATAAATCAATTATCCTGCTCAAATTTAACCCAACTGTAAAATCAACAAAACCATTCAAAGGGGTTGAGGCCAGGCATCACTTAATTGACTTCATTCCAGCTATTAGTGGGTTCTTTGAGAAGCTAGTAGACACATACTTATCTGGTGGTTAATATGAACTCAGTTTCGATAACTGTACATGTGTTGCCTCATAGAAGGGAGTCTGGGAGTTGTGTGGTATTTGGCTTTATTGACATATTGACAATGACATGATGTACAAATGTACTGTGAAACATATTGCAGTAAGATTTTTGGCAGAGTGTTCCTTTCTAAATATCAGGCTGAAGCTTACAATGAAGTTTGCATTACAACATTCTGCTGTGACACATGAGCACTGCTTAGTTTAGGACTGCTATAAAACAGTCACATCTAGGATATGAAGGAGGAAGCGTATAATACAGTCATTTCAATAGATTATCATTTGATCATTCAATTATTAAAATTTTTAAATTTCAGGACAGTTTTAGATTTACAGTATTTTGCACAAAAAATTTACAAGTAAACCAGAGGGCTCCCATAGAGCCTCCATTCACTCTTTCCTATTAGTATTTGAAACTATTAAGGTACATTTGTCAAAATTAATGAACTAATATTGTGACATTATTATTTACTAAAATCTATATTTTACTCAGAATTCCTCAGTTTTCTCCTAATGTTGTTTTCTTTACCAGGATCATCCAGTAGTCATGTTTCCTGAGGATCCTCTTTTTTTTTTTTTTTTAACATTTTTATTGGAGTATAATTGCTTTACAATGTGTGTTAGTTTCTGCTTTATAGCAAAGTGAACCAGTTATACATATACATATATCCCCATATCTCCTCCCCCTTTCATCTCCCTCCCACCCTACCTATCCCACCCTTTTAGCTGGTCACAAAGCACCAAGCTGATCTCCCTGTGCTATACGACTACTTCCCACTAGCTATCTATTTTACATTTGGTAGTGTATATATGTCCATATATACACTACCACTCTCTCACTTTGTCCCAGCTTACCCTTCCCCCTCCCCGTGTCCTCAAGTCCATTCTCTAGTAGGTCTGCCTCTTTATTCCTGTCTTGCCCCTAGGTTCTTCATGACCTTTTTTTTTTTTTTAGATTCCATATATATGTGTTAACATACAGTATTTGTTTTTCTGTCTGACTTACTTCACTGTTTATGACAGACTCTAGGTCCTTCCACCTCACTACAAATAACTCAATTTCATTTCTTTTTATGGCTGAGTAATATTCCATTGTATATATGTGCCACATCTTCTTTATCCATTCATCTGTCGATGGACACTTAGGTTGCTTCCATGTCCTGGCTATTGTAAATAGAGTTGCAATGAATATTGCAGTACATGACTCTTTTTGAATTATGGTTTTCTCAGGGTATATGCCCAGTAGTGGGATTGCTGGGTTTTATGGTAGTTCTATTTTTAGTTTTTTAAAGAAACTTCATACTGTTCTCCATAGTGGCTGTATCAATTTACCTTCCCACCAACACTGCAAGAGGGTTCCCTTTTCTCCACACCCTCTCCAGCATTTATTGTTTGTAGATTTTTTGATGATGGCCATTCTGACTGGTGTGAGATGATATCTCATTGTAGTTTTGATTTGCATTTCTCTAATGATTAATGATGTTGAGCATTCTTTCATGTGTTTGTTGGCAGGATCCTCTTGATTGTGATATTTTCTCAGAATTTTTCAGAATTTCCTTCCTTTGATGACTTTGACAGGTTTGAGAATTAGTGGCCAAATATTTTGTAGAATGTCTCTCAGTTGGGGTATGTTTATTTTTTTTAAATCAAGATAAGACTGGGGTTATGGGTTTGGGGGAGAAATACCACTGAAGTAATGTGACATTTACTTCACATCTTATCAAGATAACATTACAGTTGATGTTACCTTAATGTTATTTGTCACATTTCTCTTTGTTTTATTTTTAATGCACTCTGCTAATCTCTATCTTTTAAATGGTGTATTTAAGTCATTTACACTTAAGATAATTATTGATATGTTAGGGTTTAAGTTTGCCATTTATTTATTTGTTTTCCTTTTCCCATTCTTCTATTACTCTTTTCATTCCTTCTTGTGAGTTAACTGAACATTTTTTAGGATTCCATCTTGATTAATTTATAGTGTTTTTGAGTATATAGTTTGTATAGTTTTCTTAGGGGTTATGCTGAGTGTTACAGTATGCATGTCTGACTTATCAGAGTTTACCAGTATCAAGGCTCTACCATTTCAAGTGAAGGGTGGAAAACGTACGTCCACTGAGGATGCTTACTCTTTCAATTTTTAAGCATCACTGTCCTGAGTATCAGTTGGTGTTAAAATTTGTATCTTAGTCATCACATATGATTTAGAAAACTCATGAGAAGAAAGATAGTCTATTGCATTTACCCATTTTTCTGCACTTTCCACTATTCTTTCTTTCCTGATGCTCCAAGATTCTTTCTTTTATCATTTGCTTTGTCTTTGAAGAACTGTTATAGCCATTCTTTTGTGTGTGGGGGGGATTCTTGTGACTTTTAATTCTTATTATACTAATGTTTTACATAAGTGTGGGGAGTAAAGATGGGAATGGAGTAAGGGAAAGGAACAAGTGAAAAGTATCTTTCAAGTTCCTTGAACTATTGAAGCATGTGCTAGGGTAAGAAAGTTCAATAAAAGCATCACGACCTTATCACCACAGAGCTTTTAATAGAGATGTGCAACAGAGACATGGCAACTCTTTAGTTCAGGTAGAAGTGACTCTGACAGAATTAATCCTGCGTCAACTTGGCATACTTGGAACACTGGGCACTGCAGCTGCTACACAGCTGGGCAGAGGAAAAGTCAGCTGTCCAGAATCTACTTCCTAGCATGCAAGTAGGAGCATGTGTATCTCTTCCTCTCCAGCAGAAAAGAGACACTCCACCAACTTTGTAGCAATGAGAAAACTGTTGGGCTAGACTCTTAGAAAAGAGAAAGATTTCTTATTTTGTATTGAAGTATAGTTGATTTACAACGTTGTGTTAGTTTCTGGTGTACAGAAAAGTGATTCAGTTATACATATACACATATATATTCTTTTTTATATTCTTTTCCATTATGGTTTATTACAGGATATTAAAAAGAAAGATTTCTTTTTTATATTTTCTGGTGATGTTGACTGACTGAAAGTGACATGCCCCCTGTGGGTACTGCGCATGCCCCCTGCACACAACACCACTTAAGGGGTGAGCAGACCACCTAAGCCACCCTTCCGGCTGACCCCCTAGACACACCCCAACCCTCACCCCATATAAGGAATAAGCTCCCCCACTCCGCAGGGGAGCCAGGCAGCAAGGGAAACTGTTTCTTATTCTGCTCCCCCCTGCTGCAGCAGGGGCCCCAATAAAGCTTTGCCTGAATTTCTTGCCCAGCCTCGGTCAATTTCTATTGATTAAGGAGGCCAAGAACCCTGGTCAGTAACAGCGTCAGTCGTGGATGATTGGTTTATCCTCGGTTGTGAGATTATACAGCTGAGTAAGGATTGGGTCTAGTGCATGAATATAGATTTTAATTTTAATTCACAGCAAATGATGATCAGCACAGATTAAGCACCTTAGTTCGCACTTCCCCTGTACCTGAATCATCTATTGATAGGAAGCTGAGCTTTAGAGGAGAGAGCTGAATCCTTAGGTAACTTCTCTGATTGCCCGAGAACTGCAGTTTGCTTCAATCTAAGGTGTGGTTTTCTTACTAGAGAAAGTAAGTATTCAATGCTAACTTTGAAACTTTTAAGACATAGTGGTGACAGGTGTTTTGGTTCAGGAACAGGCTGTTTAACAAGTCAAATGCCTATCATTCCATCTCAAGCATTAACTTGTTTTAAGCAAGAGAATTCTATTTTTTTTTTTTTTTTTGACTTGAAATGGTGCTTTCTTCTATATTTGATTTCTCGGTTTTCTTAGTACATACTAAGATGTACTAAGTACATACGTTTTCAAAACTTTCCCCTTTTCTGGGAGGTTTTCTCAGAGGCAACTTTTAACGTTCAGCATCTCCAGGTGGTGCAGCTTCTCCGGGCGAAGGCAGGCGGAGGCCCCGCAGCTGTTCCTTGTTGCGCTGGATGGTCTTGTTCCCGTCGGCGCACGGCATGGAGAGCTCAGATCCAGCCTGATGGACGCCGGCGGCAGGCCGGGCCAGGCCGAAAGACGAGGCCACGTTGCAGCGGGACAGCGACTGCGACCACGCCGTTGGCCCCGGAGAGGCGCAAGGACAGGTGGGAGATGGGCGAGGCGGGTGGCGGCGCTGGGGCGGGAGCGCGGGGCGCGGGGCGCGGGGCTCAGGGCCGCTCCTGGGCGCCTGGGAGGCCTCGCCGTTCTTCAGTGGTCGGTCTTCTAGTGATAAATTCTTTTAATTTTCCTTTGTCTGAGAATATCTTTATTTCTCCTTTCTGGTTGAAGGATAGTTTCACTAGACCTCCGTTTTTGTAATTTCCTTTCTTCCAGGATCACACTAGTAGCAACTGCTGTGAAACAAGCCACACCACAAATTAGCAGCTTAAAATACCAAACATTTATTTAACGATGATTCTGTAGGCTTGCAGTTTAGGCTGGACTCTGCCGAGGACTTCTTTTCTTTGAGCTGGGTTTCCTCGTTTATCTTAAACAGTTACAAGTAACTAGACAGTTGTGCTTCTGAAGGTTGGTTGGCTGAGAGCCTGGGCGCTTTGGCTGTTCTCCGCGTGTCTCATCTTACGTGTGTGTCATCCATTAAAGACGTTAACGTGGCAGTGGTGGGCACCCATGAGAAAATTTCAAAAGCTTCTGGAGGATCAGCCTTGGAACTGGCACAGCAGTTCCAGTCTTCAGTTGCATTCTCTTGGCCAAAAGCAAGTCCCAAATCCACCTCTGTACCCAAGGGTGTGGGACACGATTCCACCTTTAATAGGAGGGTCTGCAAAGTCCAAATGCAAAGGGAGTGGGTGCACACGGGAAGAGTGGAAAACTGGGGGCATTTTTGACATCGGTCTGCCACAAATATCTTAGAACGCCGTCTTGCCCGCAATTGTAGGTCCTTGATGTTGTCAGAAATGTTTTACTCATAGGAAGGTTGACCTGATACAACTTAATCCTCTGTAATTAGAGGTGGAAGTCCTACAACGATATTTTTAAAGCATGAATTTTGGAGGAGGTGGTGTCAAAAGTTCAGAAAAAACAACAGTAAAACCAGCGAATCAACGAAGTAGTAATTAATCAAAGCTTATTTTGCACACACCGAAAGGCAGTTTGTGAATCAGGAGTAAACTAAAAAATGGAATGAGGCTGAAGGGTATATTGTTATAAAGCAGCACAGTGAGAAGGCTGTGACTTTGATTATTCACAGTGATTGGTTATGATAATAGAATCTTAAATGACAGGGAATTGGTTAGTGGTTACCTCATATCAATCTTGGGAAACTGTTTAAAGTTTTGCTTATGATTTCCAGAGGGACAAACAAGTAATGACTCAGTTCAAGGTAGTCTTGCAAAATAAGCTAAATTAAGCTGTTTATATGACTAAACTCGTTTTGTCTGCTCAGGGAATTTTCGAGGCTGGTCTCTTTTGTTTTCGATTTTAGCAGTGGAAAGATTATTTGCACTTGTGGAAAAGGTAGCCATCTACATCATAAGATATATGATATAAACTGCTTGAAGTAAAGTTCAGAGCACTGTTGATTTCCTTTGTGTAAGATGACAGTGAGAATTAAGATAATTTAGCAACAGCTGCCTAATCAAGATAGAAATAGAAGTAACAAGGATGTGGCAACCATTGTTGTGAAACAGAAATAAGTATACATGGGGAATCACGATGAAGCCATAGATCTGTGTCCAGCATCATGACTAAGTAAATAAACTTACCCATCAAAAAACATGATAAACACAAGGGGGAGGTAGAGTTCTTTGTAATGCTAATGCACATGTTTTTTGCTATTGAAATGGAATTGTTTTCTAAGGGTAAAGATCAATGACAATGCATATCACACAGTCTTAAATTTAGTCAGCCTGAATTCAACACTATATTTCTGATGACATTTTTGTTATATGTGACAAAACAGTTGTTTTTTTGAATTTTTGAATTTTATTTTTTTATACAGCAGGTTCTTATTAGATATCCATTTTATACATATTAGTGTATATATGTCAATCCCAATCTCCCAGTTCATCCCACCACTACCACTGCCCCTCGCCGCTTCCCCTCTTGGTGTCCATATGTTTGTTCTGTGTCTCAATTTCTGCCCTGCAAACCGGTTCATCTGTACCATTTTTCTAGGATCCACATATATGCGTTAATATATAATATTTGTTTTTCTCTTTCTGACTTACTTCACTCTGTATGACAGTCTCTAGATCCATCCATGTCTCTACAAATGACCCAATTTCGTTCCTTTTTATGGCTGAGTAATATTCCATTGTATATATATACCACATCTTCTTTATCCATTCACCTGTCAATGGGCATTTAGGTTGCTTCCAGGTCCTGGCTATTGTAAATAGTGCTGCAATGAACATTGGGGTGCATGTGTCTTTTTGAATTATGGTTTTCTCTGGGTATATGCCCAGTAGTGGGATTGCTGGGTTTTATGGTAGTTCTATTTTTAGTTTTTTAAGGAACCTCCATACTGTTCTCCATAGTGGCTGTATCAATTTACATTCCCACCAACACTGCAAGAGGGTTCCCTTTTCTCCACACCCTCTCCAGCATTTGTTGTTTGTAGATTTTCTGATGATGCCCATTCTAACTGGTGTGAGGTGACACCTCATTGTAGTTTTGATTTGCATTTCTCTAATAATTAGTGATGTTGAGCAGCTTTTCATGTGCTTCTTGGCCATCTGTATGTCTTCTTTGGAGAAATGTCTATTTAGGTCTTCTGCCCATTCTTGGATTGGGTTGTTTGCTTTTTTAATATTGAGCTGCATGAGCTGTTTATATATTTTGGAGATTAATCCTTTGTCCCTTGATTAGTTTGCAAATATTTTCTCCCATTCTGAGGCTTGCTTTTTGTCTTGTTTGTAGTTTCCTTTGCTTTGCAAAAGCTTTTAAGTTTCATTGTTTTTTTTTTTTTTTTAAATTTCCATTATTCTAGGTGGTGGATCAAAAAAGATCTTGCTGTGATTTATGTCAAAGAGTGTTCTTCCTATGTTTTCCTCTAACAGCTTTATAGCGTCCAGTCTTACATTTAGGTCTCTAATCCATTTTGAGTTTATTTTTGTGTATGGTGTTAGGGAGTGTTCTAATTTCATTCTTTTACATGTAGCTGTCCAGTTTTCCCAGCACCACTTATTGAAGAGACTGTCATTTCTCCATTGTATATCCTTGCCTCCTTTGTCATAGAGCAGTTGACCGTAGGTGTGTGGGTTTATCTCTGGGCTTCCTATCCTGTTCCATTGATCTACGTTTCTGTTTTGTGCCAGTACCATATTGTCTTAATTACTGTACCTTTGTACTATAGTCTGAAGTCAGGGAGTCTGATTCCTCCACTCCGCTTTTTTCTCTCAAGACTGCTTTGGCTATTCAGGGTCTTTTGTGTTTCCATACAAATTGTGAAATTTTTTGTTCTAGTTCTGTGAAAAATGCCAGTGGTAGTTTGATAGGGATTGCATTGAATCTGTCGATTGCTTTGGGTAATAGAGTCATTTTCACAATGTTGATTCTTCCAATCCAAGAACATGGTATATCTCTCCATCTGTTGATATCATCTTTAATTTCTTTCATCAGTGTCTTATAGTTTTCTGCATACAGGTCTTTTGTCTCCTTAGGTAGGTTTATTCCTAGGTATTTTATTCTTTTTGTTGCAACGGTAAATGGAAGTGTTTTCTTAATTTCTCTTGCAGATTTTTCATCATTAGTGTATAGGAATGCAAGAGATTTCTGTGCATTAATGTTGTATCCTGCAACTTTACCAGATTCATTGATTAGCTCTAGTAGTTTTCTGGTGGCATCTTTAGGATTCTCTATCTATAGTGTCATGTCATCTGCAAACAGTGACAGTTTTACTTCTTCTTTTCAAATTTGTATTCCTTTTATTTCTTTTTCTTCTCTGATTGCCGCAGCTAGGACTTCCAATACTATGTTGAATAATAGTCATGAGAGTGGGCATCCTTGTCTTGTTCCTAATCTTGGAGGAAATGCTTTCAGTTTTTCACCATTGTGAATGATGTTGGCTGTGGGTTTGTTGTATATGGCCTTTATTATGTTGAGGTAGTTTCCCTCTGTGCTCACTTTCTGGAGAGTTTTGGTCGTAAATGGGTGTTGAATTTTGTCAAAAG
Source organism: Aethalodelphis obliquidens (assembly GCF_003676395.1). Lineage (NCBI taxonomy): Eukaryota > Metazoa > Chordata > Mammalia > Artiodactyla > Delphinidae > Aethalodelphis > Aethalodelphis obliquidens. The sequence goes on from NW_020837948.1 coordinate 34,911,483, forward strand.
GTTTTTCTGCATCTATTGAGATGATCATTTGCTTTTTATTCTTCAGTTTATTAACATGGTGTGTCATGTTGATTGATTTGCATATATTGAAGAAGCCTTGCATTCCTGGAATAAACCCCACTTGATCATGGTGTATGATCCTTTTAATGTGTTGTTGGATTTAGTTTGTTAATATTTTGTTGAGGATTTGTGCATCTATATTTATCAGTGATATTGGCCTGTAATTTTCTTTGTAGTATCTTTGTCTGGTTTTGGTATCAGGGTGATGGTGGCCTCATAGCATGAGTTTGTGAGTTTTCCTTCCTCTGCAAGTTTTTGGAAGAGTTTGAGAAAGATGGGTGTTAGCTCTTCTCTAAATGTTTGATAGAATTCACCTGTGAAGCCATCTGGTCCTGGACTTTTGTTTGTTGGAAGATTTTTAATCACAGTTTCAATTTCATTACTTGTGATTGGTCTGTTCATATTTTCTGTTTCTTCCTGGTTCAGTCATGGAAGGTTATACCTTTCTAAGAATTTGTCCATTTCTTCCAGGTTGTCCATTTTATTGGCATAGAGTTGCTTGTAGTAGTCTCTTAGGATGCTTTGTATTTCTGTGGTGTCTGTTGTAACCTCTCCTTTTTAATTTCTACTTTTATTGATTTGAGTCTTCTCCCTCTTTTTCCTGATGAGTCTGGCTAATGGTTTATTAATTTTGTTTATCTTCTCAAAGAACCAGCTTTTAGTTTTATTGATCTTTGCTATTGTTTTCTTTGTTTCTATTTCATTTATTTTGCTCTGATCTTTATTTCTTTCCTTCTGCTAACTTTGGGTTGTGTTTGTTTATCTTTCTCTAGTTCCTTTAGGTGTAAGTTTAGATTGTTTGTTTGAGATTTTTGTTGTTTCTTGAGGTAGGATTGTATTGCTATAAACTTCCTACTAGAACTGCTTTTGCTGCATCTCATAGGTTTTGGATCATCATGTTTTCACTGTCATTTGTCTCTAGGTATTTTTTGATTTCCTGTTTGATTTCTTCAGTGATCTCTTGGTTATTTAACGTATTGTTTAGCCTCCATGTGTTTCTGTTTTTACGTTTTTTTCCCTGTCATTGATTTCTAATCTCATAGCATTGTGGTCAGAAAAGATGCTTCATATGATTTCAACTTTCTTAAATTTACTGAGGCTTGATTTGTGACCCAAGATGTGATCTATCCTGGAGAATATTCCATGCGCACTTGAGAAGAAAGTATAATCTGCTGTTTTTGGATGGAATTTCCTATAAATATCAATTAAATCTATCTGGTCTATTGTGTCATTTAAAGCTTGTGTTTCCCTATTAATTTTCTGTTTGGATGATCTGTCCGTTGGTGTAAGTGAGGTTTTAAAGTCCCCCATTATTATTGTGTTACTGTCAATTTCCTCTTTTATAGCTATTAGTAGTTGCCTTATGTATTGAGGTGTTCCTATGTTGGGTGCATAAATATTTATAATTGTTATATCTTCTTCTTGGATTGATCCCTTGATCATTATGTAGTGTCCTTCCTTGTCTCTTGTAGCATTCTTTATTTTCACATCTATTTTATCTGGTATGAGTATAGCTACTCCAGCTTTCTTTTGATTTCCATTTGCATGGAATATCTTTTTCTATCCCCTCACTTTCAGTCTATATGTGTCCCTAGGTCTGAAGTGGGTCTCTTGTAGACAGCATATAGATGGGTCTTGTTTTTGTATCCATTCACCGAGCCTGTGTCTTTTAGTTGGAGCATTTAATCCATTCATGTTTAAGGTAATTTTTGATATGTATGTTCCTATTACCATTTTCTTAATTGTTTTGGGTTTGTTTTTATAGGTCCTTTTCTTCTCTTGTGTTTCCCACTTAGAGCAGTTCCTTTAGCATTTGTTGTAGAGCTGGCTTGGTGGTGCTGAATTCTCTTAGCTTTTGCTTGTCTGTAAAGCTTTTGATTTCTCCATCGAATCTGAATGAGATCCTTGGGTAGAGTAATCTTGGTTGTAGGTTCTTCCCTTTCATCCCTTTAAATATGTCATGCCACTCCCTTCTGGCTTGTAGAGTTTCTGCTGAGAAATCAGCTGTTAACCTTATGGGAGTTCCCTTCTATGTTATTTGTCATTTTTCCCTTGCTGCTTTCAGTAATTTTTCTTTGTCTTTAATTTTTGCCCATTTGATTACTATGTGTCTTGGCATGTTTCTCCTTGGATTTATCCTGTATGGGACTCTCTGTGCTTCCTGGACTTGGGTGACTGTTTCCTTTCCCATGTTAGGGAAATTTTTGACTATAATCTATTCAACTATTTTCTCGGGTCCTTTCTCTCTCTCTCTCCTCCTTCTTGGACCCCTAAAATGCGAATGTTGTTGCGTTTAATGTTGTCCCAGATGTCTCTTAGGCTGTCTTCATTTCTTTTCATTCTTTTTTCTTTATTCTGTTCCGCAGAAGTGAATTGCACCATTCTGTCCTCCAGGTCACTTATCCATTCTTCTGCCTCAGTTATTCTGCTATTGATTCCTTGTAGTGTATTTTTCGTTTCAGTTTTTGTATTGTTCATCTCTGTTTGTTTGTTCTTTAATTCTTCTAGGTCTTTGTTAAACATTTCTTGCATGTTCTTGATCTTTCTCTCCATTCTTTTTCTGCGGTCCTGGATCATCTTCACTATCTTTATTCTGAATTCTTTTTCTGGAAGATTGCCTATCTGTACTTCATTTAGTTTTTTTCCTGGTGTTTTATCTTGTTCCTACATCTGGTACATACCTCTGTGCGTTTTCATCTTGTCTGTCTTTCTGTGATTGTGGTTTTTGTTCCACAGGCTGCAGTATTGTAGTCTTCTTGCTTCTGCTGTCTGCCCTCTGGTGGATGTGGCTATCTAAGAGGCTTGTTTCCTGATGGGAGGGGACTGGTGGTGGGTAGAGCTGGATGTTGCTCTGGTGGGCAGAGCTCAGTAAGACTTTAATCCACTTGTCTTCTGTTGGTTGGGGCTGGGTTTCCTCCCTATTGGTTGTTTAGCCTGAGGCAACCCAACACTGGATCCTGTCCGGGCTCTTTGTTGGGGCTAATGGCAGACTCTGGGAGGCGTCACGCCAAGGAGTACTTCCCAGAACTTCTGCTGCCAGTGTCCTTGTCCTCATGGTGAGACACAGCTACCCCCCACCTCTGCAGGAGACCCTCCAACACTAGCAGGTAGGTCTGGTTTAGTCTCCTACAGGGTCACTGCTCCTTTCCCTGTGTCCCAATATGCACACTACTTTGTGTGTGCCCTTCAAGAGCGGAGTCTCTGTTTCCCCCAGTCCTGTCAAAGTCCTGCAATCATATCCCGCTAGCCTTCAAAGTCTGATTCTCTGGGAATTCCCCCTCCCGTTGCCAGACCCCCAGGTTGGGAAGCCTGACGTGGGGCTCAGAACCTTCACTCCAGTGGGTGGACTTCTGTGGTATAAGTGTTCTCCAGTTTGTGAGTCACCCACCCAGCAGTTATGGGATTTGATTTTATTGTGATTGTGCCCCTCTTACCGTCTCACTGTGGCTTCTCCTTTGTCTTTGGATGTGGGGTTTCTTTTTTGGTCAGTTCCAATGTCTTCCTGTCGATGATTGTTCAGCAGTTAGTTGTGATTCCAGTGCTCTCGCAAGAGGGAGTGAGAGCACATCCTTCTACTCCACCATCTTCACGTTTAGTCAAGACATTTCTTTATAGTGGCCCTTTATAAAAGTAAATTTAAAGTCATTTTTCTTATTAGATTTTCACAAATATACAACTTATTAAAATATTTGTGAATTATGTGTTTTGAAATTATCACTAGTAAAGAAATCTAGAATATTTGTGAAAAGTAAAAACAAATATATATTCTAGTGCATACAATGAGAACAAAATTTTTAAAGTGTCAACATGGAAGGGAAAAGCATCAAATGGGAAAACTGGAATCAATTTTAATGTAATTATTATAGTAATGAGAGTATAACTGGTCCAGACTTTTTTCCTTGATGGTAGAGAATCTCAGATTTGACTGTTTAAAACCAGTGTATTTCAACAGCATGGCATTTGCAAGCCAGAGATCTTGACAAAAACATTAAATACCAATGAAAGATATAGTGAAGTGAATTCAATTGGACTAAAATTAAAGAAATAATAAAGTACAATAACAATAATCATTACGTAATAACAAATAGAAGTACTAATGTGGAATAATATAAAATAAAAATATAGAAGATGAAAATTTCTATAAGGAAACAAAGAATTTATACAGGTATATAATTGTATTTGGAGACTAAAAAAATTGAATCTGTGACTGGTCATGTAGATAAAATTTAAATGAGAAACTGCCATATAATAAGCACCAAAATAATCTTTATGTAATTAATTTGATATAAATAATTCAGTAAATAAGCAGAACCACTAGTTGTATGTTGTATTTTATGTGGTGTAATCAATACAAATTTCATGTATTCATGGAATATTTTCCCTAAATGCCAAATGTTACATACTAGGCCTCAAAGAAAAGTTCAATAAATGATTAGGAAATATTGAAGTAAAATATGAACCAGAAAAATTAAGAAACTCTCGTAAACACATGGGGAAAGATGATGGAGCTGATTAAAGGAATCCTATTCCTTACTTTAATATTTTCCAAGATCATTCCAGATGGCCAGCATTAATCAAAATATATTTTTGATAATAGTGTGAAGGCACCACTTTCCATCACTAATAATTAAAGAAACTAAACTGCAATGAAGATTTTTTGATGGAAATTTATATAAAATCTCTAATTTTTTAATGAAACACAATAAAAAGCAAAAACAAATTTGTGTCTTTAGAGCTCAGTTAAGTACACTTTTGCAGGTGGGAAGTGAAATTGTGATTTTTACAAAGAAAATCTTAGACAAAGCAGCGATGAGGAGGGATACTGCCATAGAATGAAAAGAAACATGTAGTTTTAATCAATTTCAGTGACTCTATGTCTCCTAAACTACAAATGACTATGATTGTGAGGTCGATTATCAATAACAAGGGGAAATGTATTATTAAAAAGATCAGAAAAATCTAATTGGAAAAGGAATAGTTTCTAATATTAGGTGGGGATGAGAATTTTTGTTTTTTTCATAATCATGGAATACAATTTTGACTTATTTTAGTCTATGCATTTAGACATAGCATAAGACAATTTAGAGCTTATATTTTTTTTCTGACTTCCCTGAATTATTTGGTTGAATGGTTCATATTTAAATATAATATGTCTTGAGTAAAATTTGAAAAAGTGGTTGCCTAGTCTATGTGGAATTTGCAAAACTGGGATGGCCTTTTGAGCTTGGGTGGGGGAGAGGGGAGAGGTGAGAAGCAGACTGTTGTTTCAGTCAGGAGTTGAGAATCATAGCAAGATAGGTTTCTGTAGTTTCCTGCTGGGGTAGGTAAATTCACTCTTAACCTTCAATCATACCTGCCTTTGCATGTCATTTTAGTGGTTATCTGTGGTCAAAGTCAAATTTCTCCAACTTGCTTAGGTTGTCATCCTGCCCAGTCTTGGCTTTATTCTTTTTTTTTCTTTCAGTTTTATTGAGATGTAATTGACATACATCACTGTATAAGTTTAAGGTGTACAGCATAATTATTAGACTTAAATATATCATGAAATGATTACCACAGTACATGTAGTGAACATCCATCATCTCATATATATAAAAATTAAAGATGTAGAAGAAAAAATTTTTTTCCTTGTGATGAGAACTCAAGATTTGTTCTTAACAACTCTCATATGTAACATACAGGAGTGTTAATTATATTTATCATGTTGTACTTTACATCCCTAGTATACTTATCCTATAACCAGAAGTTTGTACCTTTTTACTGCCTTCATCCAATTCCTCCTCCCCCACTCACTGTCTTTGGTAACCATAAAGCTGATGTCTTTTTCTAGGCATTCGTTTGCTTGTTTTTGAAGTATAATTGACCTGCAACATACGTTAGTTCCTGTTACACAATATAGTGATTTGATATTTCTATACATTTCAAAAAGAGCAATAAGTCTATTTAGCGATGTCTCCATGCAAAGATATTACATAATTATTGACTATATTCTCCACACTATACATTTTGTACCTGTGACACTTTTTTATTTCAACTAGAAGTTTGTACCTCTTAATCTTCCTCACCTATTTCTCTCCTCCCCCTACTTCCCTCCCCTCTGGCAGCCATCTGTTTGTCCTCTGTATTTATGACTTCGTTTCTGTTTTGTTATGTTTGTTCATTATTTTTGTTTTTTAGATTCCACATGTAAATGAAATCATACAGTATTTGTCTTTGTCTGACTGATTTCACTAAGCATAATATCCTCTAGATCCATCCATGTTGTCACAAATACAATATTTCATTCTTTTTTATGGCTGAGAATTATTTCATTGTATATATACACAACATCTTTATTCATCTATTAACGGGCACTTATGTTGCTTCCATATTTTGGCTATTGTAAATAATGCTGCAATGGACATCAGGGTGCACATATCTTTTCTAATTAGTGTTTTCATTTTCTTTGGATAAATACCCAGGAGTGAAATTACTGGATTGTATGGTAGTTTCACCTTCAGTTATTTGAGGAACTTCTGTATTGTTTTCCATACTGGCTGCACCAATTGACATTCCCACCAGTGGTACATGAGGGTTCCCTTTTCTCCACATCCTTCTCCAACACTTGTTATTTCTTGTCTTTCTGATAATAGCCATTCTGACTGGTGTAAGGAGATACCTTGTGGTTTTGATTTCCATTTCCCTGATGATTAGTGATGTTGAACATCTTTTCATGTGCCTGCTGGCCATCTGTCTTCTTTGGAAAAATGTCTCTTCAGTTCCTCTGTCTGTTTTTTAATTGGGTTGTTTGATGTTGAGTTTTATGAGTCCTTTGTATATTTTGGATATTAACCGTTATTGGATATATCATTGGCAAATGTCTTCTCTCATTCAGTGGGTGGCCTTCTTGTTTTGTTGATAGTTTCCTTCACACTACAAAAGCTTTTTAGTTTGATGTAGTTCCGTTTTTTTATTTTTGCTTTGTTTCCCTTGCCTGAGGAGACATATCCAAAAAAAAAATTATTAAGATGTCAAAGAGCATATTGCCTATGTTTTCTTCTAGAAGTTTTATAATTTCAAGTCTTATATTTAAGTCTTTAATTCATTTTGAATGTATTTTTGTATATGGTGTGAGAAAGTAGTCCATTTTGATTGTTTTGCATGTAGCTGTCCAGCTTTCCTGTCACCGTTTATTGAAGAGATTGCCTTTTCTCCATTGAATATTCTTGCCTTCTTTGTCATAGATGAATTGCCCAAGTAAAGGTGGATTCACCTCTGGGTTCTCTATTCTGTTCTATTGATTCATGTGTCTGTTTCTGTGCCAGTACCATACTTTTTGATGACTGTAGCTCTGTAGCACAGTTTGAAATCAGGGAGCGTGATACCTCCAGCTTTGTTCTTCTTAAGATTGGTTTGGCTATTTGGGGTCTTTTGTGTTTCCATACAAATTTTAAAATTATTTGTTTTAGTTCTGTGAACAATGCCATTGGTATTTAAGTAGGGATTGCGTTGAAGCTGTAGGTTACTTTGGGTAGTATGGTCATTTTAACGATATTAATTCTTCCAATCTATGAGCACAGTGTATCTTTCTGTTTGTGTCATCAGTTTCTTTCATCAGTGTCTTACAGTTTTAACTCTATTCTTCATCCTATACTTAGTGCTTTTCTCACCCACCCAATTCAGGCTTCTGCTGAGGGAAAGGCAACATGAGAAGACAAGCAAGACACCCGGATTAAAACTAGACTTTCATGTACTTTGAGAATTTTCTTGGGTAGCTGAGAGTTTACAAACTGTTTTTTCAGATCTGTGTATCTTGTGACTTGAAGAGTGTTAGTCATCAGTAACAAGGCCCCAGATGGAGCCAGAACACCAGCAGCTTCCTGCTCGTTGTTGTTCAGGGCAACTGTAGATGTATATACTCATGTTATTCTGAGCCTTATTCAAGTTAGTGTCCATATCTTTCCTGTTTTGGTAAATGGAAGTTAAAAAGGAATATGTGATAATAGTAAAACCAATTGAAGAAAACGTGTGAAAGTAATCAGAAAAATGAATGTTATCCAATTGTTCTATATTCATTAACCAATTATGATATTCATATCAGTTGTACTGTCAGACCAAATGTGTAATTTTTTCAGAGCTTACATAGTGAACTCAACTGATGATCACAAAATTAGATTGCATGCTTTTCAAATTAATACACCACCAATAATAAAAACTGGGGTCTGAATAAGTTGGCAATTATGCAGATACATAAGGAAGATTAGCACACAAAGGGCTAGTCTTGCTTTGCAATACTCATTTTTCTCTTGATAAAGGCTTGGGGGAGTCACTGCACCTATACTGCTCTACATATTGATGAAGCAGTTAGGAGGGGCTAGGATATAGCTTTGTGACAAGGTAAAATTCCAGGCTAGAGAAATTACTTTATCAGATGTCAGCTTAATTAAAGGCTGCTGCTATACATTAGAAGCCTTGTTCTTTTTTTTCATAAATTTATTTATTTATTTTTGGCTGCGTTGGGTCTTCATTGCTGTGCGTGGACTTCCTCTGGTTGCTGCGAGCAGGGGCTACTCTTCATTGCGATGTGCGGGCTGCTCATTGTGGTGGCTTCTCTTGTTGTGGAGCATGGGCTCTAGGTGCCCGGGCTTCATTAGTTGTGGCACGTGGGCTCAGTAGTTGTGGCTCACAGGCTCTAGAGCACAGGCTCAGTAGTTATGGCACACGGGCTTAGTTGCTCCGTGGCATGTGGGATCTTCCCGGACCAGGGCTCAAACCTATGTCCACTGCATTGGCAGGCGGATTCTTAGCCACTGCGCTACCAGGGAAGCCCAAGCCTTGCTCTTAATAATGCCACTCATGCCAAGCCCCCAGAAGAGGAGGAGAGGGCAGAAGAGGTGATCAGCTTGTCTCTCTTCAGTTACCTGGTGAACACTGGCCATAATCCTTCCTCTGCAGCTCCGGCTGTCTCCATGATGGCTGTTGGCTGTGAAAAGCATAGGTATGTGTCTGTCACTTTAGCTGATGGCCACCTTGATAATGCCAGTTTCAGTGCCAGAACCTAGATTTTTTTTTTTTTTTTTTTTTTTTTTTTTGTGCGGCACGCGGGCCTCTCACTGCTGTGGCCTCTCCCATTGCGGAGCACAGGCTCCGGATGCGCAGGCTCAGCGGCCATGGCTCACGGACCCAGCCGCTCCGCGGCACGCGGGATCTTCCCGGACCGGGGCACGAGCCCGTGTCCCCTGCATCGGCGAGCAGACTCTCAACCACTGCGCCACCAGGGAAGCCCCCAGAACCTAGATTTTGATACTCACAAAGTTGGGACCCAAAGTGGTGGGTCCTACAGTCCCTGGAACTATGCTGAGTATTTATCAGAACTGGGGAGAATGTTGATTTTCTGATTCAAGCTTATATTTTCTTACTGAAAGACTAGAGCCAAACCTAGAATGTCATGAATATAGCTCAGTTATATATGCCTCCAGCCCCCCTTACCACGTGGCTCAGATTCCAGTGTGGGGGTGGGCTAAGACTTGGTACATCCATCTCTCTCATGAGGAGCAGCTCAGGTCACAAAACTTACCTGACTGCCCACCTCGTTCCTCAGATATCTGTCATGCCTGGCCAACTCTGACTCCTAGCAAAAGACACAAGGTAGGCTTAAGCTGAGGCCTCTGCAACACAGTAACAGAAATATGCACAAGTACATTTTAAGTTTCACCTAAGTTGGTATTTTATAAATTTTGCAATGTAAAAATTATAAATTATAATTGACTCAGTGGTCTCACTTTCTGGAGTTCATTTCTTTGAGCAACTAGTAGATGCAAGTAAAGATGTCTATTAAGACTGAAGCCAGTGCTCCAGTTTCTCAGACTGTCTCCTCTTTATAGGTTATATTCAGTTTCCTTAAGTCAAAAATGCCTTGTGATGATATTTGTCTAAATCCCTAATATGAATATCCTCAGAGGATTCATATTTGAGATAAGTAGAATTCCTATTTCTATTAAAATGATTTCTCTTCATTGTTTCCTTCTATTTCAAGAGCAAGTCAATTTTGTAATTTTATTTCCAAATGCCTCTAGTGATCTGCTGACCATTGTCAAGCAATTACCATAATGATCAAAGTGTAGGCCATTATCTGAGACGGAGTGATAGCTCTGCTGACTTCTAAAGTGAGCATCCATGCATTTAAGGACAGCAAATGTTCTCCACATTATAATCTTGACTACGTATCTTTTAACAGTAGGCAATAAATATAGGGGTAGAAATCACTTACTGAAGTGGAGATAGAAAGATATATTTCTACTGATGATAAAAATTATCACCTCTGGGCTTCCCTGGTGGCACAGTGGTTGAGAGTCTGCCTGTCGATGCAGGGGACACGGGTTCGTGCCCCGGTCCGGGAAGATCTCACGTGCCGCGGAGCGGCTAGGCCCGTGAGCCATGGCCCCTGAGCCTGCGCGTCCGGAGCCTGTGGTCCGCAATGGGAGAGGCCACAACAGTGAGAGGCCCACGTACCACAAAAAAAAAAAAAGAAAAATCATCATCTTTTGAGTGAATAGAGGACTGTAGTAAGAACATAAAATATTTTTAAGATTAGTGGAAATTTAGGGATTTAAAGGAAATGGAGAATGGCACTTTAAACCTAATAAACAGTTTACATCTTCCCCACAGTTTGATGACTAGCCAAGGCAAGTTGAAAAATAGCAAGAACTCTTTCTTGCCTTGAAGTTATTAATCAGCAGAATTCTTCCATGTTGAATAAGGTTTTGGAAATAATAACATATCTGTAGAGCAGCTAAGCTGTGTTTCTGGAGCATTCCCTTGCAGAAGAGCTCTACCAGGTAAGGTGAAGGTCTTTGAATCTCTTCAGCCTTGTGATTACTCACTTTGGCCATGATGCCAGATTCTTGGGAACTGCCTCTTGTTCTCTACCAGGTTTTCTTGGAGTATCATAGAGATAGTTATGAGTCCTAGATTATAAAGCAGACCCCAAGTAAGGCAGTCTAAAATGAAGTATTCCAGATCCTGTAACTTTTCTTGAAATGCTGTGCCCTGACTTTTGTTCTTCTTTCCCTCCTCCCAGGCTCCCTAGACCGTTATTTACGCTGCTCTTCTCCAGCTAACTTAGCAGAAACTGCCTATTTGGTCGTGCAGATGCATTTTCTTTCTCTTGAAAATTTCTCTGCTCAGGAGTATACTAGAAAGACAACCTCTACTTTATAAAATTCACACTTTTCCAATTAGAGCCGATACGAAAGTTGACAAATTTTGGTGAATTAATGAATCCACAGGAAAGTATAATTAGACGTTAATATGCAGCCATACTAGGGCATACCATTTTTGTTTCAGATAAAGATTTTTTAAAACCCCCTCAAAATAGGGTTGGGAATTTAAGGCAGTAAAGCGGGCATGGGAATTATATTTGTTTTAGTGGAGCTCTCAAATCAGCTAATCAGGGAGACTTTGCTTAGAGTGGCTTCTACTTTAAACTTATCTGCAGCTGCATGAGTTGGATGTCAATCTGTTAGTGCTGTTGAAAAGCACTCATTCTGTAACTGTCTGAGTTAGAGAAAGTAGTAGATGCTCCTGGGCACATCTGACCTCACGATGCTTCATACCAAGTCCTTTTCAGATTTTAACTTCGTTTCTATTTATTTTATACTTAATTTAGGAGAAGACTTTCCTTCTCAGCAGTCACATCCCCATATTATGTAGAAGGTCTGCTGTCCTCTATCAGATCCAAGAGCTCCCAGTCAGAGCAACAGAGCATTTTTAGCCTTCAGTGGTTCACTCAGGCAGTTGAGATGAGATCATGCCCTTATAACTCAAGTTCAAAGTTCAAACCCAAGGTTAATGCAGAGGGAGAGGCATCAGTGATCATCAGTTGCCTCTTCTACCAACTGCAGCCACAAGATGGCAATGTGACAATTTAAATAAAATCAAAAGTTATTGAGCTTTGTTTTATTTAGGTCAGAGAATTTTAAAGACTGTAGAATCCACTTTAAGCAGCTACTTAAGTTGGACCAGGAATTATATCCCACAATGTATTAATGTTTGTGCTGTGGTTCAGGAGATGGGTGAACCCCAGTCACAGTGATGTCAGCTGGGACAATATATAACCACACGTCCAAAACCACACGTCTTGCCTTTTCCTTTTCTCCTCTAATGTACTCAAGTATAGTGGTTGGTGCAAGTCCATGGATTCGGCCTTTACAGAGTAATGAGAAGGTTTCAGATGACATTGACTGGCACTGGAGGACAAGAGCAGACACTTTGCTTTGATTTTATTTTTCTTCTTGTGAGATGAACAGAGTAAATTCTGTCAAAAAGTTTGCTTTTGTAGGACAATAAATCCTATTCTTTTATAGCCAAGTCATTTAACAATTCCTCCAAATCTCATTGTTTTTCTCAGTGAGAGAGTATATGGTGAGCTTTTACTTTACGAAAAATTTATTATTTAGGTACTTGATTCATTATAGAGAACTGTTTCATGTATTTTGGGACTATGTGGTTTGAAGTATGCAGGTAACATGTTTGTTTATTTATTTATTTATTTATTGCGGTACGCGGGCCTCTCACTGTTGTGGCCTTTCCCGTTGAGGAGCACAGGCTCCGGACGCGCAGGCCCAGCGGCCATGGCTCACGGGCCCAGCCGTTCAGCGGCATGTGGGATCCTCCTGGACCGGGGCACGAACCCGCATCCCCTGCATTGGCAGGCGGACTCTCAACCACTGTGCCACCAGGGAAGGCCCCATGTTTATTTTTAAAATAAGTCTAGGCCATGTTTCTTTCTTTAGGACTTAGAATTTTAAAATATATAGTAACTACCTAATAGAAAGTTTGTGGATGTTAAAGAAATAATACATGTAAAATAGTATAGTCTTTGGCACATAGATATACAACGAATGTTAGTTATTGTGATATGATCATTACTTCTTGTTGTAGTGTTCATAGTTGGTGTTACATGGGCGATTATTCATGGGAACCTGTTAGCTTAACTCTGTCACAAAGCCACAGATAAAATTTTTTACCCAATTATCTGTTTTGGAAATGCAAAGAGGGTAATATTAGTAGGTAATTCATGTTGACTAAAACTTTGAAATGTATGCTTTATATGCATAATTTCTCCCTCCTCCTTCATTCTCCCTTTTACATGCTCAGATCACGTCCTCATAAATGGGAATGAAGCTCAGCTGTTTGCCCTACTCTCAGTAGTTACTGAATAAAATGTTTCCACTTGGACCACTGCCCAGCGGTGTTTATCTCTGACAGAACTGTAGAGTGGAAGCAATGGTGATCTCAGTTACTGTCACTCATAATGACCTGAGTGGGGCTGGATGCTTCTTGCCTCTGCAACTCTAGACTCTGACAGTTAGATGTCTTGGTCCGCAAAGTGAGCACACTTTTGCCAGGATCCACAGTCTACATCAGCCAACTGGGCACTTTGAATTCCTTGCGTCCAGAGACTAACAGGCAAGGAGTAGAGATACCGTCTTGGCAGGAGTCATTGATCCTGATCATCAGGAGGACTAAGACTTCTGATACACAGTTGGGGTGGGACGATACTTAAGGAACCAAGGTGGACTATTTAGGTACCCATTGATGCTCTTTCTTATGGATTGAATTGTGTCCTCCCCCCCTCCAAATTTGTAGGTGGAAGCCCTAACCCCCAATGTGACTACATTTGGAGATAGGGCACTTAAAGAAGTAATTAAGATAAAATGAAGAGCCCTACTTCAATAAGACTGGTATATTTATAAGAAGAGGAAGAGATAGCAGAGCTCTCTCTGCATGTGTAAAGAGGAAAGGCCATGCGAGGGCATGGTAGGTGAAGGTGGAAGGTGACCACCTGCAAAGCCAGGAAAAGAGGCCTCATCATAAATCAACCCTGTTGGACATGATCTTGGACTTCTAGCTTCCAGAAGTGTGAGAAGATAAGTTTCTGTGGTTTAGACCACTTAGTCTGTGGTCTTCTATTATGGCAGCCCAAACAGACTAATACCTCCTGTTGCCCACTTTTTACTGTAAATGGACAGTTATAGCAACTCCAGCCTGAAAACAGCATACTGGGGACCTAGTCCCCTCTGGGTTGAGAGTTTGGGTCCTGTCAACCAATAAGCTGCTGAGACCAGCAGGGATGGTAGCTGAGAGTTGGGGGGATCTAGCATGGGCAGTGGAGGAAGGTGAAAGTCAGTGTCAGTTGTGGATTGGATAGCTGTTTGTCTTTGCTACCTTTCTTCCTCATTCCTCTCAAGAAGTGAGGCTTACTAGGTTCCTGAAGATGCCTGTTCCCTGAGCATATATGCAGATATGACTGTCAGTGGTATGAAGAGGGTCTGTATGGGCAGGAATACATGCCACGAGATCTCTCTTCAGGGAAGGGCTTGTTACCCTGAAGAAGAGATCTCTCTTCAGGACTATTTGCTGCAGCAAATAGTCCTTGCCTGTTGAATGACTGCCTCACCTCGAGGCACATCCTTCCAGGCTGATTTCACATCCAGTGACAAATGGAGGCAGAGGTATGAAGGCTCATCTGTTCTGTTCCAAAGCAGGACAGCTCTGAAGGGCCACTTTAGCTCCAGATGACTCCTGAGGTCTGGGGAGGCTGCCTGACTTCACAGCAAGATGGCCTCTTCTTCTGCTCAGTTTTCACTCCTCCCCTGCCCTTCCACCACTGTTGATTTTAACGATGCTCCCTTATCAGCATCTCTTTCTGTGAACTCTGTCTCAGAGTCTGCTTTCAGGAAAACAGAACCTGTAGCTTTCACTAACAATTGGGGTAATCTTATTAAAATGGGGACTGTTTAAAGCTTCTGGTTTTCATTTGGGGTCCTAATCACCTTTCTTGGCAAAATACAGAGTCACACTCAACATTCTGTTGCCTAAACAATTGCCTTTTGACTCTGTTGGTGGGAGTTGGTTTACAATCATGAGAGTCCTAAAGGTAACCAGTAGAAGAGGAACAGGTGCATGAAAGGCTGTTGCTGTTTTATTGTAGCTCACTGTCAGGGCCTCCTCACTTTGATGCCTCCTTTGATGCCTCCTTTGATGCATCTAGAAGACGGTAAATGTTGAAGGCAGATGGAAAAAGGATAGTATAATAGAGCTGAGAAACATTGAATTTTCCTTCCATGGGTGATTATAACTAGGTATAATCTCATAATCTTTGTGCTAAAATTGTGTCAAACTGACGGTCATTGTAATTGATATTAAAGGGGACCAAAACAAATGGGACAGGCTGCGTGTGATGGGCTTATTTTGAGATTAGACATCCATCCTGGGTAGACAGCCTATAATTCTGTAATTATGTTCTGCAAGCTATGGGAAATGGCAGCAACAACAAAAAGTGCCATGTCCAGTTTGCACATCATGAATGGAACAACACAGAATAAATACATCCTACTCTATTGATTGATTGCTTTTCTGAACAGTTCCTGTAACACAATATTTCTTTGTCGTGTCAAATCTCTTTATGCCATTGAACTTCCCATTGGATTAGCCGTGTTCCTCCCCTGAAATAGGGAAAAAGGGAAAAGAAAATAGTCAGTAGAAGATATTTCAGTAGAAGAAAATTCCTTTAAAAGTTAAACTATTTTATATTCAAACAAACCATTAAATAATAAATTTAAATATCCAATGGAGTTTTTACTTTTAGTTTTTGTATAATAACTTAGATCTGGATTAATGGAATTTTGTGATCCAAGACACATTTTAAAGTTACTCTCTTTGACTCCTTCATCATACTTATTTCTATGGCCTACATTTTAAAGTCCCTACATCCATCATTAACCTCTCTTATTCACTAATGCATGTACTGTAAAACATTTCTTAAGTTTAAAAAAATGACTAAATCGAACTTCAGTAGATATTTGCTGTTTCACATAGTGGCTTTGTGTTTTTACCTCAGCATCTCTAGTTTTTATGCTGTTGGTAATGGCTTTTAATTGCCTTTTAGAGAAGTATGCCTCCCCCATTGTCAGAATCTTAGTGTATATCCAGATGCTCCGCACACAGTTAATGGACAGAGAAGAGAAAACAGTTGGAGTTCTTGACTCCAGTGGTGATGGCCAGCATGAGACGGGTCAGCAGCAACAGCACCCTTGACCTTAGGTGCATCCCTGCCTTCACCCTTTTACCCAGTTGGGGTCTTTGGTTATTCTCGCTGATGGTCTGAGGAACCTGATAATTTTCTAATAAATCTCTTTTTCAATCATGTTAGCCAACCACTTTTGTTGAAGCAATAAAAACAAAATCTCTAGTTCAGAACTTTCAAAGTACCTAAAAAATGTCAAGTTTCAGTTTTGTATAGGGAATATAAAATAGGGAACTAATGCATCTAAAGTGTTGTAAAGACAAGGAGTTTTCAACTTTATTATTGAATACCTATCTTACTCATTTTCCTCCATGATCACTAATCTTTTAGAATATTGTCTCTTCATATGCTTTCATAATGTATTTGACCCAAGAACATGTTTCCACTTGTTGAAAGTTCTTTATTTTGGAGAGGATATGGCAGAATATTGTCAGAGTGAAGAGTCTTTAGGATATTTGAGTTATCAGGATTGGGGAAGAGGATTTGAATCAAGCAGCAATTATGTCCATATTGATCATATTGATTGATTCATTCATTCCTCCATTAGACAGGTATTGTGTACTTTATGCCAGACAAATAATGGAGATAATGAAATAAACAGTCAATTGCAGTGCCCTGAGCAGTGAAAGCATGGGGTGCTGTGGAGCTCAGGAGGATCCTGAAAGGGCCATCGAATTCTCAAACTATGTGATGCTTGTTTTGGGTCTGGAATAATGTGGAGGAAGTATTCTGGCAAAGAATGAGGGAAGGGAAAAAGAACCAATAGCCTGTGGGCAAGATCCAAGAAGGAAAGCATGGTGCATTTGGAAAAAGGAAGTGGTTCCCTGTGAGCAGGGTTTGAGGGTTGACATTAAGGATTTGATGAGTCGAAAAAGGATGGTAGGAGCTAGAGATGGAAAACTTTGTGTGCCACGTTCGAGCTTGGCCTTCATCTACAGACTGTGAGGAGCTTGGGAGCTACAGAGTTAAGGTAGGCATTTTTAGAGAATCAACCTGACTGCTGTACAGAGAATGAATTGTATGAGATCTAAAATCAAAAGAGAGAGAGCAGTTAAAGCTATTTAAAGAGTCTAGATGAGATACTGGAGGGGAGACCTAAGACAGAGACTCAGTACGGTTAGTCTAAATGCCCCTTCCATGTAACCACAAAAGCAGAAGGCCTTTCCATTGTTAATTTTAAATATAAGTCCCATAAGCAGATTTCTTTCCTCCCTCCTTTCTTTCATTCATTCAGGAGTTAAATGTTTATGTGCTCTTGTAATGCATTATTCAAGCTACATAGTTATGGTGGGGAATGTAGCAGGTATATTGTCTACCCTTATTTCTGCCAGCAAGGGTTCTAGCAGGAAATGGTGACATACTCCAAATTGCATAATTCAAGAATGGGTTATTAAAGGGAATATTTTTTAAAGTGGTAGAAGGTGGTAGCCTGGGGCCAGTAACAACTGTTAGAACCCTTGACCCGAAGAAACAAGGGAAGGGAGTGGCTTTTCATAATCTGGAATACGACAGCCTTGTGGAGAGGACCCACCTTGGGAGAAGCTGTGATCTTCAGTTGGGGTGGAAGGTACTGCCAATCCAAGGTGACTTTCAAAGAGGGAGCTGGAGAACAGATATCCTGCCTATCCTTTTATCATCCTGCTCTATCCTTCCCTCCAGTATCCTGCTGGGCTTTCAGCCGGCCCAACCAAAAAGAAGGGCAAAAGGCATGGGGGTCTATGATGTTTTCTATTTGGGTCCTTCTCATGGAGCAAAAAGGCAGTACAGAATTTTGGAGAATTAAGTGGGACGAGCAAACAAAAGTTATAGAGAATGCCAGGAAACTCCCATGCTTTCCTCTATCTGTGTGTGCATGTGTTTACCTTTTCAAGACTGTCTGTGATGTTTCTTTCAACTTGGTCTCACCTTGCTCCGGCAAGGAGAATCCAAAAATAAAAGATTGTATTGTGTGCTTCAGGGAGTGTGAATTGAGCAGGGATGGATTTCAAGACTGCAGCCCACGTGTAATAGTCCATTCTGGACAATGTGAAAGGCCAGAGTTCTCACAGGACCTCCTAGGAACTCCACCTGTGCTGCACAGAAAGCCCACATACCTGCCATACAGAGGGTTGTCGGAGGTCATCAAGTGTGAGTCAGGAAGAGAGAAATGCAAATGTAAAATTTTACCCACTTTCTCTGAACTTCTCATGGGCTCTAGAAAAGCCAGAAAATAGCAGGGCTGAAGAAGTCAAGTGGAAAGTGAAAGAACAGATGTTCCCTTCCCTCTGTAGGTCCATGGTTCAGGCTTGTATTGAAGGAGGGAAAGCTCTGGATTGAAATGGAAATGACAGTTTTGACTTAGAATGAAGTTTTTCAGTACCTGAAGGTGAATCTTACTTGCTGAACGTGGATTTTGATCCCTTAAAATGACTCCAAAGTCATGTGATATGCATAAAATGGGAGCAGAGATTGAGCAGAGTGTGTTTAAAGACAGTGTTTGTAGAAAAATAAAGCTACTCCCTGGTCTCTGTAAACCAGTTATAATAGTATCATAGGACCTTCTGTGTGTTGAATTTGAAGCCCCAGTAGCGTAGTCAATGCTACACTTTCTGAATAATTTTATTTCTCTAACGATATGGTGGAAATGTTGAAATCATTTGGATTGAGCAAAATATATATCGTATTCATTGTTCAACCAGAGTAAACTGAGTCACTGAGTCTTGGTCTCCACAACTGCTACTTTTGCTTTCTGGTGCTTAGCTCTTTAACTTCTAGGGAAGTTTTCACTAAGACTGACTCAGCAATAATACAGGCAACACTTCATTCCAGTTTTAAACATCAGCATCTATTGAATTAGACATGCGAAAGAGGCAGACCGTTGAGAATCTATGGAGTTGGGAGGAAAAAAAACAAAAGGAAAGCTTCATTCTGAAAAAGGAAGGACAACTGAAGAAGCCAGCAGTGGAAAGGAGTGTGGGTGCATCTGACAAAGAAAGGTTAACTCAGTGGTTAATGATGAATTTACTGATAGACTGTAAAGAGGGTTTGAAATGTAGGAGAGTCTAGAAAAGATAATAGAGTTAGACAAAAAGAGGAGTTTTTCATCATGGGGAAGTTTTTAATAGAGAGAGAGAGAGAGAGAGAGAGAGAGAGAGAGAGATGGGTGGGTGGACTGAGGGGGAGAGAGAGAGAAACAGGATCAATAGGAACCAAAGTGGAAAAACAAACAAGAAAGGACAAATCTCATAAATTCTGTATATGTAACTTAAGAGGGTAAAAAATGAAGTTCCTTTTTTTTTTGTGAGTTTGAATTTTGTGCATGGGTCTACATCATCCTGGATAAATTGCTGCATGATCCGAATCAGTCAAAATACTTTCTGTGCTGTTTATGTCATTTTAAGTTTCAAGTTCTTGGTGATTAGGCAGGATGCTTATTTTTCTCTCATGATGTTACCAAACAAGGGTTCCTGTGCCCACAGCACAGAAAGCCAAACTCTGCCAGCAGGTGTTTGCAGCAAAGTAAGGGTTTGTTTGCAGGGGTCAAGCAAGGGAATAAAGTTTTGAATAGAGAGATTAATCATAAACTCGGTAAGGAGATTCGGTTTTAGGGAGCTTGGTCTCAATGATTCAAACTGAGGACTTCCTCCAAAATACGGAGGTGTTCATAGTAAAGAGTTGTAAGCTCCTAGAATAGATCTGATGAAAACCTTATTTTAAGCCAGAGGAATGTATTACACCAGGCTATCACTGTAAGCAGGGCTTGAATCCCAGTCACCACAGTGATGAATGATTCCAGGCACCGTTAGTGTGCCTTTCCCCATTGCATCCTCCACACAGGAAACCTCACACTACTCTTGATCTTTTCTGTTCCCCCTATTCTGATGGTTCAGTCTTTCTCAGCAGGTTTTCCAATTGGCAGGTTAGTAGTTTACAGTTATCCTGTTCCTGGCCTGCTGTCCACAGACCATGTTATGTTGATGGTATCATTGGCTGCATTTTCGGTGTGATGATGCCATAATTTTGATGGTTCCTTTTGGTTTCCTATGGGGATTTTGACGTTTTTTTAAAAAATTTGTTTTTGGAGGGAGACATTATTTAATATTTCAGTAGTTGGCTTGGGCAAAGCCATAAAACGTATGCTTTTTGGTATGCAAAATACCCAAAGCACTCTGAGCTATTTGAAGAGAAAAATTCATAGGGTATTGGTATTTGCTCATTTAGAGTATGAAGAGAGCAGAGATGGGATTCCCAGACTATACTTTTCTCAGATTATGCTTGCAAAACGTTAATCTTTAATAACACAGGGTAAAGGACAGGTAATCAGCAATTTCTTCCAACAGTAACTTACATTTGATATATATTCCTGTCCTCTTTACAAGCTTCATGTGGTCCCATAATTTTATATCTCATGCTCACTGCCATCTAATATAAAATGCCAGTATATAAATCAACTGTGAAATTGGCCTAAATTGTGTAATAAATTGTGTCATACTTTAGTGTTTTAGAAAATATTCATTAACCTCTTTGTAACTTTACTAATTAGAATAAAATGGAAACTTTCCTCTCTTCACTTTCAAACATATATGTACACAAATGCATACATAGTACGTTTGGTTCATTATTTGAGGAATTTACTATTACTGAGTTTTTAATACAAAACAGTTTAAAAGATTATCCAGAGTTCTGCTTCTGCCTGGTATATAGAAAGTTGGAAAAAGTGTGTCGCTCCCAAGCTAAGTACACTAAAAAATTATAACATTTTTTGTACCCACCAGAGAGCTGAAGTCACAGGACAAATAAAGTTACTTGATTTCTAAAGAAAAACAAGTCCCTCTAAGGTATAGGGCACAAGAAGAGTCTCAACTATGCAGGGTATGGGAGGATGAGACACTGGCACCTCACAAGCATGTAAGAATCCAGTTAAAGTTTGTAACAAGCTCCCAGAGTCTGAGCATGGATTACAGTGAGAAGATAACCCCCATCTCCTGCCACAAACAGAAGGCATCCATTCCCAGGCTCTTCTCCTTGAACCTCCAAGGGGTCCTCACAAGAAAGGTCGTGGGGAGGGTGGGAGACCAGGGAAGGCCCCACTGCATGATGGAGTTCTGAGGGGAGGGGTAGCCACACTGGTGGATGGCTTTAGGGGCACCACTCCCTTAGGAAATGAAAGCCCTAGTCTCTGAGAGAAAGGCAGCAAACCCTTTGTTCCCCAGGGCACAAGTGAAGATCCATTTTAGACACAAAACCAAAATGTGTTATCCCTGAGAAAGAAAGAAAAGGTAACTGGATTTTATCAAAATTAAACACATTTGTTCTGAAAAAGACTAACAACAGACTATAAGAAAATATTTGCAATCCAATTATCTGTTAAAGGATTCATAACCAGAATATATAAAGAACTCTTAAAACTCAAAAATAAGAAAATAACACAATTTAAAAAATGGGTAAAAGGTTTGAGCACACACTTCAAAGAAGAAATATGTATGGCAAGTATGTACATTAAAAGATACTAAACATTATGTATCATTACAGAAGTTCAAATTAAAACAGCAGTGAGTACATAAATAAGTGCATAAAACACCATTATGCACTTACTTGTATGGCAAAACTCCCAAATCTGCCAATAATGACTGCTGGCAATGATGCAGAAAAACAAGAATAAGTAATTTTGTTTTTAATTGCTCTAAAAGGTAAGTAAAAACCTAAAAACCAAAAAAGTATCAATGCACTTTGGTTTTATAGTATATGTAAAAGTAATGACAGCAATAGCACAAAAGATGGGATATGGAAATAAGTAGATATAAACATATATTTGTTAACATATATGCATATATATGTGTTTTCACTTACATATGTTCCCTAGCTCTCTCCCCTGAGAATAACTGGATGCAGCTTCACCACAGTAGCAACATAGTGCCCTTGATCTCTGGACATTTCTTCAATAAAAGGAACCAGGGTTCCATGAAGAAATGCCAGGGCTGGGATAGGGAATGTACCAGATGAGCCTGGAACTTCTTTTTGGAACATAAAGTAAGGAAGTGTTCCAAAACAATGGGGATATGTTGAAAGTACATAGGAGCCAGCTATGATGGGGTTTCCAAGGGTCAAATCTGGAAACATTTGAAACTTGAATAATATTAGTAATGGATCATGACTCATTGAATAAAATAGTTATCCTTATGTTCTTATTGATATAAGCAAACCAATAAATTCAATTTTGATGAGGAATGGTATTTTTATAGAGTCTCAGAATAACGTCCAACAAAACATGTATTCGTTACAAAGGGGAAAAGGGTGACTTTTTAGTGATGAGTCCTGGCAAACACTACTTTAATCAAGAGAGCAAAGAGTGAACATTATCAGTAATGGGACAAGTTTAAATCCTGAGACTCCTGATAGGATGCATAGTAAAGGAACAGCATCAGTAATATATAAATACTAATTTCCTTATTTTCAGTTTTCATATTGGATTATGTAGAAGGCTGTCTTCATTTGTAAGGAACACACTAAAGTATTTGGGGAAGAGTAGCATCATGTCAACAACTCACACCCATAATCAGTTTTTTGAGGTTTTCTTACAAATTTTCTGTTGAATTTGAGATTTTTTTTTAGAAACGAAATGGTTTTGAGAGTCTTAATTGCAATTTGCATTTCATATCTTGTTATTCTTGCTGTAGTAAAGAGATTGGTGTGTCCTGTTAGGCCAATTAAATTCTTAATTTTGAGAGATCAGTTAAGGAGAAAAAAATAGATTTTACACACCAAACTGAGATTCAAGGTAGTAAGTTCCCAGAATTCATAACACACTACATTACATTCATATTACATTCTAGAGTAATTAAAATATTTTATGACAACAGTGGGACTATGGGAAATTGATTAAAAATTTGATTTGAATTTTTTTTTTCATTTTAAGATTATTACTATAAATGACAAGTTTAGTTTTTGATTGAGGAATATCTTTATTTTTTAGGGTTTACTAAATACCAATGGTATACACATCTCCAACTGTTAGTAAAATTTAATCACAGAAGATTTGGGGTGAAATAAGGCAAACAAGATAGAAAGGTTATCTAATCCATTTAAGATCTCAATAGTACTTAATAGTACTCTTTCCAAGTTATTAAAAAATCGTCGCATAGAGACAAATTATTTTGTTTTCCTCGATTACCTCTCCTATTTCCCTATGATCTTTTCAGAGGTTTCAGAAACTCGTGTGTTACAAGTAGCCTCAGGGATGACACATTTGTACTCCTTCGCCATTAGGTAAGGGTACTCAGTGAATCTGTGGGAGAAATACCATATTTTGTCAATTTCTCTTTGAAGGCACCATTTAAAACGTGGACATAACAGTCTACTAAGTGGTGTCAAGTGCTTAACCTCTAGAAAATAAGCCATTTGCTCCCTGGTTGCCCAGGGTTCATTAGAAGCTGTTTCTTCCAGGACCATGTCTATATGCGTGTGCGTGCATGAGAGAAAGAGATGGAGGAGGGGAGAGAGTGAGTTGGATAGCAAGTTGTTTCTGTTTATGGTGTCCATTGGGAGTTGGTAAGAGTTCTTTTTAAACAATCTAAGATTCCTGGACTCAGAATTTAAGTGTGTAATATAAGATTGAATTATCAATATCTCAGACCAATTTGTGACCAAGGAACACTTTGAGGTGACATTCAGTTGCAAATATCCAGGCTTAGAGACCTGATTTGCACAGGTGATTCCTTAGGTACTCAACAATCATGCCGCATAGGTAGTAGCTGAGTCTTTGTGCTTGACATGAGCAACTTTACACTCAGAGCCACTTTTATTTTACAGTTTAGAAAGTACCTCACATTGGTGGCATTCAGAGTCATAGAGTATAGTCCCCAGTGGGCAATGAAAGGCCCAGCAGTTTTTGGATTTTGTGAAAAAGCTTTTCTAGAAACTGAGTAACCCTAGGAAGACTTACTTGACTTTTTGAGTAGATGATATACATTGTAACACTTTATCCTAAGTAGTATGTTGAGGTCAGTTAATATTTCAGTATCATACTTAGCAAAACAGCTCATACCCTCCTACTCATCAAGAAAAAAATCATCTATTTTTCTTTAGGTTTCTCATGATGAAGTCCCATGATCTGAAGTCCATTGATCTCTGTTGATTCCATGATTCAGAACACGATTGGAAACCAGAGTAATGTAGTGTGTTTTTCCCTGAATTCTGGGTCTCCAAAAACTCCTTAAAATTTTGGAGTCCATAGAAATACCAAATGGTAGGACAGAGTTTGATCTCTTTGAATATCTGTGGTAGTAGCCTGAACAGTGGTTTATAAACTTCGGACACATTCACTTTTTCATAGACTTCTGTCAGGGAGAGTCAGGAGTTAATTTTGTAGGTAAGTTGACTATGATGCTGAAGTGCCTCATTCTCAGAGGCCAGGCAGGATCTTAAGCTTTAACATAACTATGGTTACTGTAAATGCAGAGTGTCAAGTGGTCTGGGATGCTCTGAATGGCATGATGTATTGAAGTATAACCCAAACCTCTTGCAGCGCCACCAAATTTTCACCATATCTGCGTATCACCTGATATCTACATATCATCTCATGTTTACTCCATATATATATATATATATATTTTTAAATAGACTTTAAAAAATATTTATTTAAAAGGGAGACTTTGTATCACTATTGCACAATGTCCGTCTCTTGCCCCCAAATAGAAAACAAACGTAATATAAACTGGTAACAGATGATGTCATGTTTCACAGAGAAAAGAGCATTGTCTTTGCTATGAGGTAGGTCTGGATTAAATCTTTGCATCTTACATGTCTATTTCAAATACCTGATTGGTGATCTTGGGTAGTCTCTTATAACTTCAGTTTCCTAATTTGTAAAATGATATAATTTTACCTAATTTTAGTGTTCTAAAAAAAATAAGTATAATGAAATTATAGGACAAAAGCAAATAGCAATACTGGAACAAAGTAGGTAATCAGTAAACAGCAACTTGTTTCAGAACAAGTTGTTCTGAAGCAAGTTGTTTCAGAATAGATGTATTTTTAAGTGGTTTTCTGCAATTTTCTCATCTCCATCTATTGAAATCCTACTTCATCTTCAAGACCTAAATTTTAAAATTACTTCTTCCTCCAAGATTTCCCTGCTGTAAATAAAAATTTGTTCTAACATTTTGAAATAATTTACAAACATAAACATAAAAAGGAAAAATGGAAAATATAAACTTTTTTGTCTTTTATGTGATTTTTCTCTAGTTTTAAAAGAAGGGATAATTAGTATAAATATTGGACGAGGTTTTTTTGGTTTGTTTTTTTCAGAGAATAGCTGTTTTCATGAAACTGGTTTGGTTTTTAATTAACAGAATAGAGATTATACATTAAGTGTCACGATTTATTTTCAAGTTGTTATAACAATAACACGCACAAATTTCAGAAGAGAAATTTTTAAGAGACTACAGAGCCTAAGGAGGTTATAACTAGAGACCTTAATAATGATAATAAAAAACTCCCATAAAGGACAAAATTGTGTTTATGCATATTCTTTAGCTTTATTTGAAATGGAGTGCAGAGCACACTAAAATTTGCTAGAATAATGCTTCTCCCTTTAATGACCTGAGACGTAGTCTGTGTATGTACAGTCGGATACGTGCCTATCAGGACATCAGAAGGCTATTAAACCTGAAGGATTAGAGTTTAGTGCAAACTAGAATAACGGTAAATGGCTAATAAATGTCTTCATGCATACCAAGTTCTGGCTGGTATCATTAGTGTATTTCAAATAACTTTATATAATTGGTAAGCAGCTGTTTAAGTTAGTTTAAAAACTAACCTAGATGTTTCTGATTTTAAAACTTATTTTAAGGAAGAATGCTTCCAGTTTTTATACATCCAAACCTTGACAAATTTAAAAGACAATAGTAGCCGAAGACCACTCTTCCAGGCAAGTTAAGTGAAAAATGAATAGTATGAAATTGATTCTCCTGAACAACTGAGTTAAAGAGTAATAAATACACAGATCTAAATAGATGCACATAACACCCATTCTCACCTGGTAAGATTTTATCTTTAAAGGTAAACAAAAAAGGGAAGAATTTTCTCCCTGTGATTACTGCTGGCAGTGCTGTGAACTCAGAAGTTGTATCTTTCGTTTAACACTCTGCATTATTTTTCTATTGCTGCTATAACAAATTAGCACAAACTTGGTGAGTGGCTTAAAGCAGCACTCATTTATTTTCTTAGAGTTCTGTAAGTTAGAAATCCAACATGAGTCTCAGTGGGGCAGAATCAAGGCATTGGTAGGGCTGCTTTCCTTCTGGAGGCTCTGGTGGAAAATTCCTTGCCTTTTCTGGCTTCTAGAGACCACCTGCTTTCCTTGGCTTGTGGTCCTCTTCTTCCATGTTCAGCTGCTTAATTACATTGGCAAATGTGAATGTGTACAGCAAAGTAGTCACAGTTTCCAGGAACTATAGCACATGGGCATTTGTTGGTGGGGAGGGGTGAGGCGGGGCAGGGTGTCTGCCTCCCACACACTTTGAACTTACAAGGACACCATGCTTTTGCTTCAGGGATCCCCTGTTGCTACTGATTGCCCCTGGTCTTGGCAAAGTAGTGAAAGAGAAATTTTCAGTCTAGTTAATAATGAAGCATTTAGAATGAATTACATATTAAAAAACCCCAAACTTACAAAATGTGGGTAATGAATCCACAGGCATCCAATCCTTGGGGCTATTTCACATGAGGACAAGAAGGTATGGTGCTGAGATTTGAGCCCAGGCAGCCTAGCTGTAGAACGTCTCAACCCTTAACCACCATTATATACAGTCTCTTCATGCAGTGGAGAAAAATCTATACCACAGTAAGTTGACAGGAAGTTTAAATAATAAAATGTATGCAAAAGACCCAGCACAGTGCTTAAACTAAGATCACCCCTCAAGACTGCTAGTTTTCCTACCTCTCTGAATATCAAGGATCCAATAGAATGACAGCAAGATGCTGAAGAAGAAGGTATTTCTTGGGAAGCAGAGAAAACAAGAGGGAGAAAAAAGGGCAGAAAAAAGGGGAGGTTTCTTTTCTCATTTGGCAGGGGACCCTATAGGGTAATGGTTAAGAGCAGAGGCCTTCTGGAGCAAGGCTGCCTGGCTTCAGATGTGAGCACAGTGTGCATCCATATGTAAATACTGGTTTGAAACCTGTATCCAACAATCCTCAAAATGTTAGGGTATTTATCTTCCCTAAGTGCACACTTCCTTAGGTAAATGACCATAGGTCTCTTTGAGGAAGGACAGGGGAAATTATTATAGTACACTTTTACCATAGTTTTGTTAGTCTCCTCCTCCCAAGGAACTGGCCACCTCTTTAGTCAATGGGTCTAAGTCTGAAAACTGACTCTGGTGTGGAAACTGGACAAGGTCTTTTATTGGAGTAACTACCTTCAGCCTCCTGACCATCATCTTTGATTTCTTGATGCATATAGATTTGTACCCTTGTTGATTCCCCATATATTTGTGGACATCAGATTCCATTACTTCTTTCCAGGTCCTTTCACTACTTCTGACCTTGCCACTCATTGTAAAATTGAATGCACCTGGCTTCTGAGGATTGAGCGGCACCATCTGGTCTCTATTATTTCAGGGTCCTTTCATCCTCATCATGTAGGTCTGTATCAAACTCTCCAGCTCTGAGCCCTAGCCTACAGGAGAAAGTCACGAAACTGCCTGAGTACATATGTGAACTCTCCCTACTCTGCAACTTTCTGAAATCTTAAATTATTAAAAAATAAAGGTTATTAAAATTGAAGAGGACTTCCCTGGTGGTGCAGTGGTTAAGAATCTGCCTCCCAATGCAGGGGACATGGGTTCGATCCCTGGTCCAGGAAGATCCCACATGCTGTGGAGTAACAAAGCCCGTGCACCACAACTACTGAGCCTGTGCTCTAGAGCCCGGGAGCCACAATTACTGAAGCCCCCGCACCTAGAGCCCGTGCTCCACAGCAAGAGAAGCCACTGCAATGAGAAGCCTGCGCACCGCAACGAAGAGTAGCCCCCACTCACTGCAACTAGAGAAAGCCCGCGTGCAGTGACGAAGACCCAACACAGCCCTAAATAAATTTATTTTTTAAAAATGAAGAAATGCTAATCACTATTACAAAATTGTGATAGTTTTATTTACATTGATCTAAATGCCTTCAATAGACCAATATTCTTTAATACACACATTATCTTAAAATTATCTTGCATATAATACAATCTAGTAGAGTTATATTAGTTGCAACATAATTATGAGTATTATTAATTAAAGCCGTTATAGGCATTGTGATCCAATACTGAGACACAGTTTAAAATTGTATAACGAATGTCTTTCAACACTGTAAGTGGTTGTATCATTAAGGATCTGCCAAAGTAAAAACATCTTGGTAAATTGGACTATACAAAATCCCCAAGTCACTTGACCTCTTTGATTATAACTGAGTAAAAGGCACTCCAGAACACTGCTTAGCTGCCATGGAAAAAAGTCACTGACACTACCAGTGATGATCAAAATGAATACTTTCCAACTATACTGCCACGTTAATATAGACCGAGAAGCAGCAGCTTAGCAACTAGGCCAAGAGAAAGCACAATAAGTGAGTCTGATAGTCTTGTCTATGTGTTTTGTTTTTTTTTTAAAACATCTTTATTGGAGTATAATCGATTTAAAATGGTGTGTTAGTTTCTGCTTTACAACAAAGTGAACCAGTTATACATATGTCACCATATCTCTTCCCTCTTGCGTCTCCCTCCCTCCCACCCCTCCAGGCTGTCACAAAGCACCAAGCTGATCTCCCTGTGCTATGTGGCTGCTTCCCACTAGCTATCTATTTAACGTTTGGTAGTATATCTATGTCCATGCCACTCTCTCGCTTTGTCCCAGCTTACCCTTCCCCCTCCCCGTATCCTCAAGTCCATTCTCTAGTAGGTCTGTGTCTTTTTTCCCATCTTGCCCCTAAGTTCTTCATGACCATTGTTTTTTTTTTTTCTTTTTAGACTCCATATATATGTGTTAGCATACGGTATTTGTTTTTCTCTTTCTGACTTACTTCACTCTGTATGACAGACTCCACATCCCCCTCACTACAAATAACTCAATTTCATTTCTTTTTATGGCTGAGTAATATGCCATTGTATATATATGCCACATCTTCTTTATCCATTCATCTGTTGATGGACACATAGGTTGCTCCCATGTCCTGGCTGTTGTAAATAGAGCTTCAATGAACATTGCAGTACATGACTCTTTTTGAATTATGGTTTTCTCAGGGTATATGCCCAGTAGTGGGATTGCTGGGTTATGTGGTAGTTCTATTTTTAGTTTTTTAAGGAACCTCCATACTGTTCTCCATAGTGGCTGTATCAATTTACATTCCCAAAAACAGTGCAAGAGGGTTCCCTTTTCTCCACACCGTCTCCAGCATTTATTGTTTGTAGATATTTTGATGATGGCCATTCTGACCGGTGGGAGATGATATCTCATTGTAGTTTTGATTTGCATTTCTCTAATGATTAATGATGTTGAGCATTCTTTCATGTGTTTGTTGGCAATCTGTATATCTTCTTTGGAGAAATGTCTATGTAGGTCTTCTGCCCATTTTTGGATTGAGTTCATTGTTATTTTGATATTGAGCAGCATGAGCTGCTTGTAAATTTTGGAGATTAATTCTTTGTCAGTTGATCCATTTGCAAATATTTTCTCCCATTCGGAGGGTTGTCTTTTCATCTTGATTATGGTTTCCTTTGCTGTGCAAAAGCTTTTAAATTTCGTTAGGTTCCATTTGTTTATTTTTGTTTTTATTTCCATTTCTCTAGGAGGTGGGTCAAAAAGGATCTTGCAGTAATTAATATCATAGAGTGTTCTGCCCATGTTTTCCTCTAAGAGTTTGATAGTGTCTGGCCTTACATGTAAGTCTTTAATCAATTTTGAGTTTATTTTTGTTTATGGTGTTAGGGAGTGTTCTCATTTCATTCTTTTACATGTAGTTGTACAGTTTTCCCAGCACCACTTATGAAGAGGCTGTCTTTTCTCCACTGTATATTCTTGCCTCCTTTATCAAAGATAAGGTGACCATATGTGCGTGGGTTTATTTCTGGGCTTTCTATCCTGTTCCATTGATTTATATTTATGTTTTTGTGCCAGTACCATACTGTCTTGATTACTGTAGCTTTGTAGTATAGTCTGAAGTCAGGGAGCCTGATTCCTCCAACTCCATTTTTCGTTCTCAAGATTGCTTTGGCTATTTGGGGTCTTTTGTGTTTCCATACAAATTGTGAAATTTTTTGTTCTAGTTCTGTGAAAAATGCCAGTGGTAGTTTGATAGGGATTGCATTGAATCTATAGATTGCTTTGGGTAGTAGAGTCATTTTCACAATGTTGATTCTTCCAATCCAAGAACATGGTATATCACTCCATCTATTTGTATCATCTTTAATTTCTTTCATCAGTGTCTTATAATTTTCTGCATACAGGTCTTTTGTCTCCTTTGGTAGGCTTATTCCTAGATATTTTACTCTTTTTGTTGCAGTGGTAAATGGGAGTGTTTTCTTAATTTCACTTTTAGATTCTTCATCATTAGTGTGTAGGAATTCCAGAGATTTCTGTGCATTAATTTTGTATCCTGCTACTTTACCAAATTCACTGATTGCCTCTAGTAGTTTTCTGGTAGCATCTTTAGGATTCTCTAAGTATAGTATCATGTCATCTGCAAACAGTGACAGCTTTACTTCTTCTTTTCTGATTTGGATTCCTTTTATTTCCTTTTCTTCGCTGATTGCTGTGGCTAAAACTTCCAGAACAGTGTTGAGTAAGAGTGGTGAGAGTGGGCAGCCTTGTCTTGTTACTGATCTTAGTGGAAATGGTTTCAGTTTTTCAGCATTGAGGACAATGTTGGCTGTGGGTTTGTCATATATGGCCTTTATTATGTTGAGAAAAGTTCCCTCTATGCCTACTTCCTGGAGGGTTTTTATCATAAATGGGTGTTGAATTTTGTCAAAAGCTTTCTGTGCATCTACTGAGATGATCATATGGTTTTTCTCCTTCAATTTGTTAATATGGTGTATCACATTGATTGATTTGCATTTGTTGAAGAATCCTTGCATTCCTGGGATAAACCCCACTTGATCATGGTGTATGATCCTTTTAATGTGCTGTTGGATTCTGTTTGCTAGTGTTTTGTTGAGGATTTTTGCATCTATGTTCATCAGTGATATTGGCATGTAGTTTTCTTTCTTTGGGACATCCTTGTCTGGTTTTGGTATCAGGGTGATGGAGGCTTCATAGAATGAATTTGGGAGTGTTCCTCCCTCTGCTATATTTTGGAAGAGTTTGAGTAGGATAGTTGTTGAGAAGGATAGGTGTTAAGTCTTCTCTAAATGTTTGATAGAATTCACCAGTGAAGCCATATGGTCCTGGGCTTTGTTTTGTTGGAAGATTTTTAATCACAGTTCAATTTCAGTGCTTGTGGTTCGTCTGTTCATATTTTCTGTTTCTTCCTGGTTCAGCCTCGGAAGGTTGTGCCTTTCTAAGAATGTGTCCTTTCTTCTAGGTTGTCCATTTTATTGGCCTAGAGTTGCTTGTAGTAATCTCTCATGAACCTTTGTATTTCTGCAGTGTCAGTTGTTACTTCCCCTTTTTCATTTCTAATTCTACTGATGTGAGTCTTCTCCCATTTTTTCTTGATGAGTCTCGCTAATGGTTTATCAATTTTGTTTATCTTCTCAAAGAACCAGCTTTTAGTTTTATTGATCTTTGCTATCGTTTCCTTTATTTCTTTTTCATTTATTTCTGATCTGATCTTTATGATTTCGTTCCTTCTGCTAACTTTGGGTTTTTTTTCTTCTTTCTCTAACTGCTTTAGGTGTAACGTTAGGTTGTTTATTCAAGATGTTTCTTGTTTCTTAAGGTAGGGTTGTATTGCTATAAACTTCCCTCTTAGAACTGCTTTTGCTGCATCCCATAGGTTTTGGGTCGTCGTGTTTTCATTGTCATTTGTTTCTAGGTATTTTTTAATTTCCACTTTGATTTCTTGGTTATTAAGTAGTGTATTGTTTAGCCGCCATGTGTTTGTATTTTTTACATATTTTTTCCTGTAATTGATATCTAGTCTCATAGCATTGTGATCGGAAAAGATACTTGATACAATTTCAATTTTCTTAAATTTACTAAGGCTTGATTTGTGACCTATGATATGATCTATCCTGGAGAATGTTCCATGAGCACTTGAGAAGAGTGTTTATTCTGTTGTTTTTGGATGGAATGCCCTATAAATATCAATTAAGTCCATCTTGTTCAATGTATCATTTAAAGCTTGTGGTTCCTTATTTATTTTCATTTCGGATGATCTGTCCATTGGTGAAAGTGGGGTTTTAATGTCCCTTACTATGTTTGTGTTACTATTGTTTTCCCCTTTTAAGGCTAACCGGTGTATATCTTCTTCTTGGATTGATCCCTTAATCATTATGTAGTGTCCTTCTTTGTCTCTTGTAATAGTCTTTGTTTTAAAGCCTATTTTATGTGATATGAGAATTGCTACTCCAGCTTTCTTTTGATATCCATTTGCATGGAATATCTTTTTCCATCTCCTCACTTTCAGTTTGTATGTGTCCCAGTTCTGAAGTGTGTCTCTTGTAGACAGCTTATATACTGGTCTTGTTTTTGTATCCATTCAGCCAGTCTGTGTCTTTTGGTTGGAGCATTTAATCCATTTACTTTTAAGGTAATTATTGGTATGTATGTTCCTATTCCCATTTTCTTAATTGTCTTGGGTTTCTTATTGTAGGTCTTTTCCTTCTCGTGTTTCATGCCTAGAGAAGTTCCTTTAGCATTTGTTGTAAAGCTGGTTTGGTGGTGCTGAATTCTCTTAGCTTTTGCTTGTCTGTAAAGGTTTTAATTTCTCTGTCAAATGTGAATGAGATCCTTGCTGGGTAGAGTAATCTTGGTTGTAGTTTTTTCTTATACACCACTTTAAATATGTCCTGCCACTAGCTTCTGGCTTGCAGAGTTTCTGCTGAAACATCAGCTGTTTACCTTATGGGTATTCCCTTGTGTGTTATTTTTCCCTTGCTGCTTTTAATATGTTTTCTTTCTATTTAATTTTTGATAGTTTGATGAATATGTGTCTTGGTGTATTTCTCCTTGGGTTTATCCTGTATGGGACTCTCTGTGCTTCCTGGACTTGATTAACTATTTCCTTTCCCATATTAGGGAAATTTTCAACTATAATCTCTTCAAATATTTTCTCAGTCCCTTTCTTTTTCTCTTCTTCTTCTGGGACCCCTATAATTTGAATGTTGGTGCATTTAATGTTGTCCCAGAGGTCTCTGAGACTGTCCTCTATTCCTTTCATTCTTTTTTCTTTATTCTGCTCTGCAGTAGTTATTTCCACTATTTTATCTTCTAGGTTACTTATCCGTTCTTTTGCCTACGTTATTCTGCTATTGATCCCTTCTAGAGAATTTTTAATTTCATTTATTGTGTTATTCATCAGTGTTTGTTTGCTCTTTAGTTTTTCTATGTCCTTGTTAAACATTTCTTGTATTTTCTCCATTCTATTTCCAAGATTTTGGATCTTCTTTAGTATCATTATTCTGAATTCTTTTTTAGGCAGACTGCCTTTTTCTGTTCATTTGTTAGGTCTGGTGGGTTTTTGCCTTGTTCCTTCATCTGCTGTTGTCTCTCTGTCTTCTTATTTTGCTTAACTTACTGTGTTTGTGGTCTCCTTTTTGCAGGCTGCAGGTTCATACTTCCCGTTGTTTTTGGTGTCTGTCCCTAGTGGCTAAGGTTGGTTCAGTGGGTTGTGTAGGCTTCCTGGTGGAGGGGACTAGTGTCTGTGTTCTGGTGGATGAGGCTGGATCTTGTCTTTCTGGTGGGCAGGTCCACATCTGGTGGTGTGTTTTGGGGTGTCTCTGGCCTTATTATGATTTTAGGCAGCCTCTCTGCTAATGGATGGGGTTTTGTTCCTGTCTTGCTCATTGTTTGGCATAGGGTGTCCAGCACTGTAGCTTGCTGGTCGTTGAGTGAAGCTGGGTGTTGGTGTTGAGATGGAGATCTCTGGGAGATTTTCGCCGTTTGATATTATGTGGAGCTGGGAGGTCTCTTGTGGACCAGTGTCCTGAACTTCGCTCTCCCACCTCAGAGGCGCAGCCCTGACGCCTGGCTGGAGCAACAAGAGCCTGTCATTCATGCAGCTCAGAATAAAAGGCAGAAAAAAAAAAGGAAGGAAAGAAGAAGATAAAGTAAAATAAGTTATTAAAATAAAAAATGAGTATTCAAAAAAATTTTTAAGTAATAAAAAAGAAACAAGAAAGAAGAGAGCAAACAAACTAAAAAACAAATCCACCAATGATAACAAGTGCAAAAAATATACTAAAAAAAAAAAAGGACAGACAGAACCCTAGGATAAATGGTAAAAGCAAAGCTATACAGACAAAATCACACACAGAAGCATACACATACACACTCACAAAAAGAGATAAAGGGAAAAAAATTATATATATTGTTGCTCCCAAAGTCCTCCTCCTCAATTTGGGATGATTTGTTGTCTATTCAGGTATTCCACAGATGCAGGGTACATCAAGTTGATTGTGAAGGTTTAATCCGCTGCTCCTGAGGCTGCTGGGAGAAATTTCCCTTTTTCTTCTTTGTTCGCACAGCTCCTGGGGTTCAGCTTTGGATTTGGTATCACCTCTGCATGTAGGTCGCCTGAGGACGTCTGTTGTTCACTCAGACAGGATGGGGTTAATGGAGCAGCCGATTAGGGGGCTCTGGCTCACTCAGGCCGGGGGGAGGGAGGGGTACAGGTGCGGGGTGAGCCTGCGGTGGCAGAGGCCGGCATGACGTTGCAACAGCCTGAGGCGTGCCGTGTGTTCTGCCGGGGAAGTTGTCCCTGGATCACGGGACCCTGGTAGTAGCGGGCTGCATAGGCTCGGGAAGGGGAGGTGTGGATAGTGACCTGTGCTTGTACACAGGCTTCTTGGTGGCTGCAGCAGCAGCCTTAGCGTCCCATGCCCATCTCTGGGGTCCGCGCTGATAGCCATGGTTCGTGTCTGTCTCTGGAGCTCCTTTAAGCTGCGCTCTGAATCCCCTTTCCTGGCGCACCAGGAAACAAAGAGGCAAGAAAAAGTCTCTTGCCTCCTCGGCAGCTCCATAGTTTTTCCCAGACTCCCTCCTGGCTAGCTGTGGCGCACTAGGCCCCTTCAGGCTGTGTTCACGCCGCCACGCCAGTCCTCTCCCTGGGATCTAAGCTCCGAAGCCCGAGCCTCAGCTCCCAACGCCCGCCCACCCCGGCGGGTGAGCAGACAAGCCTCTTGGGATGGTGAGTGCCGGTCAGCACCGATCCTCTGTGTGGGAATCTCTCTGCTTTGTCCTCCACACCCCTGTTGCTGTGCTGTCCTCCATGGCTCCAAAGCTTCACCCCTCTGCCACCTGCAGTCTCTGCCCGCAAAGGGGCTTCCTAGC
Source organism: Aethalodelphis obliquidens (assembly GCF_003676395.1). Lineage (NCBI taxonomy): Eukaryota > Metazoa > Chordata > Mammalia > Artiodactyla > Delphinidae > Aethalodelphis > Aethalodelphis obliquidens. The sequence continues at coordinate 34,947,064 of NW_020837948.1, forward strand.
GTGTGGAAACCTTTCCTCCTTCACAGCTCCCTCCCACTGGTGCAGGTCCTGTCCATATTCTTTTGTCTCTGTTTTTTCTTTTGCCCTACCACGTACGTGGGGGAGTTTCTTGCCTTTTGGGAGGTCTGAGGTCTTCTTCCAGTGTTCAGTAGATGTTCTGTAGGAGTTGTTCCACATGTAGATGTATTTCTGATGTATTTGTGGGGAGGAAGGTGATCTTCGCGTTTTACTCTTCCGCCATCTTGAAGCTCCTCCATCATCTATGTGTTTGAAGTTGTCTAGAAAGTAGCAGAGAAAACAGACTGGCAATCGAGTGACTCATATAAAGACCGCAATTACATCCAACAATCCTTCTAAGTTTATTTCTGTATAAGATATAGAATACTTGTACAGAAAGCAAAAAAAGGGGGGGGAGCTGATAATGGGTAAGGTAGAAAACAAATTCAAATTACAATTTATGTAGAGAAGAAAAATGTTACTGCTATACTCTTAAAAGAAATGTATGGCTACCAGATGAACTTCTTAACTTTGGTGAAGAAATATGAGAGACTTAGGATAAGGTGTGTGTCCTTTTGTGACCCTAAAGTCGCTAAGCAGAGCCTGACAGTGTGACAGAAACAGACTGAAGGTGGTGAGGCAGAGATTTTCTAAATATGTGTGTGTGTAAATATAAGTGTGTGTGTGTATACACATACACACATATATATAATCAAACTTTGCTGTTGCATTTTTACCTGCCCACCATGCTTTCTCTTCTCTGAATAATAGAACCCTGTTTTGCATGGCAAACTCCTTTTTTTTCTGCTTTGATTACAGCTGGCTTCTACTCAGAACTCAAGTACCCTACTACAGTGATTGACACTTTTAGATCTAGCAGTAAGAATACTTCATATTCTTTATCTAGAAGGATTGATTTAGGGATGGGCTCATGACCTAAACCAGGTGAATCAGAATCACTTTTGGAAAATTTTCTGGAGCTAATTTTCTCGCAACAGAAGGCCATATGGTGGTAGCTGTCTTTGTTACCAAAAGGGAAGAACACACTTAAAAATGAAGATAATGTGGAGAGAAAAAGATCTGACAGATGGAGCAAGAAACACTACTAACCACATTGTTTGAATGCCTGGATCCAGTCATGTCTGAAGTCAGTTCATCCTTCTGGAACTCCCAGTTAGCCAGTTTATCCTCTTTGGAAATTTATCTGTTTTATCTGAGTCTTGACTCTGCTCAGCTCATGAACCTAATCTGCTACTATGTAATTAAAGTTGTAGTTTTCATTTGTCCTGTATAGTTGCTAATTCTAAAGTTTTAGGCTTTTGGTCACTTTGCTTCCCCAGTATCTCAGACACTGATTCTCCCTCAAGTTACCCTTAAGGGCCATTTGGGAAATCTCTTAAGACTAGCTGATGGCAGAGGATATAGCCAAGCTTTGCATATGACTGGTTGGCTGAATATATGAATGTAAATGAAAATCGAAGGTAGTTGCACTAATGCCCCACTTAGTGGTGACTTTGGTGGAGAGTGGAAATAAAGATGCAAAATCCTCAAAATGGGCAGAGCTTTAAGGATGTGCCTGGCCACCCACTTTGTGTAGAGAGGTCTCAAGGTAAGAAAACACATGGACTAATGCCAGTGGCAAATGACTACTTCAGTTAGTCAAGGAAAAAGATTTAAAGATCAAGAATGAGAATATCTGGGGTAGAGGCATGTTCATAGATGTAACCAAGTGAGCATGAAGTATAAAGATCTTTGCATCATGATAATGCCCACCAGAGTTAACTCAGCAGAGGCATTATAACCAAGTAGACTAACTAACTCAGCTGGCTTACATCAACCAGCACCTGTCATTGGCCATCCCATTCCTGGTGTCATAGGCATATGATTGTAGATTGTAGTGGTCGTGGTTACAAAATGGAGATTCTTTATGGACCCGGCACTGTGGGATTTCACTCACCAAGGCTGATCTGAGTACTCCTGCCACTGAATGTCTAACCTGCTGGCAACAGAAACCAAAGCTGATATCTAGTTGTGGAATCCTTATTTAATGGAATATCTCATTGGACTAATGTGCTTCCATACATATTTTGGGAAATGTAGCTTTAGTCATAGTCATTACTATTCTTTCCTTAAGTTTCCAATTTTCCAGTCTTTAACAGTTACTGTGTTTGCCTGGATCCCACAAATATGCTTGGACAAATTTCTTCTCTTGAGCCCCTGTCCTAATAATCCAACATCTTCACTCTTTCTTGCTATGGATTAAAAGATCCGTTTTGTTTTTTTTTTCCCACCAACCGTGTCATAAGTAGTGTTCTGGAGTTGGCACTAACTGGTTCACTAGAGCCAATTGTTAAATTTCCAGGAATTTTGTGAGCCAGTTAGGACCATTATTAAAAATTAAATGATATAAACTGAAACATAAGAACAACGTTAATAAATACTTAAACCACATCAATCATTTTGCTCCATTTTATTATCTGTGCTCTTTGAAGTTATTTACACCTATTATATTTGTATGGTGAAAATACCATGTAATAGTGTGATACTGCTTATCTCTTCCTAACTTCTCATTCAGAGCAGTCATGTTAGTGAGCCCGTTAGCCATGGTGGGACTATTCATTCCATGGAAATTGGCAAATAATACAAATCAGGGCTCCCTTCTTCCCCTTGAAGAGCTGGTTGGTAAACATTTTCTAGAGCATGACTGCATGTAACTCCACATGAAGCCATCTTCCTTTAAGGTGGGGAACTATTTTTTTCCTCTATTAAAGTAAATAAGCAGAATTTTTTGTTGTTATTGAATGTAAACACTTTTTCTCTCTTTAGATGTGAAAACCAATATTGGGATAAGAAGGCATAGAATGAAGGCTTTCAAACACCTTGTTAGGTTGTTAGAATGAGCTATCTCACAGCATGTAAAAATTAAGAATTTAAGGTTTCCCAGAAATAAGTCTAGGCCACTGAATCTCAGTTAATCCTGGCCTTCTTTGTCATATCTTTAGAGTGTTTATTGTTTCTGCAAAAATTTCCCTTGATACACAATTGTTTAATAATACTCAGATTCTTAGCTGATAATAAGATTCTTTTGTATTCATTATTTTTAAAAGACATTTTAGATAGTAGGGCATATGCATGCCTAACTTGATATGCAATCAGGAAAATATAAAATTCAAGCTGGGGGTGCTTTTGATTTTCTGTGCAAGCTGTTAAGTACCTAAAAATAGGAAATGTAGAAGAAGCAAAAATTACAAAAGAAAGAGACGCTACAAGATGTTTCCCCTGGGAATTCTTTGGAATTGCCAATGACCTTGGTGCTTGGTTGCCACACCTTCGGCTTTGCTAGAGATAACATGCTCCTTTATGTTAGAAGTATAAACTGTTATTTTCAAACAAGAAATATTAATAAATTAAGGCATTCATTTTCCATTACCAAGGGCTTACTTTTGCTAGTAGTTGCTTACATTAAATAGCCAGGTTTCTAAAATATACTAATAAGATAATACCTAGCAAAATAAAACAGAAATGAAAATCAACCAACCAAATAAATAAAAAGTAAAAACAGAATGCTTGATGTCCCAGCAAACAATTTGCAGAGGAATTCTGCAAAGTGAAGAGTTGGTGCTGAATCTTGCCACGTTAAATGATTTTGCACAGAAATTATATTGACACAATTTTGATGTGTTTTTCCATTAAGAAACCAATTTCCACATAAGTGGTGAAATCAAGTTCCAACTTGATTTTTACAGTGAGAAGGATTATGCTGTCAAGTCAGATGGATCCATGTGAAGGCAATATTTTGTTTAGACAAATACTGAAAGTTATTTGAGTGCAAAAGAGCAGCACAACAATAATGGCCTAATATAAAGTAAGCATTCAAGAAATGTGTCTCTCTGCTTCCTTAAAATGGAGTTTGCAATGCCTGGCTAAGCCTATTCTAGAAAATACTATCCAACAAAATTTGATTTCTTATTGACTTAAAAAATTTCATTTTGATTGTATTGAATGCCTGAAAGGTATTTATTTCTATATTGGTTTGTGCTCTTCTTGTTAATATGTCTTTCTCTTCCAATATTGTAACATTTTATCCTCACAGCCTTTAATTTGGTGTGATTCTTTTTTTATTTGAAGATCACTTTCTGAAATCATTTATGGCTGATGGGACAGATCGGTATCCTTATCCCGGTTTCAACAGACTTGGTTTGCCTCTCTGGCTTGTGACTTCCTGTGATAATTCCTGGTTTTAGCTCTGGCCTTAGAGATGATACTCAATAAATATCTGCTTTATTTAGAAGAGATTGAATGAGCATCTTGCCCTAGAGAGGGCTGAAAAACTGTTAGGTTTATAAGCCATAGTTTTGGTGAGAATCTACAGATGAACCTATAGTAATTTATTGAAGTTGAGCTTTTCATTGGCCAAGTAGGTGACTTGGTTGTGCTGCTGGAAAGTAGTGTAAGTGGATTTTTTTCTTTGAGTTCCTAGTTGATAGCAATTCATACTATCAATTTGAGAACTTCATAGAACTCAGGAGATGTGAACTCAGAGCTCCTTAAAAACATGGTTTCTAGTTAAAATCAGGGTCTTGATAATACATAGAGGCAGAAAATCACATTAATAAACATGAGTCTTTGTGAGGTGGTCACTATTACCATGATGGCAAAAAAAAAAAAAAAATCCAGTAAGATATTGAGTCCCCAGCTTGGGACGGGGTCCTGTACACATTCTCTGGAATCATCTGGAATCCCAGAGGCCCTGGCACACATACATAAGGAGCTGTATTTATGCTTTTAAATCAGCAGTATGATCTTAGCTTTGGCAGCAGTAGAGCAGTGAAGCCAGGAGCCTTAGTCTAATAAATATACCTTGGCTGGCAAGCCTGTAGCATCGGTGCTGGCATTCAGTGCACTGGTTTCAATCCATCACTGTAATGAAGGGGAATAACACAGCAGAGGAGAGTTGAACAGTTTACCATCTCTAGTGATGGTTATTTGAACTCACCATCTCCCTCCCTCCCTGCCTTTTTTTCTTCTTTCCTGCATCTTAAGCCTATATTCTCAGAAATAGCACTGGTTGGGGGCTGGGAAAGAATGGTAAGGAGCTGGAAATTCCAGTTTTATTGATTTGGGCTCAACAGAAATGTTTTCTTGTTTTTCTCTGGGAGGGGTTTACCTACACTCTAACTCAAAAAAGCCTAGGAAACAGTTACTACAATCTTAAAAGGATCAAAGTAAACTTTGTAGGCATGAGTGGTTGTAGAAGGATTTTCAGAGGAATACAGTATATCATAGCAAAAGTAGAGGACCAGGGATCAGGCCACTTCATTGTAGGTTCTGCGAATTGACCAGTAGCATGACTTTGAGGACCTGATTTATTCATCCGTACAACGAGGCACGTAGAATACTAAGGTCCTTTGCAACCAAATATGGTATGATTCCACCATGGTCCTCAATAAAGGATTCAAATCTGAGCTGAACTCTGAGTCCTTAGCAGTGCACTTGCTTTAAAATATATTTTGCTACTTTAAAAAATGAGAAATAGTGTATCCATACCTTACTGTAGCCACTGGGCTTTATATCAACTTGCACTTGATAGTTTTATACCTAAAGGACAACATATATCAAGGGGATGATCCTCTTTGTAACTCTTGACATATTTTACATCATCATACCAATGCATTTTCAGCTGTTTATGCCAATGCTATCATGGTAGTCAAGGTCTTAAAGTATGCTTGGTTGACTTAAGGGAAAGGCATTTTCTGGACTTCTCAATACCTTGTATTAAATATATTAAATATATATAAATATGTATTAAATATATATATATATATATATATATATATATATAACATATATATATGTTATAGGGGGAACTGTGGGTAGATGGCTGAAGCCAATGATAGACCTTTCTACAGATCACAGAAATTAGTACTTAAATTTTGTCTGTATTGGTACAATGAAATGCTTCTGAAGATCACTGTTTTCCAATGGCAGAGGTAAATTAATGCTCCGTATTGCATTTGAGTAGCACTGGTTTGTTATAGAGTAGAAAATTACATAGCCTGACTCAATATTCTAAAGTAAAGGATTTACTGAAGTCTGAATGTTTTCTAAACCTCAGTCTGAATTAAGCACTGTTGATGCCACTAAGTGGCCTGTTACTTCTGTGCTGAGGCTGTTTCTTCCAAAGCAATTGCTATGCTTTGTAAGTATCCAGTTAGTCAGCTATAGATGTTTCTGTATCATTCAGAAAGAAGAATAATTTATGATCTTGCCAAAGAATTATTTATTGTTCTCTGAGTAACAACATGAAGTATATATTCTCCCCAATAAATCCAAAACATCAAAGATTAAAACGTAACTGTGAATGCAACAGCTTGGACAAATTTCATAAACATGATGCTGAGCAAAAGAAACCAACCCCATACTAACCTGTGGTGATAGATGTAAGAAAGTGTTTTATTTTGGAGGAGATGGAGGGTGGGAGCTGGGGTCATGGATTGCCTCAAGGCAGGGGGCATTAGGGAACTTTCCAGGGTGATAACAGTGATTTATATCTTATTTTGTGTGATGGTTACACAGGTATAATACAACTGTCAAAATTCATTATCCTGAACACTTAAGATATGTGCATCTTATTGCATGGAAATGGTACTTCAATATAAAATGATGTAAAAAATATTCTGGATTCCGTATCCCTCCCTTCCCCTGGCCTGAGTGAGCCACAGCCCACGAATCAGCTGCTCCTTTAACCCCCTCCTGTCTGAGCGAAGAAAAGATGCCCTCAGGCAACCTATACACAGAGGCGCGTCCAAATCCAAAGCTGAACCCAAGGAGCTGTGGGAACAAAGAAGAGAAAGGGAAATTTCTCCCAGCAACCTCAGGAACAGCGGATTAAATCTACACAATCAACGTGATGTACCCTGCATCTGTAGAATACCTGAATAGAGAACGAATCATCCAAAATTGAGGAGGTGGACTTTGGGAGCAACGATATATATATTTTTTTCCCTTTTTCTCTTTTTGTGAGTGTGTATGTGTATGCTTCTGTGTGTGATTTTGTCTGTATAGCTTTGCTTTTACCATTTGTCCTAGGGTTCTGTCTGTCCGTTTTGTTTTGTTTGTTTGTTTTTTTAGTATAGTCCCTAGCACTTGTTATCATTGGTGGATTTGTTTTTTGGTTTGGTTGCTCTCTTCTGTCTTTCTTTTTTTATTACTTAAAAATTTTTTTAATTAATTTTTATTTTAATAACTTTATTTTACTTTATTTTATTTTATCTTCTTTCTTTCTTTCTTTTTTGGCATCCTTTTATTCTGAGCCGTGTGGATGACAAGCTCCTGGTGCTCCAGCCAGGCATCAGGGCTGTGCCTCTGAGGTGGGAGAGCCAAGTTCAGGACACTGGTTCACAAGAGACCTCCCAGCTCCACATAATATCAAACGGTGAAAATCTCCCAGAGATCTCCATCTCAACACCAACACCCAGCTTCACTCAATGACCAGCAAGCTACAGTGCTGGACACCCTATGCCAAACAATGAGCAAGACAGGAACAAAACCCCATCCGTTAACAGAAAGGCTGCCTAAAATCATAATAAGGCCAGAGACACCCCAAAACACACCACCAGATGTGGACCTGCCCACCAGAAAGACAAGATCCAGCCTCATCCACCAGAACACAGACACTAGTCCCCTCCACCAGGAAGCCTACACAACCCACTGAACCAACCTTAGCCACTAGGAACAGACACCAAAAACAACAGGAAGTATGAACCTGTAGCCTGCAAAAAGGAGACCACAAACACAGCAAGTTAAGCAAAATAAGAAGAAAGAGAAACAACAGCAGATGAAGGAACAAGGCAAAAACCCACCAGACCTAACAAATGAAGAGGAAATAGGCAATCTACCTGAAAAAGAATTTAGAATAATGGTAGTAAAGATCATCCAAAATTTTGGAAATAGAATGGAGAAAATACAAGAAACATTTAACAAGGACCTAGAAGAACTAAAGAGCAAACAAATAGTTATGAACAACACAATAAATGAAATTAAAAATTCTCTAGAAGGAATCAAGAGCAGAATACCTGAGGCAGAAGAACGGATAAGTGACCTGGAAGATAAAAGAGTGGAAATAACTAATGCAGAGCAGAATAAAGAAAAAAGAATGAAAAGACTTGAGAGCAGTCTCAGAGACCTCTGGGACAACATTAAATGCACCAACATTCGAATTATAGGGGTCCCAGAAGAAGAAGAGAAAAAGAAAGGGATTGAGAAAATATTGAAGAGATTATAGTTGAAAACTTCCCTAATATGGGAAAGGAAATAGTTAATCAAGTCCAGGAAGCACAGAGAGTCCCATACAGGATAAAGCCAAGCAGAAACACACCAAGGCACATATTCATCAAACTATCAAAAATTAAATACAAAGAAAACATATTAAAAGCAGCAAGGGAAAAACAACAAATAACACACAAGGGAATCCCCATAAGGTAAACAGCTGATGTTTCAGCAGAAACTCTGCAAGCCGGAATAGGATGGCAGGACATATTTAAAGTGATGAAGGAGAAAAACCTACAACCAAGATTACTCTACCCAGCAAAGATCTCATTCAGATTTGATGGAGAAATTAAAACCTTTACAGACAAGCAAAAGCTAGGAAAATTCAGCACTACCAAACCAGCTTTATAACAAATGCTAAAGGAACTTCTCTAGGCATGAAACACAAGAGAAAGAAAAGACCTAAAATAACAAACCCAAAACAATTAAGAAAATGGTAATAGGAACATACATATTGATAATTACCTTAAATGTAAATGGATTAAATACTCCAACCAAAAGACACAGACTGGCTGAATGGATACAAAAAAAAAGATCCGTATATATGCTGTCTACAAGAGACCCACTTCAGAACTAGGGACACATACAGACCGAAAGTGAGGGGATGGAAAAAGAAATTCCATGCAAATGGAAATCAAAAGAGAGCTGGAGCAGCAATTCTCATATCAGATAAAATAGACTTTAAAACAAAGACTACTACAAGAGACAAATAATGACACTACATAATGATCAAGGGATCAATCCAAGAGGAAGATAAAACAATTGTAAATATTTGTGCACCCAACATAGGAGCACCTCAATACATAAGGCAAATGCTAACAGCCATAAAAGGGGAAATTGACAGTAACACAAGCATAGTAGGGGACTTTAACACTGCACTTTCACTAATGGATAGATCATCCAAAATGAAAATAAATAAGGAAACACAAGCTTTAAATGATGCATTAAAAAAGATGGACTTAATTGATATTTATAAGACATTCCATCCAAAAACAACAGAATACACTTCCTTCTCAAGTGCTCATGGAACATTCTCCAGGATAGATCATATCTTAGGTCACAAATCAAGCCTTGGTAAACTTAAGAAAACTGAAATCATATCAAGTATCTTTTCCGACCACAGCGCTATGAGACTAGATATCAATTACAGGAAACAATCTGTAAGAAATACAAACACACAGAGGCTAAACAATACACTACTTGATAACCAAGAAATCACTGAAGAAATCAAAGTGGAAAACAAAAAATACCTAGAAACAAATGACAGTGAAACACGACAACCCAAAACCTATAGGATGCAGCAAAAGCAGTTCTAAGAGGGAAGTTTATAGAAATACAATCCTACCTTAAGAAACAAGAAACATCTCAAATAAACAACCTAACGTCACAACTAAAGCAATTAGAGAAAGAACAAAAAACCCCCAAAGTTACCAGAAGGAAAGAAATCATAAAGCTCATATCAGAAATAAATGAAAAAGAAATGAAGGAAACGATAGCAAAGATCCATAAAACTAAAAGCTGGTTCTTTGAGAAGATAAACAAAATTGATAAACCGTTAGCCAGACTCATCAAGAAAAAAAGGGAGAAGACTCACATCAATAGAATTAGGAATGAAAAAGGAGAAGTAACAACTGACACTGCAGAAATACAAAGGATCATGAGAGATTACTACAAGCAACTCCAGGCCAATAAAATGGACAACCTAGAAGAAATGGACACATTCTTAGAAATGCACAACCTTCTGAGACTGAACCAGGAAGAAATAGAAACTATGAATAGACCAATCACAAGCACTGAAATTGAAACAGTGATTAAAAATCTTCCACCAAACAAAAGCCCAGGCCCAGATGGCCTCACTGGTGAATTCTATCAAATATTTAGAAAAGAGCTAACACCTATCCTCAGATTCTTCCAAAATATAGCAGAGGGAGGTACACTCCCAAATTCATTCTACGAGGCCACCATCACCCTGATACCAAAACCAGACAAAGATGTCACAAAGAAAGAAAACTACAGGCCAGTATAACTGATGAACATAGATGCAAAAGTCCTCAACAAAATACTAGCAAACAGAATCCAGCAGCACACTAAAAGGATCATACACCATGATCAAGTGGGGATTATCCCAGGAATGCAAGGATTCTTCAATATACGCAAATCAATGTGATATACCATATTAACAAATTGAAGGAGAAAAACCATACGATTATCTCAATAGATGTAGAGAGAGCTTTTGACAAAATTCAACACCCATTTATGATAAAAACCCTCCAGAAAGTAGGCATAGAGGGAACTTACCTCAACATAATAAAAACCATATATGACAAACCCACAGCCAACATCGTCCTCAATACTGAAAAACTGAAACCATTTCCACTATGATCAGGAACAAGACAAGGTTGCCAACTCTCACCACTATTATTCAACATAGTTTTGGATGTTTTAGCCACAGCAATCAGAGGAGAAAAAGAAATAAAAGGAATCCAAATCGGAATAGAAGTAAAGCTGTCACTGTTTGCAGGTGACATGATACTATACATAGAGAATCCTAAAGGTGCTATGAGAAAACTACTAGAGGTAATCAATGAATTTGGTAAAGTAGCAGGATACAAAATTAATGCACAGAAATCTCTTGTTCCTATACACTAATGATGAAAAATCTGAAAGTGAAATTAATAAAACACTCCCATTTACCATTGCTTCAAAAAGAATAAAATATCTAGGAATAAACCTGTCTAAGGAGATGAACGACCTGCATGCAGGAAATTATAAGACACTGATGAAAGAAATTAAAGTTGATACAAACAGATGGAGAGATATACCATGTTCTTGCATTGGAAGAATCAACATCGTGAAAATGACTCTACTATCGAAAGCAATCTACAGATTAAGTGCAATCCCTATCAAACCAGCAATGGCATTTTTCACAGAACTAGAACAAAAAATTTCACAATTTGTATGGAAACACAGAAGACCCCGAATACCCAAAGCAATCTTGAGAAAGAAAAATGGAGCTGGAGGAATCAAGCTCCCGGACTTCAGACTATACTAAAAAGCTACAGTAATCAAGGCAGTATGGTACTGGCACAAAAACAAATATAGATCAATGGAACAGGTTAGAAAACCCAGAGATAAACCCATGCACATATGGTCACCTTATCTTTGATAAAGGAGGCAAGAATATACAGTGGAGAAAAGACAGCCTCTTCAATAAGTGGTGCTGGGAAAACTGGACAGCTACATATAAAAGAATGAAATTAGAACACTCCCTAGCACCATATACAAAAATAAACTCAAAATGGATTAAAGACCTAAATGTAAGGCCAGACACTGTCAGACTCTTAGAGGAAAACATAGGCAGAACACTCTATGACATAAATTACAGCAGGATCCTTTTTGACTCACCTCTTAGAGAAATGGAAATAAATACAAAAATAAACAAATGTGACCTAATGAACCTTAAAAGCTTTTGCACAGCATAGGAAACCATAAACAAGACAAAAACACAACCCTCATAATCGAAGAAAATATTTGCAAATGAAGCAACTGACAAAGTATTAATCTCCAAAATTTGTAAGCAGATCATGCAGTTCAATATCAAATAAACAAACCCAAACCAAAAACGGGCAGAAGACCTAAGTAGACATTTCTCCAAAGAAGATATACAGATTGCCAACAAACACATGAAAGAATGCTCAATATCATTAATCATTAGAGAAATGCAAATCAAAACTACAATACGATATCATCTCACACTGGTCAGAATGGCCATCATCAAAATATCTACAAACAATAAATGCTGGAGTGGGTATGGAGAAAAGGCAACCCTCTTGCACTGTTGGTGGGAATGTAAATTGATACAGCCACTATGGAGAACAGTATGGAGGTTCCTTAAAAAACTAAAAATAGAACTACCATACGACCCAGCAATCCCACTACTGGGCATATACCCTGAGAAAACCATAATTCAAAAAGAGTCATGTACCAGAATGTTCATTGAAGCTCTATTTATAATAGCCAGGACATGGGAGCAACCTAAGTGTCCATCAACAGATGAATGGATAAAGAAGATGTGGCACATATATACAATGGCATATAACTCAGCCATAAAAAGAAACGAAATTGAGTTATTTTTAGTGAGGTGGATGGACCTAGAGCCTGTCATACAGAGTGAAGTAAGTTAGAAAGGGTAAACAAATACCATATATAACACACATACATGGAATAAAAAAAAAAAAGTTCTGAAGAACCTAGGGGCAAGACGGGAATAAAGACACAGACCTGCTAGAGAATGGATTTGAGGATACGGCGAGGGGGAATGGTAAGCTGGGCAAATGTGAGAGAGTGGCATGGACATAGATATACTACCAAACGTGAAATAGATAGCTAGTGGGAAGCAGCCTCATAGCACGGGGAGATCCGCTTGGTGCTTTGTGACCAACTGGAGGGGTGGGGCAGGGAGGGTGGGAGGGAGGGAGATGCAAGAGGGAAGAGATATGGGTACATGTGTATATGTATAACTGATTCACTTTTTTATAAAGCAGAAGCTAACACACCATTGTAAAGCAATTATACTCCAAGAAAGATGTTAAAAAAACAATTCAACATAACACAAACTCATAGTAAAAGGAGAAGAGAAGGGAGCCTCCCCAGGTAGTCTCAATTATCAGGAAGTGTTGAAAGCATCATCTTTACAATCAGGGATGAGACACTATCATCACTTCTTGTCAACCTTGTGGTGAAGGCACCACTGATACCACAGGCCTAATGAAGCAAGTCTTCCTTGGTTCTGTGCTGAGCCTACCACTAGGTCGTCTTTGCTAACTCAGTGTCTTCCTGACACCCACATGTGCTCCTTCCTTGGCATCTCTTCTCAGTGTGGGCTGCACAATGGAATCACCCAATCTTTAAAAAAAAATAAATAAATTTAAAAATATTCTGAAAAATTGATCTTTCTGTACAAGAATATATTAAAACCTTGAGTTAAAAAACAAGATGGGAACTGTGCTTTTTAGAATGGCAACTTAAGGAAGGAACTCTTTGGACCTTATTCCCAATGAAACAACCAAAACAGATAATACTTATATAAAACCTTAATCATTTGACATGTCTAAAAGTTGTCCTAGGGCAACTAGTGCCCTGTCTGTGTTTATAGATAGTCCACTGTGATATCCTCAAGTAGGAATTTATACCCAGAAGGACCATAGCATCTACCAGCACTGCAGATTATGGCAGAGACTTCTTTAATGAGAAAAATTATGTACTTTATAAAAACAGACAACCCTTAATAAAAATGTCCTCTTAAAACACTTTGTTACTGGATACTTTCTAAACAGAGGGTCTTGGGCTGTTCCAGCTCCAGGGTGGCACTCCTTGCTTCAACTCCTTTAAGTCCCCTCCCAGTTTCCAGAAGCTCCTGAAGCTCTGATTGTCCTGTAGAAGGAAACTGGACTTTGGGATCAGAATGAACTAAGTTTTAATCTGTGTCTTATCATTTATTATGTGTTTTGATGGGAAACATCTTTAATCTGTCTAAGCTGTATCTGTAAAATGGGAATAATATCTTCCAGGTTTCAATGTGGTAATTCTAATATTTCAAGATTAAGTGTGATAATATATGAGAATTTCTTTGTATAGGGAAGTCATCCACTAAAAGACTCTAATTTGAGTTAGCATTGTGGGTCCTGAAAGTGAGATTACACAGAGCCACGAACCATCTACAAATGCAGACAGGCAGGGAACCCCACCTATTGCTAGCATTCTGAGTTGACCTAGTCATTGATGGCAGGGAAGTTGCTATGGTAAGTTAAAAGACAAAGCGATTCAGGAGATTGTCTTCATAAGAGAAATGCATGTTATTGCCCAGAATCTGTTGTTCTCCCTGCAAGGTCTTAAAAATGACACCAAAGGGAAATGTCTGTTTCCACTTGTCTCTTCTCTGTCGTTGTTTTGTTTAAAATATGTAGTATTTCACCATGATTAACAATATTGTATTTAAATTTTAGTCGTGAAATCCAGAAATCTAAACCCATAATCTTCTATTCAACTGTAAATATTGTTTTAGAAATCTTTTATGTTAATGCACTATATACTCTGGGTATTTTTCAGTGGAGTGTAGACAATAGTATAATTTGTCTAGAAAGGAACAAAATAACTGAGAATCATTTGTTGCACCTCATGCTTCCATTAACATAGTGGGGAGGGCCCAGTGACATTTTGAAGTAGTTCAAAAGTATTTTCTGAAGTCATCTGCATCATTAGAAATGTCTTCTTTTTACCAGTTTATCTGCCTTCATTTTTTTCATTTTGCTATTTATTATCAATGTATCTCTCTATCATCATCTGTACATCTCTCTCTATCTTGAGATGATACCAGGAGTAGCTAGGGAAGAATTTAGAGGAGTGGAGGCAGGTAGGAGGATGTGTCAACTTTGGCAGTTAAATTTGTTACCATGATTGCCTGGGATCCCAGTGAAAATTGTAATCATGAGGGGACTATCTGAAGGCGTTTAACTGTGATATTTGTAATGGGCCCTTACCAAAATGGATGGAACTAGATATTTTTGGTAAGCACTAGCAGCTATTTCGGTAATATGGAATGAAACCGGTTGTGTTTATTTTATTTTATTTTTATTTATTTATTTTTGGTTGCATTGGGTCTTCGTTGCTGCGCGCGGACTTTCTCTAGATGCGTTGAGTGGGGTCTATTCTTTGTAGCGGTACGTGAGCTTCTCATTGCTGTGGCTTCTCTTGTGGAGCACAGATTCTAGGTGCACAGGCTTCAACAGTTGTGGCTCACGGGCTCTAGAGTGCAGACTCAGTAGTTGTGGCTCACAGGCCTAGTTGCTCCGTGGCATGTGGGATCTTCCCAGACCAGGGCTCGAACCTGTGTCCCCTGCATTGGCGGGTGGATTCTTAACCACTGCGCCACCAGGGAAGTCCTGGTTTTGTTTATTTTTAAACTGAGTTTTAATCCACGGATAATTTTCATTTGAGAAATACCAATGTGTCCTTTTCAAAGCTGAATATGTGAATCTTTATGGGACTTTTCCTTGAGAGGCAGCCATAAAGGCAGATGATTACTTTGTGGATGGAAGGAACAGTAAGTAGGAACACACAGTGGTGTACCTTTAGAGGCCATCTGTGAATGAACTACAGAATGAACTATAAAATGTTAACTTAGATATGCTCCCAGCTTCCCCTTTCCTTCCCAGCTCTGTGGCTAGGGCTGCTCTAGAAGTCTCAGGGCTCCCATTTAAATCTGTCAACCTAAGTATTTATTGAGCTGCTTGGATGAAGGTATTCATTCCATACTCTGAGGTCTAGAATCACTTATTGTTTTGTGTACAATCACAGGATAGTCCTTGGACTGCTGAGAAAGTAATTCCAGTATATGAACATTAAATGCTTAATTCCATATCTGTTAAAAATCTACTGGATACTCTCCCATGGGACAGAGATGGTGAAGTCAAGGGAAGCAGATTCTTGTCCTACACAGAGCTCTCCTACATTGGGGAATAAAGGCAATACATGGGCATTTACCATACAATTAAGGAGCTGGGGTGAGGACAAAACTAGTTTCTGACCCAGTCAGGGAAGTCTTCTTGGAAAAGTAATGAGAAAGATATTTCTAAACTAAATTAGAAGGAAGAATAAGAGCCAACTAGGGAAAGAGTAGAGGGGGAAGACAATTTCTTATAAAGGAAAGGACATGTGTAGATCCTTAGAGGAAAAAGCTAAGCAAAATCAAATCATGTTTTTTTGTTTGTTTGTTTGTTTGTTTTGCGGTACGTGGGTCTCACTGTTGTGGGCTTTCCCGTTGCGGAGCACAGGCTCCGGACTCACAGGCTCAGCGGCCATGGCTCACGGGCCCAGCCGCTCCGCGGCATGTGGGATCTTCCCAGACTGGGGCACGAACCCACGTCCCCTTCATCGGCAGGCGGACTCTCAACCACTGCGCCTCCAGGGAAGCACCCAAATCATGTTTTTAAGATGAATAAATGATAGGCTGAGCGGAGCTGTAGAGGAAAGGGAGAGTGGGTCGGGGATGGTGGTGGAGATGACTGATGAGTTAATCAGAGAATCAGAGAACTAGACCATGAAGGGCTTATAAGTTTTAGGAAGGTTTTCTAATTTTATCGTGTGGTCAGTGGTGAAGGCTTTTGAAAGATTCAAAGGGGGACTAGCCTGATACTGATTTTGCTTTTGGTGAGTCAGCAGTGATGATGAGCAGAAGTGGAGGTTAGAAGATTAATTACAAGATGGTGGCAGTAAGCCAGAATTGCAGTGGATAGGATCTGGACTAAATAACTAATAGGAATAACGGGGAGAAAAGAAAGGTTTTAGAGACATACGCTAAATGAAATCATCGAGACTTTACTATTACTTGGATTGAGGCTATGAATAAGGCAAGCCTAGGTCCAGGTTTCTGATGTGGACCTCTGTATGGAGGAGGATGCTCTTCACTGGAACAGAGAACAAGAAAGAAACAGTGATGGTAGAGTTGAGTGGGAAGGTATAGATGAAGTATTTCATTTTGTATTTGAAACACTTAAATTATTGGCCCTATACATAGAAATATCCAATACGCAATTGGGTACAGACTTCTAAAGTTTAAGAGGAAGATACAGACTAACAAACAGGTTTAAAAATCACAAGTTTAGGTGGAGATTGAGGCAGTAATAGTAGATGGGATTGCTTTAGATAGAATGGGTACAATGAGAGGAGATTCTTTTTTTTTTTTTTTTTTTTGCAGTACACGGGCCTCTCACTGTTGTGGCCCTCCCGCTGCGGAGCACAGGCTCCGTATGTGCAGGCCCAGCGGCCATGGCTCATGGGCCTAGCCGCTCCGCGGCATGTGGGATCTTCCCGGACCGGGGCACAAACCCGTGTCCCCTGCATCAGCAGGTGGACTCTCAACCACTGCGCCACCAGGAAAGCCCGAGAGGAGATTCTTGTCCAAATTAATTTTCCAGTATTGAATGGTAATGACTTCAGCTGAAGTTATCCAAACCCAGCCAAAGTTATTCTTTACTTAGATCTACTACAGCAAGACTTTTATTGGAACCTGAATGATAGTAGTTCATTAGCATATCTTATGGGCAGAGTGAACCTTTGTGCCAGAATGACTCAACAAAAGGTGTGTCCCAATATAACAAAATTCACTTTCTATCTGATATTTTATTATCATATTATGTTTTCAAAGAATTATGTTTAATTTGTGTTATGACTCATTTCTCTATGTCTAAAGTTCTTAGGATTTATATGTGAACTAGAGTTCATGATTTTCTTTGCATTTTCTTAAAGCGTCAGGTAAACACATACTGCTGGTGAATGTTTTTCTGTCTTGAGGGAAAAAGAGTATTACCAAGATTTCTTTCTAGCAATTAAAGGCAACTGATGTCTGTTAGATTACAACTCAACTCTAACCACAACTGAATCTTCTGCAGAGTAGAAGTATTCCATCGTATAAGGGGGAAGGTTTTATTAGGCCAGCTGAGTGTGGCTAGAATATGGACATGTAAGGAAAGTATTAATGACATCATTAACTGATACCCAGTTATCTGCTGGATGAGCTACTTTGTTCAACAGGCTATCTACCCATATTGTTACTTTCTCGTGATTCTATTCTCTTGTTCCTGTATTGTCCTTACAACGATACCAGTAATACTGGATTAGGGACCACCCTAGTGACTTCATCTTAACTTGATTACATCGGCAAAGACCCTATTCCCAAAT
Source organism: Aethalodelphis obliquidens (assembly GCF_003676395.1). NCBI lineage: Eukaryota > Metazoa > Chordata > Mammalia > Artiodactyla > Delphinidae > Aethalodelphis > Aethalodelphis obliquidens. Next base: position 34,965,127 of record NW_020837948.1, read on the forward strand.
AAGATCACATTCGCTGATACTGGAAGTTAGGAGTTCAAAATATCTTTTTTGGGGAATGCAGTTCAGCCCATAACAATGGTTCTTCACCAAAGGACCATTTTTAATGGTGACATTCACAGTTTCAAAGAAAAGTAAATAGTTTAACTTTCCATAATACAGAAACAGAGAATTCCCTTTTGACAGTCATTGGTTAAAATATCATTGCAAATATTTTAAACAATTTAAAAGATTGTAAAATATTATTGCCCTGTGGAATTTTCTTGTGTTCTTTCTGCTCATGGATAACTTATAATGATACATTTAATGGGGAAATGGAAAAGACATAAAATAACTGACATTTTTTCATCTCTGCTTTCCAGAAAGTGTACATCTACCAGTAGTGAATACAAATGTCCATTTGACTACCTTCCCGAGGCACTGAATAAAAGAAAAAACTTTGCAACTCAGAAGAGGGATTCTGTCTCATTTTTGTTTTAGATGACATTTCATTGATTAATTTAATGATTAATAATGACGTTGAATATTTGTCATAGTCAATGAAAACAACTTTTTCACTCATCATTTATTTAAATTTTTGGAGATAATTTCCTAGAGCTTTTTCTTACTTTTCTGTAGTAAAATCTATCTTATTATTATTATTTTTTACATCTTTATTGGAGTATAATTGTTTTACAATGGTATGTTAGTTTCTGCTTTATAACAAAGTGAATCAGTTATACATATGTTCCAATATCTCTTCCCTCTTGCGTCTCCCTCCCACCCACCCTCCCTATCCCACCCCTCTAGGTAGTCACAAAGCACCGAGCTGATCTCCCTGTGCTATGCGGCTGCTTCCCACTAGCTATCCATTTTACGTTTGGTAGTGTATATATGTCCATGCCACTCTCTCGCTTTGTCACAGCTTACCCTTTTCCCGCCCCATATCCTCAAGTCCATTCTCTAGAAGGTCTGTATCTTTATTCCCGTCTTACCCCTAGGTTCTTCATGACATTTTTTTTTCTTAGATTCCATATATATGTGTTAGCATATGGTATTTGTTTTTCTCTTTCTGACTTACTTCACTCTGTATGACAGACTCCAGGTCCATCCACCTCACTACAAATAACTCAATTTAGTTTCCTTTTATGGCTGAGTAATATTCCATTGTATATATGTGCCACATCTTCTTTATCCATTCATCTGATGATGAACACTTAGGTTTCTTCCATCTCCTGGCTCTTGTTAAGAGAGCTGCAATGAATATTTTGGTACATGACTCTTTTTGAATTATGGTTTTCTCAGGGTATATGACCAGTAGTGGGATTGCTGGGTCATATGGAAGTTCTATTTGTAGTTTTTTAAGGAACCTCCATACTGGTCTCCATAGTGGCTGTACCAATTCACATGCCCACCAGCAGTGCAAGAGTGTTCCCTTTTCTCCACACCCTCTCCAGCATTTATTGTTTCTAGCTTTTCTGATGATGGCTATTCTGACTGGTGTGAGGTGATATCTCATTGTAGTTTTGATTTGCATTTCTCTAATGATTAATGATGTTGAGCATTCTTTCATGTGTTTGTTGGCAATCTGTATATCTTCTTTGGAGAAATGTCTATTTAGGTCTTCTGCCCATTTTTGGATTGGGTTGTTTGTTTTTTTGTTATTGAGCTGCATGAGCTGCTTGTAAATTTTGGAGATTAATCCTTTGTGAGTTGCTTCATTTGCAAATATTTTCACCCATTCTGAGGGTTGTCTTTTGGTCTTGTTTATGGTTTCATTTGCTGTGCAAAAGCTTTGAAGTTTCATTAGGTCCCATTTGTTTATTTTTATTTCCCTTTCTCTAGGAGGTGGGTCAAAAAGGATCTTGCTGTGATTTATGTCATAGAGTGTTCTGCCTATGTTTTCCTCTAAGAGTTTGATAGTGTCTGGCCTTACATTTAGGTCTTTAATCCATTTTGAGTTTATTTTTGTGTATGGTGTTAGGGAGTGTTCTAATCTCATACTTTTACATGTACCTGTCCAGTTTTCCCAGCACCACTTATTGAAGAGGCTGTCCTTTCTCCACTGTACATTCTTGCCTCCTTTATCAAAGATAAGGTGACCATATGTGCGTGGGTTTATCTCTGGGCTTTCTATCCTGTTCCAGTGATCTATATTTCTGTTTTTGTGCCAGTACCATACTGTCTTGATTACTGTAGCTTTGTAGTATAGTCTGAAGTTAGGGAGCCTGATTCTTCCAGCTCCGTTTTTCATTCTCAAGATTCCTTTGGGTATTCGGGGTCTTTTGTGTTTCCATACAAATTGTGAAATTTTTTGTTCTAGTTCTGTGAAAAATGCCAGTGGTAGTTTGATAGGGATTGCATTGAATCTGTCAGTTGCTTTGGGTTGTAGAGTTATTTTCACAATGTTGATTCTTCCAATCCAAGAACATGGTATATCTCTCCGTCTACTTGTATCATCTTTAATTTCTTTCATCAGTGTCTTATTATTTTCAGCATACAGGTCTTTTGCCTCCTTAGGTAGGTTTATTCCTAGATATTTTATTCGTTTTGTTGCAGTGGTAAATGGGAGTATTTTCTTGATTTCACTTTTTCATCATTAGTGTATAGGAATGCCAGAGATTTCTGTGCATTAATTTTGTATCCTGCTACTTTACCAAATTCATTGATCAGCTCTAGTAGTTTTCTGGTAGCATCTTTAGGATTCTCTGTGTATAGTATCATGTCGTCTGCAAACAGTGAAAGCTTTAGTTCTTCTTTTCTGATTTGGATTCCTTTTATTTCTTTTTCTTCTCTGATTGCTGTGGCTAAAACTTCCAAAACTGTGTTGAAAAAGAGTGTTGAGAGTGGGCAACCTTGTCTTGTTCCTGATCTTAGTGGAAATGGTTTCAGTTTTTCAGCATTGAGGACGATGTTGGCTGTGGGTTTGTCATATATGGCCTTTATTATGATGAGGAAAGTTCCCTCTATGCCTACTTCCTGGAGGGTTTTTTATCATAAATGGGTATTGAATTTTGTTGAAAGTTTTCTCTGCATCTATTGAGATGATCATATGGTTTTTCTCCTTCAATTTGTTAATATGGTGTATCACATTGATTGATTTGCATATATTGAAGAATCCTTGCATTCCTGGGATAAACCCCACTTGATCATGGTGTATGATCCTTTTAATGTGCTGTTGGATTCTGTTTGCTAGTATTTTGTTGAGGATTTTTGCATCTATATTCATCAGTGATATTGGCCTGTAGTTTTCTTTCTTTGTGACATGATTGTCTGGTTTTGGTATCAGGGTGATGGTGGCCTCATAGAATGAGTTTGGGAGTGTTCCTCCCTGTGCTATATTTTGGAAGAGTTTGAGAAGGATAGGTGTTAGCTCTTCTCTAAATGTTTGACAGAATTCGCCTGTGAAGCCATCTGGTCCTGGACTTTGTTTGTTGGAGGAATTTTAAATCAGAGTTTCAATTTCAATGCTTGTGATTGGTCTGTTCATATTTTGTCTTTCTTCCTGATTCAATCTTTGCAGGTTGTGCATTTCTAAGAATGTGTCCATTTCTTCCTGGTTGTCCATTTTATTGGCCTAGAGTTGCTTGTAGTCATCTCTCATGATCTGCTGTATTTCTGCAGTGTTTGTTGTTACTTCTCCTTTTTCATTTCTAATTCTATTGATTTGAGTCTTCTCCCTTTTTTTCTTGGAGTCTGGCGAATGGTTTATCAATTTTGTTTATCTTCTCAAACAACCAGTTTTTAGTTTTATTGATCTTTTGTATTGTTTCCTTCATTTCTTTTTCATTAATTTCTGATCTTTATGATTTCTTTCCTTCTGCTAACTTTGGGGTTTTTTTGTTCTTCTTTCTCTAATTGCTTTAGGTGCAAGGTTAGGTTGTTTATTTGAGATGTTTCCTGTTTCCTTTTTTTTTTTTCGGTACATGAGCCTCTCACTGTGTGGCCTCTCCTGTTGCGGAGCACAGGCTCCAGACACACAGGATCAGCAGCCATGGCTCACAGGCCCCGCCATTCTGCGGCATGTGGGATATTTCCAGACTGGGTCACGAACTTGTGTCCCCTGCATCAGGAGGCGGATTGTCAACCACTCCTCCCCAGGGAAGCCCCTGTTTCCTGTTTCTTAAGGTAGGATTGGATTGCTATAAACTTCCCTCTGAGAACTGCTTTTGCTGCATTCCATAGATTTTGGGTCATTGTGTCTCCATTGTCATTTGTTTCTGGGTATTTTTTGATTTCCTCTTTGATTTCTTCAGTGATCACTTCATTATTAAGTACTGTATTGTTTAGCCTCCATATGTTTGTAATTTTTACAGATCTTTTCCTGTAATTGATATCTAGTCTCATCGTGTTGTGGTCAGAAAAGATGTGTGATACAATTTCAATTTTCTTAAATTTACCAAGGGTTGATTTGTGACCCAAGTTATGATCTATCCTGGAGAATGTTCCATGAGCACTTGAGAAAAATGTGTATTCTGTTGTTTTGGATGGACTGTCCTATAAATATCAACTAAGTCCATCTTCTTTAATGTATCATTTAAAGCTTGTGTTTCCTTATTTATTTTCATTTTGGATGATCTGTCCATTGGTGGAAGTGGGGTGTTAAAGTCCCCTACTATGAATGTGTTACTGTCGGTTTCCTCTTTTATCGCTGTTAGTATTTGCCTTATGTATTGAGGTGCTCCTATGTTGGGTGCATAAATATTTACAATTGTTATATCTTCTTGGATCGATCCCTTGATCATTATGTAGTGTCCTTCTTTGTCTCTTGTAATAGTCTTTATTTTAAAGTCTATTTTGTGTGATATGAGAATTGCTACTCCAGCTTTCTTTTGGTTTCCATTTGCATGGAATATCTTTTTCCGTCCCCTTACTTTCAGTCTGCATGTGTCCCTAGGTCTGAAGTGGGTCTCTTGTAGACAGCATATATATGGGTCTTTTTTTTGTTTCCATTCAGCTAGTCTGTGTCTTTTGGTGGGAGCATTTAATCCATTTACATTTAAGGTAATTATCGATATATATGTTCCTATTCCCATTTTCTTAATTGTTTTGGGTTTGTTATTGTAGGTCTTTTCCTTCTCTTGTGTTTCTTGCCTAGAGAAGTTCCTTTAGCATTTGTTGTAAAGCTGGTTTGGTGATGCTGAACTCTCTCAGCTTTTGCTTGCCTGTAAAGTTTTTAATTTCTCCATCAAATCTGAATGAGATCCTTGCTGGGTAGTGTAATCTTGATTGTAGGTTTTTTTCCTTCATCACTTTAAATATGTCCTGCCAGTCTCTTCTGGCCTTGCAGAGTTTCCGCTGGAAGATCAGCTGTTAACCTTATGGGGATTCCCTTGTGTGTTATTTGTTGTTTTTCCCTTGCTGCTTTTAATATGTTTTCTTTGTATTTAATTTTTGACAGTTTGATTAATATGTGTTTTAGCGTGTTTCTCCTTGGGTTTATCCAAGGAGGAACATGGGACTGTATGGGACTCTCTGTGCTTCCTGGACTTGATTGACTATTTCCTTTCACATGTGAAGGAAGTTTTCAACTATAATCTCTTCAAATATTTTCTCAGTCCCTTTCTTTTTCTCTTCTTCTTCTGGAACCCCTGTAGTTCGAATGTTGGTGCGTTTAATGTCCCAGAGGTCTCTGAGACTGTCGTCAGTTCTTTTCATTCTTTTTTCTTTATTCTGCTCTTCAGTAGTTATTTCCACTATTTTATCTTCTGGTCACTTATCCGTTCTTCTGCCTCAGTTATTCTGCTATTGATCCCTTCTAGAGAATTTTTGATTTCATTTATTTTGTTGTTCATCATTGCTTGTTTCCTCTTTAGTTCTTCTAGGTCCTTGTTAAATGTTTCTTGCACTTTCTCTATTCTATTTCCAAGATTTTGGATCATCTTTACTATCATTATTCTGAATTCTTTTTCAGGTAGACTGCCTATTTCCTCTTCATTTGTTTGGTCTGGTCGGTTTTTATCTTGCTCCTTCATCTGCTGTGTGTTTTTCTGTCTTCTCATTTTGCTTATCTTACTGTGTTTGTGGTCTCCTTTTGGCAGGCTGCAGGTTCATAGTTCCCGTTGTTTTTGGTGTCTGTCCCCAGTGGCTAAATTTGGTTCAGTGGGTTGTGTAGGCTTCCTGGTGGAGGGGAGTAGTGCCTGTGTTCTGGTGGATGAGGCTGGATCTTGTCTTTCTGGTGGGCAGGTCCACGTCTGGTGGTGTGTTTTGGGGTGTCTGTGGGCTTATGATTTTAGGCAGCCTCTCTGGTAATGGGTGTGGTTGTGTTCCTGTCTTGCTAGTTGTTTGGCATAGGGTGTCCAGCACTGTAGCTTGCTGGTCGTTGAGTGAAGCTGGGTGTTGGTGTTGAGATGGAGATCTCTGGGAGATTTTCGCCATTTGATATTACGTGGAGCTGGGAGGTCTCTTGTGGATCAGTATCCTGAAGTTGGCTCTCCCACCTCAGAAGTACAGCACTGACTCCCAGCTGTAGCACCAAGAGCCTTTCATCCACATGGCTCAGAGTAAAAGGGAGAAAAAGTAGAAAGAAAAGGATAAAATAAAATAAAATGAAGTAAGATAAAAGAAAATAAAGTTATTAAAACAAAAAATAATTATTAAGGAAAATTTTTTTAAAGTAAAAAGAAACCAAAAACGGACGGAAAGTACCCTAGGACAAATGATGAAAGCCAAGCTATACAGACAAAATCTCACAGAAGCATACACATACACACTCACAAAAAGAGGAAAAGGGGAAAAAATAATAAATCTTGCTCTCAAAGTCCACCTCCTCAACTTGGGATGATTCATTGTCTATTCAGGTATTCCACAGTTGCAAGGTACATCAAGTTGATTGTGGAGATTTAATCCGCTGTTCCTGGGGCTGCTGGGAGAAATTTCCCTTTCTCTTCTTTGTTTGCACAGCTCCCGGGGTTCAGCTTTGGATTTGGACCCGCCTCTGCGTGTAGGTCGTTGGAGCGCGTCTGTTTTTTGCTTAGACAGGACGGGGTTAAAGGAGCAGCTGATTAGGGGTCTCTGGCTCACTCAGGCCGGGGGGAGGGAGGGGCATGATGCGGGGCGAGCCTGTGGCGGCAGAGGCCGGCGTGACGTTGTAGCAGCTTGAGGCGCGCCGTGCGTTCTCCTGGGGAAGTTGTCCCTGGATCCCGGGATCCTGGCAGTGGCGGGCTGCACAGGCTCCCGGAAGGGGGGTGTGGATAGTGACCTGTGATCGCACACAGGCTTCTTGGTGGCGGCAGCAGCAGCCTTAGCGTCTCATGCCCGTTTCTGTGGTTTCCGCTGTCAGCCGTGGCTCGCACCCGTCTCTGGAGCTCCTTTAAGTGGTGCTCTTAATCCCCTCTGCTCGCGCACCAGAAAACAAAGAGGGAAGAAAAAGTTTCTTGCCTCTTCCGTAGCTCCAGACTTTTCCCCGGACTCCCTCCCGGGTTGCCGTGGTGCACTAACCCCTTCAGGCTGTGTTCACGCCGCCAACCCCAGTCCTCTCCCTGTGATCTGACCTCCGAAGCCGGAGCCTCAGCTCTCAGCGCCCGCCCGCCTCGGCGGGTGAGCAGACAAGCCTCTCGTGCTGGTCGGCACCGATCCTCTGTGCGGAAATCTCACCGCTTTGCCCTCTGCACCCCTGTTGCTGTGGTCTCCTCCGCGGCTCCAAAGCTCCCCCGCTCTGCCACCTGCAGTCTCCGCCCGCGAAGGGGCTTCTAGTGTGTGGCAACCTTTCCTCCTTCACAGCTCCCTCCCACTGGTGCAGGTCCCGTCCCTATCCTTTTGTCTCTGTTTATTCTTTTCTCTTTTACCCTACCAGGTGCGTGGGGAGTTTCTTGCCTTTTGGGAGGTCTGAGGTCTTCTGCCAGCGTTCGGTGGGTGTTCTGTAGGAGTTTTTCCACGTGTAGATGTATTTCTGATGTATCTGTGGGGAAGAAGGTCATCTCCGTGTCTTACTCTTCCACCATCTTCCCCTAAAGCCCTATCTTATTTTTTATTTTGTGATGTTCTCCACAATTTAGAAACCCTTTGCCCATATCAAGATAAGTTAAATACGTATTTATGGGTAGGAAAGATATGTGTAGATACAGAATGAATACCAAAGAATTTGGGGAAAGATGCTAAGTGAAAGAAACTTCTTCATTTTTATTCATTCATTCATCAAACCAGCTGATCTATTCAATACTGACTGTACACTAAGTGCTATGATGCATTAGCCATGGTTCTACTTGTACAAAGTTCACTGTCTGATGGGGATAAATATCTAAACAAGTATTTCCTACTAATATGTACAGAGTCATATACAAGAAGTAATGAGAGTATCAAAGAGAGAAAGTTTAGTATTTCTTGGAGGATGGATAAGGGAACGCTTCAAAGAAACTCCCCTCCTGAGCTCGATGACAATGATGATTAGAGGTTACTCAGGCAAGAAAGAAAGGGGGATATTCCCCAGAGAGGAAAATGCATGGGCAAAAAGGTGGAAACGTTTCAACTAGATTGTACATTCAGTGATGATAGTGGTCATTTCTGGCTTGGTCATTTTTAAAGACCTGGTCTTTAGCCTCCTGCCTTATATGAGTGTATTCTTAATATTTAAAAAATAAATCAGGAAGTGGATTCAGGCAAACATGCAAGAAATAAATGAAAGATGATGAAGGAGAAGAAACAGGTTTGGTGTGGTTGGCGTGTGGGGTGGAATTGTGATGGTAGTGTTGCTGGAAACGGTGAAAGAGGTGAAGTTAAGCCCTTGCACCTGACATTCATTTCATCAAATAATGGCATATCTGGCCACTTTATTGACACTGTAAAATTATTTAATAAGGCACTAGGGCCATATGCCTGATAATGGCAGAGAAGTTAGAAATATAATTTTTTTCTTTAAAGATAATTCCATAATTTTTTCATCTGAAAATTACCTAAACATAAATCCAAGGTTAGTATAGTTTTAAAAAAGTATTGGCAATATTCTTATATTATTTATGCTGAAAAAAGGAAAAAGATATTATTGCCATCAAAATACCACTTAAGTTATTACCTGGATTCTGTTGTCTGTGAAGTAGATGATATTCTTTCCAGGTCCTGTCTACCTCAGAGGTAGCCTGATCTGCTATCCTGATCGTGGCTTTGCAAAGTATTGAGGATTTTTATGACTTCCACTACCTCAAAGTGTCAGTGTGATGTAACGTGTTTGGGAATGCCATGTTGGTGTATTCCAAATGATAGTTACGTAGTTTGGAGGCCAGAGTCTGAAGTTATCTGAAGGGTACCTTCTAATGTGATTTTTCAAGTAAGACTACCATAATTTATCTTCCTCTTGGCTTTTGTAATCTGAAGTTGAGAAGTTTTATGCTGTATTCTACTTCTGCAACTCTAAGAGTAAAGTTGTGAGAAATTTCCTATCTCTGCAAAATGCACTACTGAATAAAATTTGGGACGCTTCATGACAGGAAATGTTCATAATGAGAAAACATTTCCTGTCTTAAATCCTAGTTAAAAAAAATAATATTCACAGATATAAACCCTAATGCACACAACATACTATAAATATAGTAACTTTTGCTGAACTTATGTCATTAAAAGATCCCCAAAACAGTTTGTGAAGCCCCTCAGCTCCCCACAAAATATTTCTGGTTCTTCAGTAGCTGATGTTAATCAAAATCTCTTTGCATTTTCATGCTCATTATTGGAGGTGTTCCACACTTGGGCATGATTTAAAATTCCATAAAAAAGTAATGAATCTGGAGCTGACATTAAAATGTTATTAAGATGACAAGTTATGATGAGTGCCTCCTTAGATGGGGTTGGTGAAAGGGGTTTCCCATTTATTAATCCTAGCAGAGGTCTTGCATGGCTGCTCATCAGTCATTTTCCTTTCATTAAGATGTCTTTTAAGATGTAACAGAGCCAAAAAGAAAAACCAATTTTGTTCTATAACTCCTTGCCTGAACGTCTCAGTCTTGGGTGGCTGAGTGACTCTGCATTTAGCATATGGGTTTGCTCTGCTTGTTTGTCTCCTTTGTGCTCTCCGATTATCCTCCAGTGGCATTTCCCCTGATCTTAGTAATTGCCAAACAGTTGAGAGTCATAACGATTCTCATTCTAAGTTCAGGGCTGTGAGGTGTGTGCAGGTGTGGAGTTCTGGAAGTCAAGGAGCTCTAGGTGACACCTGGGTTGATTCAATTTTAGCATATGCACATGAGATTAATTGGTTATTGGCAAATTGCTGTATATAAATCATAAACATAGGCACTCAGCATACCATGCCAATAGAAATAAATACATAGAGAATAGAAATAGATCCTGGCTTTGGAGTTTTCTTCTTTGTTCTTTTGATATTCACTTGTTTGCCATTTTCTTACACTTACTAATAAGCAAGTAGCAATGGCTTCCAACTATTTAAGAGCAATACAGAAAAATTAAAAGTTAATAAAATAATTAAAAACTGAGAGTGACAACAGTGTCTTCTTCCTTTAAGAAATGGTAAAATACTCCTATTATTTTAGTCATGAGACACCTCAACTCACGTGCCATAATTTGAGTATCAGAACTTTCCTCTTTGAAGAGCTTATGTGACCAGATGCAACAGATTATAGGGGAAAAGATGCAGCTTAAGTTCAGGAATGGATGGAGATAAAGAAAAAAAGATCTCTTAAGCACTCTAGCCAGTTTGGGAGATGGATGAAGATAGTCACATTAAGCAAAACATATAATTATGTATCCTCAACTGAATAATAAGATGCATAATAAATAATAGTAAGTAAAAACAAAACACAGCAGGAAACATCTATGGTAGAGTGTATGTGTATGGATGAAAAACACAATAAACAAAATTTTAAAATGACAAAACAAAATACATCAAACATATTTGAATGTATTTAAGTGGAAAGACTGTTAGATTCTAGTACCAACTGATGTACTTGATACAAAATAGGCAGTCTACCTCAAAAAATTAAACAAAGAATTACCATATGACCCAGAAAATCTACTCCTAGGTGTGTACCCAAAAGAATTGAAAAGAGGGACTCGAACAGTTACATGTACACCAATGTTTACTGTAGCAGTAGTCACAATAGCCAAAAGGTGTGGCTAAACAATGTAGAATATATATAATGAAATTTTATTCATACATAAAACAGAATTAAGTGCTGCTACATGCTACAACATAGATACACTTTGAAAACATTATGCTAAGAGAAATAAGTTAGATACAGAAGGACACATATTGTATGATTCCACTTACATAAAATGTCTAGAATAGACAAATTCATAGAGAAAGTAGATAGATTAGAGGTAACCAGGGGCATTTCTTTGTTGTTCTGCTTGTTCATGTAGGCTGGATCATAAGGATCCTGCAAAACTTAAAGTTGTTAGCAGTTATTTTTACTTTATCATTTTTACCTCTGCTTATTTGCAAGGTTTCTAGGCTGAGAGCTTAGAACTTATCTACAACAAGTAGTAGATAACTAACCCAGGACCATGGGATGGGAACTCTTTTCAGGGAACTTAATGAGCTATTTGGGCACAAGCAATATTTCTCTTATGTTTAACTCTTAATGTGCAGGACTAAAGTAATTGGATACATGGGCTAAGGAATGAAGGAGGCAGTTTCAATGTGGTGTTAGTTCTGTTCTTCCTCTGTTACAGTATGAGGTAGTGATGATTATCATTAGGTGAATGCTGAATTTGAGTTTGTTCTGAGGTGTCTTACAAATCACTGATACTTTAAGTAGTGTTAGATTTTTCCAATTGACCATAAATACCCTTTATCCACATAGAATCCAACAAAAGAGCCATTACCTAAGTGAGATGGGAAGAGGCTAAGCATTACCATTCAAAATAATCATAAACACTTCCAGACTATTTTACTTTTAAGATGATTTTTTTCTTCTTAAAATTTTAAAACCATTTTTAATTGAGGTATAGTTAATATACAATGTTGTGTTAGCTTCAGGTGTACAGCAAGGTGATTCAGTTTTATATATATGTTCTTTTTCAGATTCTTTTAAATTAAAAAGGATACAACCAATAAAAAACTTTCTAATTTGTTTAAGGTCTATAGTCCAAGCACATCATTTTAAACAAAGTATTTTTTTAGGAAGTTAGCAAAGATTGGATGAAGAAAGTTAAGCATTTATATTCAACAATAGTTTATCAAAAGATTGTTGTAATCTAAACACCACATTTACTGTCAAAGATACAGAAATGAAATGATGTGATTAAGTTATTGAAAAATCGGTTGTAGAGGAGATAAAACATCACATAAGTGACAAGAGGATAGATCTTTTTTTTCAAGGAGAAATTGAAGTTGATAATGATAGAATTCAGACATTTTTGCCAAGTTCCTAGTTTAAAATACTTGAGGCAATGATAATTTTATGAAAGTAGCATGTATAGTTCAATTTATTTTCTAATTCAATGATTTTTTTCAGTACACTCTATATTGGGTTCTCTTCTGGATACCAGGGAGTTATAGGAGTAACAAAGACAAAGAGTACATGGTCTGCCTATGTTTTGCAATTGTTGGTCTTTTATATTTGACTGTTCTGTGTATTTTCATTTCATTTAAAATCTTGAAATTGATAATCAAAAGATTAAAATATACTAGAACAAAACCTTCCTGTGTCATAATTTTTATTCACCACTTCAGTTTCCTCTTGTATCCAGGTAATTACTTTGACACACTCTGGTTTCCATCACTAGGCAGGAAAACTTACACTTTTATTTCTAAATATCTGAAAATACTACAGAACATCTTTCTTCAATATCTCTTCTTTCAGACCATTCCATACAGGAGAACATCATGTAAGAAAACACGTGTGTAGGATATACCAGATCTTATGCAGTAACTTCTGCTCTTCATGATGAATCAGAAGTTCCAGGAAATCTTTGACTGTTTTTTTCCTTTGAAATTGATATGTCCATCAAGTATTATATAAGGAAACTTCTTCTGTTGGCCATACTTAATCATTTTTGGATGAGGAATTGTGAATCCCGTTCCTCTATTTCCTAAAGAAACAAAGCAACTATATCAAATAAAAATGAACTACCATATATCTTCAGTTTTTTACTTAGCCCCAGTTAACTTTCTTGTATAAATAATACATGGGTTAAAATGGGGAGTCCCTCACATATCTAGTTTTATTGATTTAACTATTATACCTCAGGAGCTCATATTTTTTTCCCGAATTGTTGATGTCTTTACATCACTGGAAAAGATTGTAAAACAAGATTTACAACAAGAAGCTCTCTTTGTATGCGACTCATCTATTTTTTTATGATGAAAGTAAAGACAGAATATTTAAAATTCTGAAGTGTTTTGGATGATTGACTCAGGGATATGGAGTTCCCTACATATAAGAATTATATAAATGATGACCAACTTCTCATCAGAAATAATGGCAACCCAAAGACAAAACAACCATTTTTTGGAGTGAAGAACTAAATGTGAGACTTGAAACCATAAAACTCTTAGAAGAAAACATAGGCAGTATGCTCCTTGACATCGGTCTTTGCAGTTTTGGTGGGGCTGCAAAGGCATTTCCAGGCATTGGAAATAAGAAGCAAAATAAATGGAACTACATCACACTAAAAGCTTCTGTGCAGTGAAGAAAACTATCAAAAACACAAAAGTCGCCTGCTGAATGGGAGAAGAAATTTACAAAGATAATCTGATAAGGGGTTAATGTACAAAATATATAAAGAACTCATACAAGTCAACATCAAAAAACAAACAACCCAAAATGGGCAGAGAACCTGAATAGACGTTTTCCCAAAGAGGACATACAGATGGCCAATGGGTACATGAAAGGATGCTCAGCATCACTAATCTTTAGGGAAAAGCAAATCAAAACCACAATGAGATATCACCTCACACCTGTCAGAATGGCTGTTACCAAAAAGAAAACAAATAACAAGTGTTGATGAGGGTGTGGAGAAAAGGGAACCCTCTTGCACTATTGCTGGGAATGTAAATTGGTGCAGCCACTATGGAAAACAGTATGGAGATTCTTCAAAAAGTTAAAAATAGAACTACTATATATATATGATCCAGAAATTCCATTTCTGGGCATTTTTCTGGAGAACACAGAAACACTGATTTGAAAAGATATATGCATCCTTATGTTTACTGAAGCATTATTTACAATAGTCAATATACAGAAGCAACCTAAGTGTCCATTGAAAGATGAATGGATGAAGATGTGGTACACACACACACACACACACACACACACAGTGGAATATTACTCATCCATAAAAATGAAATTTAATCAAAAGAAAAAATGAGTGAAATGTTTGCCATTTGTGGTAATATGGATAGACCTAGAGGGTATTATATTACGTAAAATAAGTCAGATGGAGAAAGACAAATAACTGTATGACTTATATGTGGAATCCAGAAAACAAGACAAATGAACAAACCTAGCAAAACCGAAACAGACTCATAGATGCAGAGAACAAATAGGTTGTTGCCAGAGGGCGTTGGGGTGGAGGGATCGGTGAAATGGGTGAGGGAGATTTAAAGGTACAAACTTCCAGTCACAAAATAAATGAGTCACAGTGATGAAATGTACAGCATGGAGAATGTAGTCAATAATATTGTGATAACTTTGTATGGTGACAGATGGTAACTAGACTTATCATGGTGATCATTTTGTAATATTTAGAAATATCAAATCACTGCTGTACACCTGGAACTAATAGGGTCTTATATGTCAATTGTACTTCAATAAAAAAAGACAATCATTTTTAAAATGCTGAAAGAAAAACAAGAAAGCAATGTTAACTTTAAACCCTTTATCCAGCAAAAAAAAAATTTCAAAACAAAAAAGGTAGAATAAAGCTATCTTCAGATAAATGAAAACTAAGAGAGTTCAACATATGAAATGCTAATGAATATTTTTCAGACTTATAGAAAATAATACTGTACAGGAAGTCATATCTACAGGTAATAGTAAAGATCAGCCAATATGTAGGTAAACACAAAATATTCTGGTTTGTGCTTCTCATAATTTGTTTAAAAGTCAAGTGATTACTTAAACCCCAAATAATAACATTTTAAGTTGGGGGTTGTAATATATATAGATATGTAAGTAATGACAAAATAGTGTAAGGGGAAAGTGCAGATAATTGGAGTTATACTATTTCAAGGTTATTACATTTGAGGTATGAAGTATAAAATACATGAGAAGTATGAAGTATGAATTGATGAAATGGAGACTCTTTAAAAACCTTGATAAGAAAATAAATGTAATACTAAAGAATATTTTATTATTCCCAAAAAAGAAATGAAAGACACAGAAGAAATGAATGGAGAATATATAACAAGATGGTAGACATAAACCCAGTCACATCAGTGTGTTTATTAAAAGGCAGAGTTTGTCAGACTGGATATAAAATAAGACCCAAATATATGTTGTCTACAAGAGATGCTCTTCAAATATAAAAACACAAATAGATGGAAATTAAGAGTAGGTAAAATGTATACCATGTAAACCTTACATCTGAGTAAGCTAGTATAACTACATTACTACCAGACATAGTACATTTTAAGACAGAGGATTACATGCAAGTAAAGTGTGACATTTCATAATGATAAAAGGGCCAATTTTTTAGAACACATAACAATTCCAAATTCACTAATAATAGAGCTTCAAAATCTGTAAATCAAGAACGGACAGGGGGAACACAGAATAGAAAGTAACTTATACCTCAATAAAGTTTGTTTTTTAAGAGAGCCATATTAGAACCCTGACTGAAAATGCTAATAAAATTTTCCTATGTGGAAGAGTGAACCAAGGGTCTATATTTTTTCAAGTTATTTCTAATAAGTGTGTAGAAATTATGTGCTGTCCATGACCTCAGACTTTGAGAAAACTCGAACACCATCCATGTGTGGTACTTTGACTTTTCTGTGCGGTCTGCTGTGAAGTTTTAAGGGTTAGCATTGAGGAGGTTGTGATGCTGAGCACTTGCACGTGGAAGTAATAAATGAACTGGAATGAAGATTATCCTGAGTACTCCCCAGGCATGTTGTCTCATTTGGTAGATTTATTTATTTGTTTTATTACTAAACCCCATTTAGCTCTAACAAAAGTACTTTCAGATGTCTGTATTCTGATACCCATTTTTCATGAGAGATCATAGGGCAGTAAACATGCTGACAGTGGTTTCTGGGCTTGCTGTTAAGAGTTGTGATTCAGAGAAACGATCCACATTTAATTTCAGAGGAAATTAGAAAAGAGCTTGTTGCGTGTAAAATATTTTTAGGATATACTATTGTAACTATGTTCTGCATGAACACGTTCTCACTTAAATTTGGGTGACCTGAATATTGTTTATGGCTTGAAAGTATGCATTGTATTTGTTGCTATAAAAATTTCTAAATACTTTTCAAATGTCCTATCAGTACTTCTTGTGTAATAGAATTTGTGACAATATCCAAGAAGTGGTGAATTCTAATTGTTATTTCAGTGGCATCATTACTTTTCTCTAGTTGTGCAACTACTACATCAGAGTCATGTTATTGATAAAGCTGACCCTGCTTTTGAAACCAAAGTGCAAGAGGAATTTAAGAATCTATAGGACTTCTAAACATTGTGGAAAAGTAACTTCTTTGCCAAAACAGTATGTATGTCCAATGTACAGTGTGTGTATTTAAATTCACATTTGATTATTTATAGAATGTCTCTCCTTTAGGTTAGTATCATGTAACAAGATGATGTAAGTCACTGGTGGAGAGCTTATCCATACACTTAAATTACCAAACACAGAAGTAGTACTGGGAGGTAAGACAGATCACTTTTATGGAGTATTCAGTTCAAGGAAATCAACACCCATCCTTTTCTCTTCCTTTTTGGGAAAAGAGAAAATGTACACTATTGATTCTCTTCTCCAAAGTTAAGCGAATAGGTGGGAAAATAACTGTTCATGAGGGCTTCCCTGGTGGCGCAGTGGTTGAGAGTCCGCCTGCCGATGCAGGGGACACGGGTTCGTGCCCCGGTCCGGGAAGATCCCACATACCGCGGAACAACTGGGCCCGTGAGCCATGGCCGCTGAGCCTGCACGTCTGGAGCCTGTGCTCCACAACGGGAGAGGCCACAACAGTGAGAGACCCGCGTACCGCAAAAAAAAAAAAAAAAAAAAAAAAAAAAGATCTGTTCATGAAATTTGTGCATATATGCAAACCAGGGAGACTGGTCTCTTTCCTCTGCTGCTTCTCCGCTTGGTAATTGGATTCCTTAGGGTGGTTCCTTGTGATTGTCACAGAGTCTAGCTCAATGATGAGACCAATGTAAAGAAGAAAGCAAATTTTCACAGGTATACTCACACGGATATTGTTTCTCCTTTTCCTCCTCCCCACCCTTACGCTAGGGTCTAAGGCCAGTTAAGACGGATGAGGAGATGAGACAGAGAGCACAATGTAACTTTATACCAAGCCAGTAGGGCAGCAAGTTTAGCTCATATGAGAGATGTAGAAATCTTTAATCAGTTATGTTGTAAGTTTTAAAAATACTTAGAAATACATCTTAATAACATATTCTTCTCTTTTCATAAGTACCTGAACCTTAGTAGAATTGGACCAAGATATCATAAAGGGAGCTGTCTATCTAGTGTCAAAGGAGGGTTTGCCAACTTAGTTGGCTATGTTATATAGGAAAGAAGGACAAATTCAGGTTTATGTACCAACAAATTGACTCTTGGATGTGATGACCCTTGTCATTCTGGCTTAGTTGGCCAATGTCTTTCCCGTTTATCGGTTCATTCTAGATGTACCGTTAAAAAGTGTGACTTAATGAGTGGAAGGAGTTCTCTACTCTAATGAGCTTGTTTGTTTCATAGTAATTTTAATTAGATTTTGTTGATATGGATAAAACTTAGACTGGAGTAAAGGCTTTTACAGTGAAATAAAAAAGATACAGGAATTACAGTAAAGTTCTCCTTAACTAGAAAAGTAATTTTTAGAAACGTTGTGTGTTGGTGGTGCCCCCTCCCTTTTACAAAGGCAGGGAGGCAATCAGCACACTCAATGCATAGCAAATGCAACTGAGACCATTTCATTTTTTCCAATTATATGAAAACACAGTTTTTAAAAATTAAAGTTCCTGCACAATGTATACTGTCAGGAAGAGACCACTTGATAGTGATCATCTTTGTTTTGTTTTGTTTTATTTACCAACAGTTTTATTACAGAGATGGAAGGAAAGGTTATATTGCTACCCACCGAGAAGGCAGAGTCAGCATGGGTGGATGACGTTCAATACATTATCAGAGCATATACGGATCTTATTGATTTCCTGCAATCAAATATTACAAACTGCCATTCATATATGGTCGTGATTGTCTTTACTGACCATTATGGAGGTCAAATATTTGAAAAGAAATATAAAATATCTCTTCTTGCTGAGAATTTATAAACTTGAGTTTTCAGGTGCTTTCCTTTCCCTTAGGTTTGATACCATATCTGTCATAATCAGACAGAAGAATGTGCCTTAGACTTTGTGCTTTATTGCTGGCCATATTCAATCTGTAGGGCCAGGGTTAGAGGTGTAGGGGCCGGGAAAGTGGACAAATTTAGTAGAATTGTCAGTAAATTTCTCATGATCTGATCAAATTGTAGGGGAAGGGTATGGCATGTTATAAAGGGTTCTGTAGTAGCTTCTGTTATTGTGACCAATTAGCTGTTCCCTTCCATGTAAGAGTATTACTCATCTTTGCTCTTGCCATGCCTCCCTGTAAATAGAGTAGAGAATATTTCCCTGCCCTCTTGTCAGGTTAGGGGAGAAGGGACTGTGGGGGGCGAGGTTAAGCAAAAACTTTGAATGTGATTTGCTATCTCTTTTTTTGTCCCTCATCAACAAGAGACCAGTATGTGCCTGAGAAGGTCTGCCCTTCTGCCTAATCCTGCAATTAGTAGAGAGACGGAGCAGATCTATTTCCTGTTCACTTCAGACCTGTTGTCAATCTGCAGCTCTCATTTAATGTGATAGAGGAATACATTTTGTGGTTGTGAGCCACTAAGACTGTGAGCTTTGTTACTGTAGCCAAAGCTAACAAATATAGATGATCAGACAATATAGAATCAGTTCTAGGGAATTAGTTAATTTGCTTGCTGGGAATTAGGTTTCAGGGAGAAATTATGGAGGATCGTGAATCAAGACTGAGAACAAGCATAGGTATTCTGACTTTAGGGTGGAGTAAAATGGTAAAGGTATTTTGCTGGCACTAGAGTGCAAAGTGAGGTGCTAATGCAGGGGCACTTGACTGAGGCATTTGTAAACGATTTGTGGAGCACCTTTAATGAGTCAAGCATTGTATCCGGGACTGGAAAAGAAAGCTATAGTGCTCATTTTACAGAAACTCACAATCTAGAAAACACTACAATGTGGAGCTAAAAGTGCTGGATTACAAGTATGCAAAAGTATAAATGAAGTACAGATAAGAGAAAAAATTAAATTTTGTTGGGGGCTTGTGGAGGGTTTCCTAAACAAGGTAATAACTGAGCTGAGTTTTGAAAGATGAATAACATTTTGTAGGCAGAAAGGAAAGTGGGAAGTTATTACAGAAGAACACGTGTGGTTAATTGTTGTCTAGAACAAACTATAAGCTGTTCAGTTTGGATGGAGCAGTAAATTTTAGCTTAGAATGGTTGGTGCAAAGAAATGAAAATGAACAGTTCATGGTCAAATTAAGGGGAGCCTTTTATGCCAAACCAAATAACTTTGGCATTTACTCTTAGTAATACAAATTCATTGGGAAAGATTTTAAGCAGGGAAGACAGATGATCTGATTTTCATTTTAGAATGGTCACTTTCATAGCTCTTAAAGGGTCAGTTGGAAAGGGTCAAGGTTAGAACCAGGGGAGATTAATTAGAATTTTTTATTAGAGTGGAATAAAAATTTACATATGATTTAAATTCTAAAATGGGAAAGGTACAATTCAAATATAACTATTACATTGGAATATTCTTCATTTCCCTCACATATTCCAACAGAGCCCAACAGAAACATTTTTTGACCCTAACTTTGAATAGACCACTGTTGTTTTGAGCATCAGTTAAGTAGCTGCCTTATGCACCTTTAAATCTTTGCTCATCCCTGGTGAGGTGCTTACACTCAGAGAAGTACACTGGAATTGAAAACAACTGAGGGAACAATTTGCATCTCTGCTCATGCTTACAGTGGAGTCTGTGTTCACTGGGAGGATTGGAGGTTCTCCCACAGCTTTTAAATTCTTCTCTCTTCTCTTTGTTCTTTTTCTCAAGAGCTCATTAACGTCAACATATACATGATGAGCCGCTGTAAGTTTAAGAAGGAAACAACAGTTTAATGTAGCCAGAATCTTTTCCAGTGTCAAATATTCCTTAAGACTGTTCATAAATCATCTGGTTTTGAATCTTCGAGGGGGATGTGTGGAGTTAAAAGCTTTGCTTTGTTTTGCTCCAGCTTTTTGTCTTTTTATTGGGAAAAAAATCTTACTCTGTTGACTCATGAAGAACATCCAAGTAGTCTGTCTTTATTCTTCACAATTTACTTTTCCCTCTTCATCAATATATTAAAGTCATAGTACTTTACAGCTTATGATGTGACTATTTTAGCTCATTTGAGGTGTACAGTCACCCTTTGTGGTAGGTATGTTGTCCATGAGAAGGCCTGAGGGTTAGAGTAGTTGTGATGATGGGGCGGGAGGCAGAATCCCAATCTAGTGACTAATTTCAGTGCCACAGAAGCAATTACACTTACTGTGCCCCTGCTAACCCTAGAATTTTGGCATCAGAAAGAGTACAGGGTCACCTAACTAGTTTTAAAGCCTCTAGTGGCCTCTATGAAGCTTTGTGAAAATTATGAAATGGTTCTTCTTGGAGGACAGATGGATCCCCACACAAGTATGGCTTGCCTAGCAGAGCTATGTGTGTGTGTGTGTGTGTCAAAGACACAACTTCCACTTTCCTCCCTAGAGATGTAAACTTACACCAGAGTGCTTTGCCAGGTGAGTGGAATACAGGTGAAAATGCATTCCTCATCCCTAGCTGAGTGCCTTAGTGCAGTGCACAACCTGTATGATCTGGTGACCTTCCTGTCAGTGGCAGGAACAGCTGCAAGTGGTTTGAGCCCAGCTTCCAGACCAGAAGTTTCCATTCATAGTATCCCTGCTTATCCCAAACATCTCTTGTACCCAGGACCACCCTGCCGACCCCCACCACGTTGCTTCTAAGTTGCTTTCTTTCTTTCTCAATATATCACCAAAATAAACATAATATTGTTCCTAATTTTTATGTTATATCTCCTTCTTACTGTATCTTGCAGGCTTTGTGTTTTCTCCCACATTAGCTTTTGCTTTTTAAGGGGGCAATAGCCAGTTTTGATAATAGAACTTAAAATATATTTAAATAGAATTTAACAGTTCCCAAACATGGGAAAATGTGATTTTTGTCATAATAAGATAAAATTGAGGACCTGACAACTAGGGGCAAAAATACTTTGAACACTGTTTGTGCTTCAGCTATTGAACTCTTTTTCAGAAAATTATGTCCCTTTCATTTTCTATCAACACTTTTCTGTGTGTATCTGTTTCCATGGGACAGATATCCCTATTGTTTTCAAAGGTGGAGTATCATTCTGTGGGTTTAGAAAACAGTATGCTTGAAGGGCATCTACATTAAAGCAGGGTTAGAAATATGTCACAGATGAGCTTGTTTCTCAAATTTGCTTTCTCATACAAGGCTGGTAATTGCTCCTAAGCAGCAAGTTACTATTTTCTTTCTTAAGCATCTTAGGATCACCCAGGTAGCAGTCAGGAATCAATAGACCCTGGTATGGCAAACAATGTCACACACCCCCAACAGAAAATAATAACTACCTTTATGTTAAAAATCTGTAGCAAATCTTTTGAACACATCCTTCTCAACTCTGTTATGGTTCATGCTCAGATATAAATTCTATAAAGACATCACAACTCAGTTTTGCTAAATTTAATTTTGACTTTATAATTTTAAATCAAAGCACCAGTGCCTTGATTATAAAATCAATATAAAGCCAAAAGACAAATGTTCAAAACAAATGTAAAATATGCCTGTTTATCATACAGCAGCCATACCTCAACAAAGTAGGAGTGCAATTGAATTCCATCATTTTTTTAAAAATAATTTTTATTGAATCCCATCATGTTGGGAGACAAGTTAATATTCCATTTTCTTTTATTGTAATGAGAACTTTTAAGATTTATTCCCTTCGTAACTTTCAAATACATAATAGAGAATTATTAACTATAGTCACTGTGCTGTGCATTACACCCTCCATTTTGCCCACCTCCCTTCTCCCTGCCTCTGGCAACCACCAATCTGTTACTGGTTTTTCGGGGTTTTTTTGGTATCTTATGAGTATGTTTAGTTTTTTGGTTTTGTTCTCTTTGTTTTGTTTTGTTTTTAACATCTTTATTGGAGTATAATTGCTTTACAATGGTGTGTTAGTTTCTGTCTAACAAAGTGAATCAGCTATACATATATCCCCATATCTCCTCCCTCTTGTATCTCTCTTCCATTCCCCCTATCCCACCCCTCTAGGTGGTCACAAAGCACTGAGCTGATGTCCCTGTGCCACGTGGCTGCTTCCCATAAGATATCTATTTTACATTTGGTAGTGTATATATGTCCATGCCACTCTCTCACTTCATCTCAGCTTACCCTTCCCCGTCCCCGTGTCCTCAAGTCCATTCTCTACATCTGTGTCTTTATTCCTGTCCTGCCCCTAGGTTCATCAGAACCTTTTTTTTTTTTTAGAGTCCATATATATGTGTTAGTATACAGTATTTGTTTTTCTCTTTCTGACTTACTTCACTCTGTATGACAGACTTTAGGTACATCCACCTCACTACAAATAACTCAATTTTGTTTCTTTTATGGCTGAGTAATATTCCATTGTATATATGTGCCACATCTTCTTTATCCATTCATCTGTCGATGGACACTTAGGTTGCTTCCATGTCCTGGCTATTGTAAATAGAGCTGCAGTGAACATTGTGGTACATGACTCTTTCTGAATTATGGTTTTCTCAGGGTATATGCCCAGTAGTGGGATTGCTGGGTCGTATGGTAGTTCTATTTTTAGTTTTTTGAGGAACCTCCATACTGTTCTCCATAGTGGCTGCATCAATTTACATTCCCACCAACAGTACAAGAGGGTTCCCTTTTCTCCACACCCTCTCCAGCATTTATTGTTTGTAGACTTTTTGATGATGGCCATTCTGACTGGTGTGGGGTGATTGTAGTTTTAATTTGCATTTCTCTAGGATGTGTTTATTTGAAATACACAGTTGAGTCTTGAACAATGCGGGGGTTAGGGGAACCCCCCCTCCACACAGTCAAAAATCTATGCATAACTTAGAGGTGGCCTTCCATGTAAGTGGAAGAACCTCCTCATCCGCGGTTCTGTATCTAGGAATTCGACCAACTGGGGATGGTGCAGTACTGTAGTACTTACTATTGAAATAATCTGTGTTGTAAGTGGATCCACATAGTTCAAACTCACGTTGTTCACAGGTCAATTTTATTTTGAAACATAATCTTCATTTGCCTCTTAATGCCAATAAGACTCATACATTTAATCATTGTTGATTGAATCTTTTATTTCCTATGTGCAACACCATAGGGTAATTCCTCTTTCTTCAAGCTTCCTGTTTCTCCAACCCTTTCCTCCTGTGCCTTCTATTTCATAGAGGTAGTATGGTTTGGGGAAATGGAAACTGTATTAGCGTCCTTCTTCTGCTGGGTACCAACACCGTGACTTTAGAAATTGTTTTAACTCTCAAAACCTCACTTCCCTCATCTATAAAATAGTCACTGAATGAAAGAGGCCATCAAATACACACCTTAACCTCCTGTTAACCTTTTCGTACACATTTATCTAGATCCTCTTTATTCAACTGCATCTCCTTCTATCTCATCTTTGAACAATATCTTTCTATATTTATTTCTGTCTACTCTTCTGTTGTACTTTTCGTTCCATCAATAATTGCATATTTCTACCTTACATTTTTAGTTACTTCAGGGTCCAGTACTTTTAGAATCAAGCATATATATATTGTCATTTCAAAACAAAGTAAAACAGTACAAACAAAAATCACACAAAATTATGTTTCCTCTTCGGTTGAACTTTGACTTTTGTGAACTTTCTGTTTCCTGATGAATGCAGCTTCTGTGTAAATCAAAATAATGGTCAGTGTAAGGGCTTGTTAAATAATTAGTAAAGTAGGTAGATCTTGAGCTGGAACATGAAAAATGTGACGCACATGGAATAATGTGATAGATAAATGAGAGAACTTCAGAGAAAACTGGATAAACAAATAATAAGCCAAATGTTTATATGAAAAGAAAATGATGTGTAGCTGAGTCAACCTAGAAGGCTCATTAGAATTTAAAATAAAAATGCCAATCACAGTGTCACCTACTAGAAAAAAGAATACTAAGTTGTTTTGTGTGTGGTGTGCAGTTGACTTAAGGAGTGGTGGGGTTTCTATAGGTAACTTACTGCAAGGTCAAGCTGTTAAAGAGCTACAAATAAAATCACTTTAAAATTAATAAATTTAAAATATGGAAATAACTTCAATTTTATCCTCAAAGCTTTGTTTAAATAAGTGAGTGATGAACTAGTTCATAGTATCATTTCATTTTTGTGTGTCAAAAGACTAAGCAATGCAAGGGATAGAATTAATGGAATTAATTTATCCAAGTTTTAAAGAATCAGTTGGGACTGTTACAGTTACAGATGATAAAACCTTAACTCAAATTACATATTGGAAGGAGAATATTTTGGATCATGAAACTAGGATGTTCAAGGGAGTGAATCTCAGTAATTTAAAGCATGATGGGATCTAAGATTTCAAATAAGATCATCATTCGAAATTGTGCAACTCTTTCCATTGCTCTGCTCTGTCCTCCTTTGTTGTGCTTCATGGTCGTGTAAGTTTTTACCATGAATGTATGTATGATAAAGTCACCTGGAGTCTCATTCATATATTCTACTAGCTAACTGTTTCAACATAAAGACAATGCTTCTTTTCAATGATTCCAGCAAAAGCTCCAAGTTTCACTCTTACCAGGCCAATTTGGCTCCATCCCTTCACTGACCTAATAATTTTAGCCAAGAAATTAGAAGGTAGTGGTTGGTCAGGTCTGTGTTATGAACCCTGTACTTGATGGGAGTGGGAGAATTGAGGGATGGAGGGATGGTGTATGTCAGCTCTCACCTGTCCCTAACTATATGCAATGAGAATAAAGAGGAGTGATTACCCTTTCAAAGGAAAACAGAACAAAAGATGTGTTATCAGAAATAGGAATTAGTAAACCAAAGTAGAGTAAAATAAAAAAATTAATACAAAAAGCAAAACCAAGCCCAAAACAAAACTAACAGAAGCCCAAAACAAAACACAACAGCATTTCTGACTAACACAGAAATATCAGTTTATCCTTTTAACTCATTTTATAGATGACTAAGATTAAGGAAGTTAACCCAGATTTTTAGCTAGTGTATAGCCCTGTGGAGTTATTGAAGTATTATATTTCATCTCTTCTTGAACCTGGAGTTCTGCAAATTTAAATGCACACACACACACACACACACACACACACACACACACACACACAAAAGTGAGAAAATTCAGGTTTAAAAATGAGAATATGTGACCTTCCCATATGGGGAAACCTGTTATCATCTGGCTGCCAAGTTGCAGTAGATCTATGCAAGTGAAGAGAGTGTGTGCTGATTTCATCCCCAAGAGAATGGTCAGCTCACTATGGTGACCTCAGATTTGGGCGTATAGCACAGTCCAGACAGAATTATTATCCCATCCTATTATTTTTGTTTTCAGTTTATGTTTTCCAGTGCCTTAAAACATGTTTAGTAATTACCTTACATAGTATCCTACTTTTTCTTTGTTGGTGCCATTACAGGAAATGATATTTTTGAGAATTGTTCATAAATATCATAAACCTATAGCAGAGTTTCCTGTTTATGTTCTATTTTATTAATAATTTTGGAAAACCGATGACATCATGGTATTCATTGGTCATTCCGAAAGTGATCATATTTCTTATTGCTTAATGGAAGATGAAATTATACCCTAGAAACAAAATTCTCAACTAGAATTTTAAATCACATTGTAGTTAGCTTAAAATATAATGATGTCTCGTGGGTGTAGTGAAATGCAAGGTTATCAGTCTCTGGCTCCTTCTATCTGTAGCTCATACATTTTCTTATCAATAACACTGCTCCATTCTATTTAATATACAAACTATCTTCTAAAAAAAGATTGTGATTGATGATACACTCACTGCCCTTCCTTCCCTGAAAACCCTGGCTGATTATATCACTCTGGGTTTCAGAACAGTTGCAATTCTGATGTCTGCTTTCCCTACCCTTACATTTTTGTTTTTGTTTGTTTCATAAAACAAAATCTGGGGAAACTCTCAATGTCTGTTTATTCTGCAAACTTCTAAGTACCTCCCTAGTGTCATAGCTGTTTTTCACAACATCCAGGTCATAATTGGAAGCCCTTAATATATATACCCTTGCAGTAAGCCCCTACTACTCTTGCTTTTAATATATTGGTTCAGGACACCATCAGGAGGTAGTATGCATAATTTATGTGAGTTAACTTTATCTTTTTCATCAGAGTTCACTTCTTTGTACCCTCAAGTTGTGTTGTACAGACTCTAGCAGGATGTTGAAAGAGAGAAATCAACCTTGTTATATTAAAGCGTGTGTCCAAAATAGTAACAATCCTGTGCTTTAATTTAACTTATTTATTTCCCCTTTCTCTGAAGTTTGCAGCCTGAGCTCACCAGGCCTTCCTGGTTGGGGTTTCTGAATGGTAGCTTAATACTTAAAGTTTCAACAACAAGCATGCTGAGCATTTAGTACAACACATACTGTGGAATTAGGGGAAGCAGGTGCAGTTCCCGTTGTCAAGACTGATGATCTGGAATGCTGCTCAGGACAGGAGGAGCCTAGCAATGTTTTCTCATGCCAGCATCTGCCAATATGAAATAAATTTTAGCCATTAGTTGCTGCCTATGGATAGATCTTCATGGGCAAGTGCCGTAGATTATCTGAGGCTTCTGGTGACTCTAAAAACTAATGATAGTTAAGGACTTACCAAGTTTAAGGTAGAAAAATACAGATGAATAATATATAGTTAAGTTGTAACAATATTTTTCTTATGCTAATTCTTCATGGGAATGAAGAATGAGTCTTCTTTCCATTACCATGTATCCCATAATTTATTTACTGCTGTACTTCCTGTTACTACAAATAAACCTTTGCCAACTCCAAAAGAAGGTGTTGAGTTGGAATAATTTTAAACTATTTTTCTTGAGTAATGGAGTAGCGATTATTTCCTCCAAAGAGGTGCTTTGAGGGACAGTACCAACAGTGACTATTAAATCATGGATCTCTACATTTAATAGATGGCTGTCTGAGGAATTAGAATTGAGAAATGAGCTTTCAGTCTAGAGGCCTTGCGGCTTTAATGCCCCCAAAGAAGGCATATCATTGGAGAGCATCTAGGGAGGGAAGCTATCTTCAGAGTGTGACGTAATCGCTACAGGAATAAAATTCTGAGTGTGATTCTGAAAGCAATACCTCTCCCTCTGAGTGGGAAGAGCTTTTCCAGGAGGAATGACCTGGTTTCAAACAAAACATGCAAAACATTTATGATTGAGATTTGCATAACTTGGTATTAAATAAGCCTGTGATATTTGTTTCTTTTTTTTTCAACATCTTTTTTGGAGTATAGTTGCTCTACAATGGTGTGTTAGCTTATGCTGTATAACAAAGTGAATCAGCCATACGCATACACATATCCCCATATGCCCTCCCTCTTGTGCCTCCCTTCCACACTCCCTATCCCACCCCTCTAGGTGGTCACAAAGCACTGAGCTGATCTCCCTGTGCTATGCTAGCTGCTTTCCACCAGCCATCCATTCTACATTTGGTAGTGTATATAGGTCCATGCCACTCTCTCACTTCGTCCCAGCTTACCCTTCCCCCTCCCCGTGTCCTCAAGTCAGTCCATTCTCTACGTCTGCGTCTTTATTCCTGTCCTGCCCCTAGGTTCTTCAGAACCTTTGTTTTTTTCCTTTTTTTTGGATTCCATATATATGTGTTAGCATATGGTATTTGTTTTTCTCCTTCTGACTTACTTCACTCTGTATGACAGACTCTAGGTCCATCCACCTCACTACAAATAACTCAGTTTCATTTCTTGTTATGACTGAGTAACATTCCATTGTATATATGTGCCACATCTTTATCCATTCATCTGTCGATGGACACTTAGTTTGCTTCCATGTCCTGGCTATTGTAAATAGTGCTGCAATGAACATTGTGATGCATATATCTTTTCTAATTATGGTTTTCTCTGGATATATGCACAGGAGTGGGATTGCTGGATCATATGGTAGCTCTATTTTTTTGTTTTTTAAGGGACCTCCGTACTGTTCTCCATAGTGGTTGTATCAATTTACATTCCCACTAACAGTGCAAGAGGGTTCCCCTTTCCAACAACCTCTCCAGCATTTATTCTTTGTAGACTTTTTGATGATGGCCATTCTGACTAGTGTGATGGGATATCTCATTGTAGTTTTGATTTGCATTTCTCTAATGATTAGTGATGTTGAGCATCCTTTCATGTGTTTGTCGGCAATCTGTATATCTTCTTTGGAGAAATGTCTATTTAGGTCTTCTGCCCATTTTTGGGCATAAATTTGGGCTGCATAAATTGCTTGTAAATTTTGGAGATTAATCCTTTGTCAGTTGCTTTATTTGTAAAATTTTCTCCCATTCTGAGGGTTGTCTTTTCATCTTGTTTATGGTTTCCTTTGCTGTGCAAAAGCTTTGAAGTTTCATTAGGTCCCATTTGTTTATTTTTGTTTTTATTTCCATTTCTCTAGGAGGTGGGTCAAAAATGATCTTGCTGTGATTTATGTCAAAGAGTGTTCTGCCTATGTTTTCCTCTAAGAGTTTGATAGTGTCTGGCCTTACATTTAGGTCTTTAATCCATTTTGAGTTTATTTTTGTGTATGGTGTTAGGGAGTGTTCTAATTTCATTCTTTTACATGTAGCTGTTCAGTTTTCCCAGCACCACTTATTGAAGAGGCTGTCTTTTCTCCACTGTATATTCTTGCCTTCTTTATCAAAGATAAAGTGACCATAGGTGCATGGGTTTATCTCTGGGCTTTCTATCCTGTTCCATTGATCTATATTTCTGTTTTTATGCCAGTACCATACCGTCTTGATTACTGTAGCTTTGTAATATAGTCTGAAGTCCAGGAGTCTGATTCCTCCAGCTCCATTTTTCTTTCTCAAGATTGCTTTGGCTATTCAGGGTCTTTTGTGTTTCCATACAAATTGTGAAATTTTTTGTTCTAGTTCTGTGAAAAATGCCATTGGTAGTTTGATAGGGATTGCATTGAATCTGTAGATTGCTTTGGGTAGTATAGTCATTTTTGCAGTGTTGATCCTTCCAATTCAAAAACATGGTATATCTCTCCATCTGTTTGTATCATCTTTAATTTCTTTCATCAGTGTCTTATAGTTTTCTGCATACAGGTCTTTTGTCTCCTTAGGTAGGTTTATTCCTAGGTATTTTATTGTTTTTGTTGCAATAGTAAATGGGAGTGTTTCCTTAATTTCTCTTTCAGATTTTTCATCATTAGTGTATAGGAAGGCAAGAGATTTCTGTGCATTAATTTTGTATCCAGCTACTTTACTAAATTCATTGATGAGCTCTAGTAGTTTTCTGGTAGCATCTTTAGGGTTCTCTGTGCATAGTATCATGTCATCTGCAAACAGTGACAGTTTTACTTCTTCTTTTCTGATTTGGATTCCTTTTACTTCTTTTTCTTTTTTGATTGCTGTGGCTAAAACTTCCAAAACTATGTTGAATAATAGGGGTGAGAGTGGGCACAGTTGTCTTCTTCCTGATCTTAGGGGAAATGGTTTCAGTTTTTCACCATTGAGAACGATGTTGGCTGTGGGTTTGTCATGTATGGCCTTTATTATGTTGAGGTAAGTTCCCTCTGTGCCTACTTTCTGGAGGGTTTTTATCATAAATTGGTGTTGAATTTTGTTGAAAGCTTTTTCTGCATCTATTGAGATGATCGTATGGTTTTTCCCCTTCTGTTTGTTAATATGGTTTATCACATTGATTGATTTGTGTATATTGAAGAATCCTTGCATTCCTGGGATAAACCCCACTTGATCATGGTGTATGATCCTTTTAATGTGCTGTTGGATTCTGTTTGCTTGTATTTTGTTGAGGATTTTTGCATCTATGTTCATTAGTGATATTGGCCTGTAGTTTTCTTTTTTTGTGACATCTTTGTCTGGTTTTGGTATCAGGCTGATGGTGGCTTCATAGAATGAGTTTAGGAGTGTTCCTCCCTCTGCTATAGTTTGGAAGAATTTGAGAAGGATGGGTGTTAGCTCTTCTCTAAAGGTTTGATAGAATTTTCCGGTGAAGCCATCTGGTCTTGGCCTTTTGTTTATTGGAAGATTTTTTTTTTCATAACAGATTTATTTGCAATACAGACAAAATTTTAAAAAATAACAAAAAAGAAAGAATGTTTTAACCAACTCTAATGCAGCTATACAAGGGAATAATACATAGCCATTGAAATCATGTAATTTTCACTTCAATTAGACAAATGACACAAACATCGAAAACAATAACATATGAGTAGAGCAATAGAATTTTATTATTTGCAAGATAAGATCTTAATTTTGTCTTTTATATAGTATATATGCTATAGGAACAGCTTTATATCAACTACATTAGTTGTAGGCCTCTATATTTGTGGGCTTACATATGTTATTTTATTTATTTATTTATTTTTTATACTTCTTTAATCCCAATGAAGTACAGACGGGATCTGGGAGATTTAAAGATAGGAAACAACCTGCAAATGGCCTATTGGCATGTTGCTTTTGGAGTGCATTTGCCTGAACCTTCAAGGTCTTCCTGAAACGGACATGAACAGTGAAGGCAAGTGGATTTACTCATTTCCTTCAGCCCCTGTAATCTCATTAATTTGTGCTCTAGGTCACTGTTTCTGATCTAATACACATATTGATCACATGTCACTACATATTACATCACTCACACCCTGCCCAAAATTACAAAAAATAAAAAGACAAAGAGAGGGGTTGGTATCTCAGTAAGAGACTGCATAGAAATTCATGACTTGATTTGATACAATAAATGCAGTCCTGTATTACTGTAGAAATCTTGAATCATAGATCCAAAGCCCCTCCTCATGGTCACTAGTAAATAAAGAAATTTCTTCTTCTATTTGTGTAGGCAGGGTTCAGCAAGCTTTATCTATAAAAAGTCAGATAGTAAATATTTATAACTTTGTGAATCATAGAGTTTCTGTTTTAGTTACTGAGCCCTGCAGTTGTAGAGCAAAGGCAGCCATAGATAATACATAAACAAATGGATGTGATTGCATTCTAATAATGTCTCTTTCCGCTTTCCTCTTTTGTGTGTGTGTGTGTGTGTGTGTGTGTGTGTGTGTGTGTGTGTGTTAGTTTCTGCTTTACAACAAAATGAATCAGTTATATGTATACATATGTTCCAATATCTCTTCCCTCTTGCCTCTCCCTCCCTCCCCCCCTCCCTATCCCACCCCTCCAGGTGGTGACAAAGCACCGAGCTGATCTCCGTGTGCTATGCGGCTGCTTCCCACTAGCTATCTACCTTACGTTTGGTAGTGTATATATGTCCATGCCTCTCTCTCACTTTGTCACACCTTACCCTTCCCGCTCCCCATATCCTCAAGTCCATTCTCTAGTAGGTCTGTGTCTTTATTCCCATCTTACCCCTACGTACTTCATGACCATTTTTTTCTTTTTTTTTTTAGATTCCATATATATGTGTTAGCATACGGTATTTGTCTCTCTCTTTCTGACTTACTTCACTCTGTATGACAGACTCTAGGTCTATCCACCTCATTACAAATAGCTCAATTTCGTTTCTTTTTATGGCTGAGTAATATTCCATTGTATATATGTGCCACATCTTCTTTATCCATTCATCTGTCGATGGACACTTAGGTTGTTTCCATCTCTGGGCTATTGTAAATAGAGCTGCAATGAACATTTTGGTACATGACTCTTTTTGAATTATGGTTTTCTCAAGGTATATGCCCCGTAGTGGGATTGCTGGGCCATATGGTAGTTCTATTTGTAGTTTTTTAAGGAACCTCCATACTGTTCTCCACAGTGGCTGTATCAATTTACATTCCCACCAACAGTGCAAGAGGGTTCCCTTTTCTCCACACCCTCTCCAACATTTTTTGTTTCTAGATTTTTTGATGATGGCCATTCTGACTGGTGTGAGATGATATCTCATTATAGTTTTGATTTGCATTTCTCTAATGATTTCATGTGTTTGTTGGCAGCTTGTATATCTTCCTTGGAGAAATGTCTATTTAGGTCTTCTGCCCTATTGGAAGATTTTTAATCACAGTCTCAATTTCAGTGCTTGTGATTGATGTGTTTATATTTTCTATTTCTTCCTGGCTCGGTCTTGGAAGGTTGTGCTTTTCTAAGAATGTGTCCATTTCTTCCAGGTTGTCCATTTTGTTGGCATATAGTTGCTTGTAGTAGTCTCTCATGATCCTTTGTATTTCTTCAATGTCAGTTGTTACTTCTTCTTTTTCATTTCTAATTCTGTTGATTTGAGTCTTCTCCTTTTTTCTTGTATGATTCTGGGTAATGGTTTAACAATTTTGTTTATCTTCTCAAAGAACCACCTTTTAGTTTTATGGATCTTTGCTATTGTTTCCTTCTTTTCTTTTTCATTATTTCTGATCTGATCTTTATGATTTCTTTCCTTCTGCTAACTTTGAGAGGTTTTTTTCTTCTTCTTTCTCTAATTGCTTTAGGTGCAAGGTTAGGTTGTTTATTTGAAATGGTTCTTGTTTCTTAAGGTAGGATTGTATTGCTATAAACTTCCCTCTTAGAACTGCTTTTGCTGCATCCCATAGGTTTTGGGTTGTCATGTTTTCATTGTCATTTGTTTCTAGGTATTTTTTGATTTCCTCTTTGATTTCTTCAGTGATCTCTTGGTTATTAAATAGTGTATTGTTTAGCCTCCATGTGTTTGTATTTTTTACAGATTTTTTCCTGTAATTGATATGTAGTCTCATAGCATTGTGGTCAGAAATGATACTTGATACGATTTCAGTTTTTTTTAATTTACCAAGGCTTGATTTGTGACCCAAGTTATGATCTATCCTAGAGAATGTTCCATGAGCACTTGAGAAGAATGTATATTCTGTTGTTTTTGGATGGAATGTCCTATAAATATCAATTAAGTCCATCTTGTTTAATGTATCATTTAAAGCTTGTGTTTCCTTATTTATTTTCATTTTGGATGATCTGTCCATTGGCGAAAGTGGGGTGTTAAAGTCCCCTACTATTATTGTGTTACTGTCGCTTTCCCCTTTTATGGATGTTAGCATTTGCTTATGTATTGAGGTGCTCCTATGTGGGGTACATAAATATTTACAATTTTTATATCTTCTTGGATTGATCCCTTGATCACTATGTAGTGTCCTTCTTTTTATCTTGTAATGTCTTTATTTTAAAGTCTATTTTGTGTGATATGAGAATTGCTACTCCAGCTTTCTTTTGATATCCATTTGCATAGAATATCTTTTTCCATCCCCTCACTTTCAGTCTGTATGTGTCCCTAGGTCTGAAGTGGGTCTCTTGTAGACAGCATATATACGGGTCTTGTTTTTGTATCCATTCAGCCAGTCTGTGTTGTTTGGTTGGAGCATTTAATCCATTTACATTTAAGGCAGTTATTCATATGTATGTTCTTATTATCATTTTCTTAATTGTTTAGGGTTTGTTTTTGTATATCTTTTCTTTCTCTTGTGTTTTCTGCCTAGAGAAGCTCCTTTAGCTTTTGTTGTAAAGCTGTTTTGGTGGTGTTGTATACTCTTAGCTTTTGCTTGTCTGTAAAGGTTTTAATTTCTCCATCGAATCTGAACGAGATCCTCACTGGGTAGAGTAGTGTTATTTGTACGTTCTTCCCTTTCATCACTTTAAATATGCCTTGTTATTCCGTTCTGGCTTGCAGAGTTTCTGCTGAAAGATTAGCTGTTAACCTTATGGGGAGTCCCTTGTATGTTATTTGTTGCTTTTCCCTTGCTGCTTTTAATATTTTTTCTTTGTTTTTAATTTTTGATAGTTTGATTAATATGTGTCTTGGCATGTTTCTCCTTGGATATATCCTGTATGGGACTCTCTGCACTTCCTGGACTTGGTTGGCTATTTCCTTTCCCATGTTAGGGAAGTTTTCAACTGTAATCTCTTCAAGTATTTTCTCAGTCCCTTTTTCTCTTCTTCTTCTGTGGCCCCTATAACTTGAATGTTGGTGCATTTAATGTTGTCCCAGAGGTCCCTGAGACCGTCCTCAATTCTTTTCGTTCTTTTTTCTTTATTCTGCTCTGTGGCAGTTATTTACACCATTTTATCTTCCAGGTCACTTATTCATTCTTCTACCTCAGTTTTTCTGCTATTGATCCCTTGTAGAGAATTTTAAATTTCATTTATTGTGTTGTTCATCATTGTTTGTTTGCTCTTTAGTTCTTCTACGTCCTTGTTAAATGTTTCTTGTGTTTTCTCCATTCTGTTTGCAAGATTTTGGATCATCTTTACTATCATTATTCTGAATTCTTTTTCAGGTAGACTGCCTATTTCCTCTTCATTTGTTTGGTCTGGTGAGTTTTTCCCTTGCTCCTTCATCTGCTCTGTATTTCTCTGTCTTCTCATTTTGCTTACCTTACTGTGTTTGGGGGTCTCCTTTTCACAGGCTGCACATTCTTAGTTCCTGTTGTTTTGGGTGTCTGCCCCCAGTGGATTAGTTTGGTTCAGTGGGTTGTGTAGGCTTCCTCGTGGACAGGACTAGTGCCTGTGTTCTGGTGGATGAGGCTGGATCTTTTCTTTCTGGTGGGCATGACCGCATCTGGTGGTGTGCTTTGGGGTGTCTGTGAACTTAGTACGATTTTGGACAGCCTCTCTGCTAATGGGTAGGGTTGTGTTCTTGTCTTGCTAGTTGTGTGGCATGGAGTGTTCAGCACTGGAGCTTGCTGGACGTTGAGTGGAGCTGGGTGTTAGCATTGAGATGGAGATCTCTGGGAGAGCTCTCGCTGATTATTACTAGGGGCCATGAGGTCTCTGGTGGACCAATGTCCTGAATTTGGCTCTCCCATCTCAGAGGCTCAGGCCTGACAGCTGGTTGGAGCACCAATACCCTACTAGCCACACGGCTGGAGAAGATGGGCTATGAGTTGTGTGTCAGCTACTGCCCTGTTGTAGCTCTGTTTCAGCTGTCTCCAAAGGTCACCCAGTTACATTGGGTTATTCCAGCACCCCTCAGAACTTGTACATGCCAGTCTGGGATTTGTAGATGTCCTCCTGATACTCTTCATTGAAATACCTTGCATTCATGGTGGTGAGAGATATGCTAATAGTTTTGGTTCTCTTCAGTTCAGAGACTGGGACAGTCTGAGTCTTTATGTGGCCAAGTCAGGAACAGCTGGCCGGTGGTCCCAAAGTGATAATATGTCAGATTCCAAGAAGGCTTTCTGCAATGCCCGAGCAGTAGTCTCATCAACCACTCTGCTCAGCTGCAGCACTCTGACTGGGGAACTCGGTGGGACCCTCAAACGAGGATTTCTGCTGGCCCTAGAGCCTGACTTGCACACCCAGGCAAGGAGGTGAGGAGAGCGTCTCCTGGCCTCATCTTACCAGAGGAGCTGACACCTAGAAGCTGCAGTCTGTGATATTTGCCTTGGCCATTAGAAATAGTCATACTAGGTACAGCCTTGAGATAATCTTTACCAGAGAACTAGACTTATTTTCCTATTATAATTGTCTGAGAATTCAGTGATAAAGAAGAAAGCAAGTTGTTTTCTTCCAGGGTTAAGTCATCACCACACTGGGATGGTACAGATAGCTCTGTGAGATTTTCTTTAATTCATCCAAGACTCTGTGTATATGTGTGTGTGTGTGTGTGTGTGTGTCTAATAATAATATCAATGGATAGACTGAATAAAGAATGTAAATGGCTGAAAACTGAGATAAAAAGGGAAAGATCTATTTTTCATAAACTAAATTAAAAATGAAATGGAAATAATAAAATGAAAGATTTAAGTTGGAGAGATCTACATTCTATTTTCATTTTAAATTCAAAACATACTGGGCAGTCAGTTATATAACTTTTCCCCAAAAGCTTTATGAAGACATAACTTGAAATGTTAAGAGTTAAGTCTTAACTGCAAATAATCTTTCCTATATTGCAGAGTAAAATTACTATGCAAGTCATTTTCTTACCCTCTTCTTACCATGTATTTCCCAGGCAGTGGAGCTGGAAAGCGATCTTAAGGATCCTACATGTCATTTCCTAAGTTTAAAGATAATTAAATGCTTACATTCATAAAACTATGTTGTATGCATGATGTCAGATGAGATTGTCATAATCCTGCCAGTTAATTTTTTTAAATGGGGTGGAGGGGAAGAGCAAGCAAAGGGGACTGAGAAGGCTTTTTAGAATAACTTGCAAAGGTCAAGGGCTGTCTTAGATGTGATGCTGAGATTCCCTACAGTGAACAAAACAGAGAAGAATAACAAATCTAAAAAGAATAGGGCCAATTTAGAGACTGGTTTAAAATTGTTTTGTTTTTTTGTGAAGCTATAATTGAGCCTAATTCTTGATATCAGTTGGAGAGCACCCCACTACGTGACATCAGAATTCTTGTAGTTACATTTAAAAAGTATTTGGAGCATTTTTAAAGAAAAATAAGAACTTTTCTTGCAACCAGTAATAGAAAAGTCTTGGCTAGGAGCTATTGTAATAAATAGAACACATTATCAGCTAGTCAGAGTTGTTTGAAACATTATTTAGGGTCTGTTCTAGAATTGCCTTGAGACAAAAATCTCATTTAATGGAAAAAAATTTGGAAGCCCTGCTGTGTGGTAAACATATCTCTTTGAGCCAAAAAAAGGCAGTCAAGCCAAAAATGATGGCTTAGTGTACAAAAATTTCAAATAATGCAATTTTTTTTACTTAGGAGATAAACTTGAAAATTTAGTTGAATGTCCAAGGTTAATCCAGATATTTTTCGAAGAATTGTATGAGAGTATAAATATTAAGAATACTGCTGATTTATCTTTTTGCAACCTTGTTAATAATGTCTAGGAATACATGTTAATTTTCAAAGTATTTGATGATACAATAATTAATGTAGACATACCTGGAAAAATAAATTTGTGTGTGTGTGAGTATTGATTAGGAAGAGAAATGCACACTGGCAGGTGGCTGGTTCATCTGAAGGTCACTGTGCCCCCTCAGTGCATCTGTTAGCACCAAATATTTACCAACACTTTCAAAGAGTTTCATCTTGACTTTTATTGAATTCTCATGAGTAGTAAAATTCTGAATTAAATTTAAAAAGTTTGTTTGAATACACAGTTTTTAAAAGTCTTTAATGAGATATGCTTTTATAAGCTTGCGTTATTAAACAGATATATTCTGACTTAGTTTGAGTAATTGCTGTTCAGAATTTTATGAACTGAATTAAAAATGGCTTGTTAAAATTTTTTCACATAGGTAAAAATGACGCTATAACAAACTGTAAATCTTAATGTGGTGAATGAGGGCAGTCATCCTTTTAATGATAAAGAATGATCCAGGAAGTACTTCAATTATCATATGTATTTTCAAGGCTGGACACACTCAAGGGTCAACTACAATGCAAGACTGAATGTTTCAGAATCTCATGACAAGATTGCTTTAGAGAAAACAAAGTCTAAGGGTTATGTAAAAAGTGTGAGGATTTATGTATATATCCTTTGAGAAATTTAGGTCATTTTTATTATGAAAATCACAGCATTCATGATTGAAAAAATTAAAGATTTAATATCAGGCACCTACTTCATGAAAAATTCCTTGAAATATATACAAGACTGACAGGTGAATCAATGTTTCAGTCTTCTACAAAATACAAAACAACTTGATCTCTCAACACGAAAAAACACAATTCAAAATTTCCGCAAAAATAGCATTCTGCTCTGAAATAGTCCTTACATGCAGGTAAGTATTTAATGATTCACGTATGCAGATACATTTGCCCTTTATATGCATGCTATTTGTGAGCCTGTTTCTGGAAACACCACGACGCCAAGGAAAGATACAATATTGGGCCAAGCTGGTATGTTTGTTGCTCTTTGATTTAGTACAGATTTTTAGAAATTGAGAGACTAATCGTTTTCTCAGAGAGTGATAATAAACATTATATTATCACAAATAGGGATACATTTTGGAGTCTAATGCAAAATCCCTTTGAATTTTTAAAATGAACCTCTGGGTCTCAAAGAAACTTGAGGTTTTGAAAAGATGCCTGGGGAGATGCATTCAGGCTCAGAAGGCCTGCTCATTCTGTGAAGAGTAATTTCCTCAGAAAGTTAGAGAAAGATGTGTGGAGTCCAGACATCTTACAGTCTCTGTTGGCTTTTTGATTGTGTATTTAGTAGTGAGATTTCTGTGATGAGACTTACTTAAATAGTAGAAACTAGACCACCATTTTGATAAGCTGTAATAGGGAGAAATCAAGTAGATTTTCAGTTGAATTCAGTAAGATTGAACTTCTCTACAACTTCCAGATTTAATAAAACTAGGTAGTCTTTTTGTTACTCCTTTAAAGAAATGAAAATGTACATGCATGTTCAGTACTTTGATCCTGTTTTTCATTTCTTCTCTGACAGCTAACGTTTTTAAAACTTCAGTTTTTCCACATTGTTATTTCAAAACTTAGCATGGAAAAGTACCCTCTTTTTTAAAGTTTTAAGTGTTTATGAAACTTCTTTAATACTGACATAAATATATATAAAATATGTATATATACACACATATATACATGCATACATCTAAACATACACGTATATGCTGATTTTTCATTTTTTTAAGCAATATATTTTGAAAAGCAAACACTGGTAGGTTTCGTAGTAGCAGTAGTTTATGTTCTATAATTTCTGCAATGTTATATACTATATATCTGTAAAATGAAATGCATCAAATTAAAATTTTCTGTTTTCTGACATCTTACAGGTATAGCACTTTTTTTCCTATCTCTCTGCATATTTTGTTTCATATTTGTGAAGAATAATGTAAAGAAGTGTTTGTTTGTAGAAATAGTGTAAACTGCCAAACAGTGTGAACTGTCTGAATGCCTATCATCCCTTATATTCCCATGTAATAGTGGGAGCTGGAAATTAGTCATTAATAGCTCAGTTGTCTTCTAACAATTGTTTTAAAAAGCTGAAAATAAACGGAAATCCCAAGGAAACAATCCTTGATTGTTTCCAAGGTTTGCAGAACCTAACGTCTCTGAATTTGGGCCATTACTGATTATTAAAACCCTTTTTGTCTAGTTCTCCTGCTGTGTATAACATCTTACTGTGAAAAGCAGGCACCAGTGTGGCACAGCTGGAAACCAAGCATAACAGGATCCCAGGGCCCAAAACATTCTAAAATCTCCTGTGATTTCCCCACATGCTCATTTAGCAATGCTAATGCTTCCATTTTACATCCGTGTGTGTGTGTCTGTCTGTCTGTCTGTCGTGTGATGAAGAATATTATATGAAGTGCTGCTTGAGAAACATGACTCATGATGAGGATGATGTTGTCTGAGAATTATAAAACTTTGTTCCACAGAATTTAAAGTGCAATGATTGATTCTGATTGTGTAGGTAAGTCTGCTCATTGATTGGAGCTGGAAATGCATTAACTATTTTACAATATGAGTCATTTTTATAAATTTCCTTTTCAGGAAAATGTAGGCTATAGTAAGATCTCGGATCTCAGATTGTAACATCTGTCTTAAAGTTTCTTAATTTATAGGTCACCTTGGAGGTCCCTTTCAATTACGGTGTTTTATGATTTTTAAAAGGAAAGATTTTTTACTTTACCTTATTTGAAAACCATGAATATTGAGTTTTTGTCTCATCGATACTTGTTTTCCTCTCTAAAATGAGATAGTATAGGCAGGCTCATTTTTTATTTTGGTCTTTCGTATGTTCAGGGCCTCCTGTAAGTGTCTGAAATGCTGTACGTATCCAGGGAGTTAAAAATACTTTGGGCAATGCTGAAAACCTTTAGTAGTCAGTGCATGAAAAGAATATGTGCAATGTAGTGGTTAATGCCATGCCTATTTAATCTTGGAAATAACTGTGTTAAAATAATGGGATTTGTTATTTAATGTTCTTAAAAGTCCTGATCTTTTTCAAGAGATGTGGGATGCAAACTATTAAAATTTATACCTCAGGAAAAAATTAGACCTCTTTTTTAAGAACTAAGAGTAAGACGCTAGATCTGATCAGCCTGAGGCTATAAAAAAGAAATAGAACACACCTTTATTAACTAATGCTAAAACATATGCTGATTAAATGAACTATGAAGCCCTTGGAGCTTTGGCCGAGAATTTTGAAGAAATTGGATAAAGAAATGAACAAAAACATAAAAAACAACTCCTGACTATTATAAAGCATTATTAGGAAATAATGAAAATGTATGAGAACCCTCAAAAGCATTATATTGCATACAACTGCTACAAGCAATAACTTCATCTAATACTCTTAAGCACACACTTTGTGTTGGGCACAAGGTTTTAAATATTTTATGAACTAATTTAGTTTCCATAAAACAGTGAGAAAGGTACTATTTTTATCCCCATTATACAAAGATGAAAAAACTGGAGCACAAGAGGTTAAGTAACTTGCGCTTTGTTTCACAGTTGCAAAACGGCAAGAACATCAGGGATCTACACGTGGAAGACATTTGTAAGAGCAGGAGACTAGTTGGGAAGCCTTTTTTGTTGCTCCACTAAATTAAGTCACTGTTTGACTCATCTCAGCTTAATATAATAGTTATATTGGCCATTCATTGCTTTTATTATAAAATCAGCTTTTAAAAAAAGATTTACCTTTGGCAAGGTAGAGTTTTAAAAACATTATAGATTGTTCAGCTTCCATATGAGGTCAGGGAAATGACAAGCATCGTTTTTTGTTTGTTTCTGAACTATGATTAAGACCATGATGCCTCAGTTTTCACGGAAATATAATTGGGTCTACTAAGTGAGATTCTGTTAGAGCCTGATTCTTTTGCAGTGAAATTCTTTTGGATTACTATGAGAATCCATCATGCCTTTCCCTCCCCTTCCCTCATACAACATGCACATAATGTGTAAATACAAGGTTTATTTCATCTGAATCTGATCTCTCACAACCCTGTTCTAATCCCTGAAGACTGGAATGAGGACATGATGTTAACACTTAGCCAAAGCTGAATGGAGTATTCTAACTAGTGATTGAGGTATTTCTGCATTAGGGTACAGAATGCACCAGGGAGCAATCTATCAGTATATACCAGGGAGCAGTTTGTCAGCATGTTTTATAGAAAATGTGAAGATCAATGGATTACATTTGGTTTCTGTTTGGAGTCTTAGTTTCTATTATTGAAACTGGTCATGCAAACTAGTTTTGTCTACCTGACAAGAGAGGTATAAAAGTCTTCTCCTTGGATGACACTTATATTTTACTGAGATCAGTGTATCTCACTCATATCTTGGTGGTTCATGCTATGAAGATGAAGCACTTCCTGTGAGTTTGAGGAAGGACTTTGATAGCCATGCGTAGAAGTACCAGACTTCTCAGATGTTTTCCTGTGGTTTCTTTCTCCTTCATTGTATCTTTAAACTTTAACATTTAACTTTTGGCAAGAATGTAGAGAAAAGGGAACTCTTGTGCACTGTTGATGGGAATGTAAATTGGTACAGCCACTATGAAGGTTCCTCAAAAAACTAAAAATAGAACTACCATCTGATCCAATAATCCTGCTTCTGGGTATATATCGGAAGAAAGTGAAGTCACTATCTTAAATAGGTATCTGCATTCCCATGTTCACTGCAGCACTATTTACAGTAGTCAAGATGTGGAAGCAACCTAAATGTCCATCAACAGATGAATGGATAAAGAAAATGTGGAATATATACACAGTGGAATATTATTCAGCCATAAAAATAAGAAAATTCTGCCATTTGTGACACTATGAATGGGCCTTGAAGGCATCATGCGAAATGAAATAAGTTATACAGAGAAAGACAAATACTGTACATTCCTATATGTGGAATCTAAAAAAAAGTCAAACTCAGAAACAGAGAGTAGATTGCTGGTTTCTGGGGGCAGAGGGGTAAGAAAAATTGGGAGCTGTTGATCAAAGGGTACAAACTTTCAGTTATGAGATGAGTAAATTCTAGAGATGTAACGTCCAGCATGGTGACAATAGTTAATGTTGTATCATATATTTGAAAGATGCTAGGAGAGTAGACCTTAAGTGTTCTTATCACAGATGAAAAACTGTAGTTATGTAAGGTGATGGATGTGTAAACTAACCCTATTGTGGTAATCACTTTGCAATATACACATCTATCAAATAGTCACCTTGTACATCTTAAACTTACACAATGTTGTATGTCAATTATAGCTCAACAAAACTAGGGGAAAAAACTTTTACAGAGTTTCTTAAGTCCTTTAAATAATCCAAATTGGCATAATTAATACAACTAGAATGATGTATATAGATAAATATATATATACACATATTCACAAATAAATGTACATATGTTTATTTATTATATAATTGATGATTGCTTGTTATAAGCCAGACTTTGAATTAGATACTGACTAAAGAAATGAGCCAGCACAAAGACAGACAAAATGTGATTCTGCCCT
Organism: Aethalodelphis obliquidens; assembly: GCF_003676395.1. Lineage (NCBI taxonomy): Eukaryota > Metazoa > Chordata > Mammalia > Artiodactyla > Delphinidae > Aethalodelphis > Aethalodelphis obliquidens. Next base: position 35,007,934 of record NW_020837948.1, read on the forward strand.
GAGCTATTCATAGTTTTTTTTTTAAGATTTTAAAGTAAACCAATATTTACAATATTAGTTAATTAGTATTCTAGTGATTCAATCCAAAGTAAGTGTCCACACACATTGAAATAGGGATATGAAGAAAAATAAAAATGATTTGCTCATGTAATAACTGAATATAATACAATAATTTTTATAACATTATTTGTCAAAAGGTTGAGCTGAGGTGGTTTTTATTCTGTGTTCTTTGCTCAACAGTTTGCAGTTCTAAATCCAACCACTTGCATAATCTTTATTTTTATTTTTTTAAATAGACGGAGTTCTTTTTATTTATCTTATTTTATTTTTTGAATGTTCTTTTATTTTTGAATACAGCAGGTTCTTATTAGTTATCTATTTTATACATGTTAGTGTATACATGTCAATCCCAGTCTCCCAATTCATCCCCCCTTCCACTTTCCCCCTTTGGCCACCCACATAATCTTAATTGCACATTAGGTTTCAAAAATTTCCTTCTGTGTTGGTGATACTCTTCTTCCAGCTTGACCTCTCTGGAAAGCTCCATACGAATTTTTTTTCAGATGATGTTGGGCAATGATCTAAGCCGCTTTGGTCACAAACAACTGTTTGCCCTGAATGGCAGCCCCAACAACACTCTGTCAGGTCACAGGGAAAGCTTCTGCCCCACATAGAGAGATTCTTAGTAGACAAGAACAAAGCAGTTCATCTGATCTGTTGTCCACACTCATAGTTGTAGTTTTCTGCCATTTTAGTTAATCTGACCACTCCTTGCAGAGAAAAGGTCCCTAGAGGCAGATGTAGCTACACTTTAGAGCAGTGCTTTCAACCTATTTATGGTGAGAGGCCATTCTATTTTTCTCATTTCTAACTAATCCCAGACTAATGTTTTGGTAAGATACAGCAGTGTATGCACAGTGTGATACATAATAGTGATTTTAAAAATGAAAGTACTTTTATTAAAACATATACTGTGCTAATTCAAGGATTTACTTTTACCAGTGAAAACACATTTCTAAAATTTATTGTTTAAATTACCAAACCAACCAATCAAGGAAGGGAGGAGGGCTGAAACTTTTGTAGCAGCCTCTAGAATAGCCCTTTCTATTGAAAAATATCTGAGCATCCTTGGAGAGTGAATTCCCAATCATTGGTAAATGACTACCCTAGGTTGGTAGCTAAAACATCACAGTAACTGAAATGAACTCTTCTAAAGTAATTTACAGTCACCATCATCTATGGTCTATTATCTCAAACACAGTGAGTCAAACTCGACTGACTCATCATACCCTGTAAACCTTTTCCACCTTCTCTACTCCCTGTGTGGAACTCTAAGCTCAGATGTAACGCTAACTCTCGTGTTTCCCTGCTGACTGCAGTTGACATGTTTATCCCATTGAGAGAAGACAGAATGAAGTGAAAATAAAGGGAGCTGACCTTAGCTTCTAAGTACATAATTGATCCTCATACCGCTCTAAAAATACTCCTTGGTTGAGTCTTTTGTACCTAGATGAAGGTCTCTAGCTCAAATATAAAAACAAAAGCCCACATATGTTCTAAGCTGGTTGATGTGGGATTTTTTTTTTTTATAAAGGATTGTTGAAAGGAGCATTTCTTTATTTATTTTTGCTGTGTTGGGTCTTTGTTTCTGCGCGAGGGCTTTCTCTAGTTGTGGCAAGCGGGGGCCACTCTTCATCGCGGTGCGCGGGCCTCTCACTATCGTGGCCTCTGTTGTTGCGGAGCACAGGCTCCAGACGCGCAGGCTCAGTAGTTGTGGCTCACGGGCCCAGCTGCTCCGCGGCATGTGGGAATCCTCCCAGACCAGGTCTCGAACCCATGTCCCCTGCATTATCAGGCAGACTCTCAACCACTGCGCCACCAGGGAAGCCTGGGATTTTTGTTTCTGTTTTAATTTTTTTGGAGTATAGTTGCTTTACAATAATGTGTTGTTTCTGTTTCTCTAAACCTGGGTGAAGTCCGTTGGTTCTTTTTTTTTCTTTTTTTTTGAATTTTATTTCATTTGTTTTTTTATACAGCAGGTCCTTATTAGTCATCAATTTTATACACATCAGTGTATACATGTCAATCCCAATCGCCCAATTCATCACACCACCAACCCCAGCCACCCCACCACTTTCCCCCCTTGGCATCCATATGTTTGTTCTCTACATCTGTGTCTCAATTTCTGCCCTGCAAACCGGTTATCTGTACCATTTTTCTAGATTCCACATATATGCGTTAATATACGATATTTGTTTTTCTCTTTCTGACTTACTTCACTCTGTATGAAAGTCTCTAGATCCATCCACGTCTCCACAAATGACCCAATTTCATTCCTTTTTATGGCTGAGTAATATTCCACTGTATATATCTACCATATCTTCTTTATCCATTCGTCTGTTGATGGGCATTTAGGTTGCTTCCATGACTGGCTATTGTAAATAGTGCTGCAGTGAACATTGAGGTGCATGTGTCTTTTTGAATTCTGGTTTTCTCTGGGAATATGCCCAGTAGTAGGATTGCTGGGTCATATGGAAGTTCTATTTGTAGTGTTTTAAGGAACCTCCATACTGTTCTCCATAATGGCTGTATCAATTTACATTCCCACCAACAGTTCAAGAGGGTTCCCTTTTCTCCACACCCTCTCCAGCATTTGTTGTTTGTAGATTTTCTGATGGTGCCCATTCTAACTGGTGTGAGGTGATACCTCATTGCAGTTTTGATTTGCATTTCTCTAATAATTAGTGATGTTGAGCAGCTTTTCATGTGCTTATTGGCCGTCTGTATGTCTTCTTTGGAGAAATGTCTATTTAGGTCTTCTCATTTTTGGACTGGGTTGTTTGTTTTTTTTAAAAATTAAGCTGCATGAGCTGTTTATATATTTTGGAGATTAATCATTTGTCAATTGATTCATTTGCAAATATTTTCTCCCATTCTGAGGGTTGCCTTTTCGTATTGTTTATGGTTTCCATTGCTCTGCAAAAGCTTTTACGTTTCATTAGGTCCCGTATGTTTATTATTGTTTTTATTTTCATTTCTCTAGGAGGTTGGTCAAAAAGGATCTTACTGTGATTTAGGTCATAGAGTGTTATGCCTATGTTTTCCTCTAACAGTTTTACAGTGTCTGGCCTTACATTTAGGTCTTTAATCCATTTTGAGTTTATTTTTGTGTATGGTGTTAGGGAGAGTTCTAATTTCATTCTTTTACATGTAGCTGTCCAGTTTTCCCAGCACCACTTGTTGAAGTGGCTGCCTTTTCTCCATTGTATATTCTTGCCTCCTTTATTAAAGATAAGGTAACCGTATGTGTGGGGGTTTATCTCTGGGCTTTCTATGCTGTTCCATTGATCTGTGTTTCTGTTTTTGTGTCAGTACCATATTATCTTGATTACTGTAGCGTTGTAGTATAGTCTGAAGTCAGGGAGTCTGATTCCTCCAGCTCCGTTTTTTTCCCTCAAGACTGCTTTGGCTATTCGGGGTCTTTAGTGACTCCATACAAATTTTAAGATGATTTGTTTTAGTTTTGTAAAAAATGTCATTGGTAATTTGATAGGGATTGCATTGAATCTGTAGATTGCTTTGGGTAGTATAGTCATTTTTGCAGTGTTGATCCTTCCAATTCAAAAACATGGTATATCTCTCCATCTGTTTGTATCATCTTTAATTTCTTTCATCAGTGTCTTATAGTTTTCTGCATACAGGTCTTTTGTCTCCCTAGGTAGGTTTATTCCTAGGTATTTTATTCTTTTGTTGCAATAGTAAATGGGACTGTTTCCATAATTTCGCTTTCAGATTTTTCATCATTAGTGTATACGAATGCAAGAGATTTCTGTGCATTAATGTTGTATCCTGCAACTTTACCGAATTCATTGATGAGCTCTAGTAGTTTTCTGGTGGCATTTTTAGGATTCTCTATGTACAGTATCATGTCATATGCAAACAGTGACAGTTTTACTTCTTTCCAATTTGTATTCCTTTTATTTTTTTTTCTTCTCTAATGGCCGTGGCTAGGACTTCCAAAAGTATGTTGAATAATAGTGGTGAGAGTGGACATCCTTGTCTTTTTCCTGATCTTAGAGGAAATGCTTTCAGTTTTTCACCATTGAGAATGATGTTGGCTGTGGGTTTGTCGTATATGACCTTTATTATGTTGAGGTAGGTTCCCTCTGTGCCCACCCTCTGGAGAGTTTTTATCATAAATGGTTGTTGAATTTTGTCGAAAGCTTTTTCTGCATCTATTGAGATGATCATATGGTTTTTATTCTTCAATTTGTTAATATGATGTATCACATTGTTTGATTTGCGTATATTGAAGAATCCTTGCATCCCTGGGATAAATCCCACTTGATCACGGTGTATGATCTTTTTAATGTGTTGTCGGATTCTGTTTGCTAGTATTTTGTCAAGGATTTTTGCATCTATATTCATCAGTCATATTGGTCTGTAATTTTCATTTTTTGTAGTATCTTTGTGTGGTTTTGGTATCAGGGTGATGGTGGCCTCATAGAATGAGTTTGGGAGTGTTCCTTCCTCTGCAGTTTTTTGGAAGAGTTTGAGAAAGATGGGTGTTTGCTCTTCTCTAAATGTTTGACAGAATTCACCTGTGAAGCCATCTGGTCCTGGACTTTTGTTTGTTGGAAGATTTTTAATCACAGTTTCAATTTCATTACTTGTGATGGGTCTGTTCATATTTTCTGTTTCTTCCTGGTTCAGTCTTGGAAAGTTATACCTTTCTAAGAATTTGTCCATTTCTTCCAGTTTGTCCATTTTATTGGCATAGTGTTCCTTGTAGTAGTCTCTTAGGATGCTTTGTATTTTCTGTGGTGTCTTTTGTAACTTCTCCTTTTCCATTTCTAATTTTATTGATTTGAGTCCTTTCCCTCTTTTTCTTGATGTGTCTGGCTAATGGTTTATCAATTTTGTTTATCTTCTCAAAGAACCAGCTTTTAGTTTTATTGATCTTTGCTATTGTTTTTTGTTTGTTTGTTTCTATTTCATTTATTTCTGCTCTGTTCTTTATGATTTCTTTCCTTCTGCTAACTTTAGGTTTTGTTTGTTCTTCTTTCTCTAGTTCCTTCAGGTGTAAGGTTAGATTATTTATTTGAGATTTTTCTTGTTTCTTCAGGTAGGCTTGTATAGCTATAAGCTTCCCTTTTAGAACTGCCTTTGCTGCATTCCATAGGTTTTGGATTGTCATGTTTTCATTGTCATTTGTCTCTAGCTATTTTTTGATTTCCTCTTTGATTTCTTCAGTGATCTCTTGGTTATTTAGTAATGTATTGTTTAGCCTCTATGTGTTTCTGTTTTTAACGTTTTTGTCTCTGTAATTCATTTCTAATCTCAAAGCATTGTGGTCAGAAAAGATGCTTGATATGATTTCAATTTTCTTAAATTTACTGTGGCTTGATTTGTGACCCAACATGTTATCTATCCTGGAGAATGTTCCCTGTGCACTTGAGAACAAGTGTAATCTGCTGTTTTTGGATGGAATGTCCTATAAATATCAATTAACTCTATCTGGTCTATTGTTTCATTTAAAGCTTCTGTTTCCTTATTTATTTTCATTTTGGATGATCTGTCCATTGGTGTAGGTGAGGTGTTAAAGTCCCCCACTCTTATTGTGTTACTGTCCATTTCCTCTTTTATAGCTGTTAGCAGTCGCCTTATGTATTGAGATGCTCCTATGTTGGGTGCATATATATTTATAATTGTTATATCTTCTTCTTGGTTTGATCCCTTGATCATTGTGTAGTGTCCATTCTTGGCTCTTGTAACATTCTTTATTTTAAAGTCTATTTTATCTGATATGAGTATTGCTACTCCAGCTTTCTTTTGATTTCCATTTGCATGGAATATCTTTTTCCATCCCCTCACTTTCAGTCTATACGTATCCCTAGGTCTGAAGTGGGTCTCTTGTAGACCGCATATAGATGGGTCTTGTTTTTGTATCCATTCAGCGAGCCTGTGTGTTTTAGTTGGAGCATTTAATCCCTTCATGTTTAAAGTAATTATCGATATGTATGTTCCTATTGCCATTTTCTTAATTGTGTTGGGTTTGTTTTTGTAGATCCTTTTCTTTTCTTTTGTTTCCCACTTAGAGAAGTTCCTTAAGCATTTGTTGTACAGCTGGTTTGGTGGTGCTGAATTCTATTAGCTTTTGCTTGTCTGTAAAGCTTTTGATTTCTCCATCAAATCTGAATGAGATCCTTGTGGGGTAGAGTAATCTTGGTTGTAGGTTCTTCCCTTTCATCCCTTTAAATATGTCATGCCACTCCCTTTTGTCTTGTAGAGTTTCTGCTGAGAAATCACCTGTTAACCTTTTGGGAGTTCCCTTGTATGTTATTTGTCATTTTTCCCTTGCTACTTTCAATAATTTTTCTTTCTCTTTAATTTTTGCCCATTCGATTACTATGTGTGTCGGCGTGTTTCTCCTTGGGTTTATCCTGTATGGGACTCTCTGAGCTTCCTGGACTTGGGTGGCTATTTCCTTTCCCATGTTAGGGAAGTTTTCGACTACTATCTCTTCAAATATTTTCTCTGGTCCTTTCTCTCTCTCTTCTCCTTCTGGGACCCCTATAATGCGAATGTTGTTGCGTTTAATGTTGTCCCAGAGGTCTCTTAGACTGTATTCATTTCTTTTCATTCTTTTTTCTTTTTATTCTGTTCTGCAGCACTGAATTCCACCATTTTGTCTTCCAGGTCACTTCTCCATTCTTCTGCCTCAGTTACTCTGCTATTGATTCCTTCTAGTGTATTTTTCAGTTCATTTATTGTATTGTTCATCTCTGTTTGTTCTTTAATTCTTTTAGGTCTGTGTTAAACATTTCTTGCATCTTCTCGATCTTTGCCTCCATTCTTTTTCTTAGGTCCTGGATCATCTTCACTATCATTATTCTGAATTCTTTTTCAGGAAGGTTGCCTATCTCTGCTTCGTTTAGTTGTTTTTCTGGGGTTTTATCTTGTTCCTTAATCTGATACATTGTCATCTGCCTTTTCATCCTGTCTATCTTTCTGTGAATGTGGTTTTTGTTCCACAGGCTGCAGGATTGTAGTTATTCTTGCTTCTGCTGTCTGCTCTCTAGTGGATGAGGCTATCTAAGAGGCTTGTGCAAGTTTCCTGATGGGAGGAACTGGTGGTGTGTAGAGCTGACTGTTGTTCTGGTTGGTAGAGCTCAGTAAAACTTTAATCCACTTGACTATTGATGGGTGGGGCTTGGTGCCCTCCCTGTTGGTTGTTTGGTCTGAGGCAACCCAACACTGGAGCCTATCCGGGGCTCTTTGGTGGGGCTAATGGCAGACTCTGGGAGTGCTCACGCCATGGAGTTCTTCCCAGAACTTCTGCTGCCAGTGTCCTTGTCCTCACCGTGAGACACAGCCACCCCCTCCTCTGCAGGAGACCCTCCAACACCATCAGGTAGGTCTGGTTCAGTCTCCTGTGGGGTCACTGCTCCTTCCCCTGGGTCCCAGTGCGCACACTACTTTGTGTGTGCCCTGCAAGAGTGGAGTCTCTGTTTCCCCCGTTCTGTCGAAGTCCTGCAATCAAATCCCACTAGACTTCAAATCTGATTCTCTAGGAATTCCTCCTCCCTTTGCTGGACCCCCAGGTTGGAAACCTGATGTGGGGCTCAGAACCTTCACTCCAGTGGGTGGACTTCTGTGGTATAAGTGTTCTCCAGTCTGTGAGTCACCCACCCAGCAGTTATGGGATTTGATTTTACTGTGATTGCGCCCCTCCTACCATCTCATTGTGGCTTCTCCTTTGTCTTTGGATGTGGGGTATCTTTTTTTGGTGAGTTCCAATGTCTTCCTGTCGATGATTGTCCAGCAGCTAGTTGTGATTCTGGTGTTCTCGCAAGAGGGAGTGAGAGCACATCCTTCTACTCTGCCATCTTGGTTCCTAAAGGTCTCCCATCAATTGGTTCTTGATCGAATTTTGTTTCCTCTCACCATGTCAGATGACCATAGATTGTAAGAAGCTCAGGATTCAATTTATATTTATATGTCTGGACTCCCCAGTGAAAATACTGGTGAATGTGGATGGATGTTCAGGACAGAATTCATCCAAGTGTAAGAGTTCCCACATCTCTACCTTCTGAAATCTGATAACTGCAAGTTCCTGATAACACTTTACTTCCCTGATTTAAAAGTTATGCTAACTTGTACTTTACTTAACTCAGTACATTTGCTAATTTACCAATTGCTTGGATTAAAGACCAATGTTACATCATTTTCTAAGCATCTTTGAAGTGTGCTTTCAGACCAGTTCCTCTCTTTTAAAGCCAGGGTATGGTGCTTGGCAAATGGTGTATTAACGTTTTGGCAAGAGCTATATTTACTTACAATGATGTCTAATTAATGGATTATTTATACTTGCATGTAGAATATTTTAAAAAACAAGGGATCAAGAGTTGTAAAGTCCTTTATAGTCACAGCAGTCTTTACAGTCCTCTGCCTATCGGCATGTCCAGATTTTCAAAATAATGGTAATCGTTACTAGCAGGCTAAAAATTTATCACACAATCATGAAAATTCTTAAATAAGAAGAGTAACATTTCTTTTTAATGTGTACCTATAGTGACTGTCCTGTGCCTGTGACAGTATTGTGTAGTTGTGTGGGAAGGGTGTGAGTTATTTTAGAAGTCGTATGAGATGTGGGGCGATTATATTTTCCAAAGTTGGCCACAGAAGTTTTTTATGTACTCTCTTGTAACTGGGTGGGATATGTATATATTTATTAATTATTGTTTTAACCAATAAAGTATAACAGAAGTGACACTATGTGACTTTGGGGACTAGTTCATAAAATTTGCTGCTGCTTCTGCTTTGTGCTCTAGAATACTGACTCTTGACGCCTTCAACTATTAGGTAAGAAGTATTATTTTCTATAGATTACCATGCTATGAAAAAGCTAAAATTAGAGAGACCACATAGAAAAATGTTTTTTTATTTTAAAAATTAATTAATTTATTTTTGTGTGCGTTGGGTCTTCGTTGCTGCGTGCAGGCTTTCTCTAGTTGCAGTGAGCAGGGGCTACTCTTTGTTGTGGTGTGCGGGCTTCTCATTGTGATGGCTTCTCTTGTTGCGGAGCATGGGCTCTTGGCATGCGGGCTTCAGTAGTTGTGGCACACGGACTCAGTAGTTGTGGCTCGCAGGCTCTAGAGTGCAGGCTCAGTAGCTGTGGCACACGGGCTTAGTTGCTCCGTGGCATGTGGGATCTTGCTGGACCAGGGCTTGATCCCATGTTCCCTACATTGGCAGGTGGATTCTTAACCACTGTGCCACCAGGGAAGCCCCCAGAAAAATCTTGAGCATGGAGTTAAAGCAGTTAGCCTGTGATCCACTTCTTTTGTTATTAAGGAGTTGGGCGAGATACTGTTGCTGAAACTTGGCCTCTGTACACCAGCACCAAGTTGAAACATGGAGACAGAGTTTTGAGTGAAGTAGAAAAAGATAGCTTTATTGCTTTGCCAGGCAAAGGAGGCCACAGCAGGCTATTGCCCTCAAGACTGTGTCCCACCCTGGAGTGAGGAGTCTTATGGTGTTCAAGGAGCAGGGCATGGTCAGCTCATTAACATTCTTCTGATTGGTTGGTGGTGAGGTAATCAGGAGTCAGCATCAGCAACCCTCTGGTTCCAACTGGTCTGGGGTCTCTGTGCTTGTGGGCAGCATACAGTTAACTGCCTAGTGGGGGTTTCAGTATCTGCAAAACAGGTTAATGAACATGGCTCAGAATATTATCTATAGTCCTTGAGGAAGAACTAAAAGTCCTTGACTTTGTTTACTGGCTAAAGTATTATTATTTTGTTTTGCTTGACTGTTTTCCTTTCTTTCTGACTTTTCTCACTTCTCTGACTAAATTTATTCTTTGACTAAAGTTTTTCTACAGACAAATGGCAGACAGAGGACATGGGTGGGGGGTCTCTTCTGGCAAGGCCTCATAGAGTCCTGCTTGGTTACAGTACTTCAAGGGAAAGAAAGATGACTCAGTATAATTTCACCATAAATAACACATTCTGGTAAATGGACAAATAATACTTTCTAGGAGAGAAGTCCCAATCTATGGAATGCACCTTGAGGGTGCTCTAGGTATATGATTGCTTATGGTAAATAAACCTATACCCTATGGATTTATGAGGCATGCCCCTTGGAGAATGTCATATAAGCTGCACAACTCTCTGATGTGTAAAATGGAGATGTTTCATGACATAAACACACTCTGCTGTGTGAAATAATCTGCATACATTACCGAGATATATCTGTGCCACTTGATTCCTTTTATCCTTGAAATTATTAGTAGAACTTTGTACTGGGGAAGATTTCTGATTTGCTTGAGTCTCATTTGACAATCTAGTGCTTTATGTTAGCTCAATTTGGAATGTTACATTGTTATATTGTAATAAAAATTAGTATTATGTGGAATTTCAATTCTAATAGTTTAAAAATGTCTATGTAATCCAGGAAAATATTTTAAATAAAAATAGATTTAAAGATCTTACTTAGTATTTTGTAGCAAAAGTAATTTCTCCCTTTACCTTTCTTTCTCCAAAGAATTCTTGGTGACATTCTCTTTTCTATTCCAAGATGTATTAATATAAATTTGTCAAATCCCAAACTGAGGTATTTAATAGGTGAACTATCGTATTTATAACATTGGGTTTTCCTACCCTGGTACATGAATATTTTTCCCCCATTTCACCGAGTCTCCTCTTCTGTTTTCTGTAGATATTTTTGTGTATTTAGTTGTTGCCTATAAAGTATTTGTTAAGTCTAAAAGCATAATGATATTTTAGCTTGTTTAATTTATTGTTTTACATAAAATTTATGAATTTTATTTATAAAACTTAAAATGTTTTATATTTTTCAACAATTAAAATCAGTAATACATGTTTCATGCTAACAAAGATTTACATATACTTACATAATGAAAAAGTAGTTTGCAATCTTCTCTAACCTTCTTATTGTCCCTGTATGGTTTCATTATCCCAGTGTGCATCCTTCCACAACTATTTTCTTTGTGCTGATACAAATATAGACACGCAGGCAAACACACACACAGGGGTGTTTATTTCCTTAAAATGGTAGTATGTTTCTGTTTTCTGGTGAGTGATTTCTGTTACGTGGAATAGGTTTTGCTTTTACATCATGTAGTTCTGTATCATTTTCTGGTAAATTATCATATGTATATAATGCTAATATTACATTCATATTTCAGCTCTTCATATCTGTTTTTCTCTCTGTTTTTATTACTTTAGCTAGGCCTTAGAAAACAAACTTGAATGAGAATGTTGAGAAACATTTTTGATTTTTCATATTTCCTGATTTTGTCGGTAATGTCAATACTTTGTCTCTTATTACCATAATAATATATATATTATATATATGTGTGTCTCTTCCAAAATTACCAAAACTTTTTGTGGCATAATTGGATAATAATTAGAGTCATTATCAAATATATGTTGCAAGGACATATTTGAGTAATATATAGCAGAATAAATTATGTTGCTAAATTTACGAATATTTGACATTTTTTTCATTTTAAAATGAACACCACTAGTCTAATGACATTTAAAAATGAAACTCGTTTAACTTTTTTCTCTTGTTTAGGGTTTAAGTTGAATGTTCAGTGCATTAATTCCTGTTTCTTGATTAAAACAGTTGAGGCCATTAGTTTTATTCTGAGTGTGGCTTTGTGAAATAACATGTATTATAGGTACCATTCATATATTAAATAACATATATTAAGTGTATATATACATATATACAAATGTATATTGATTAATTTCTAAATAGTTTCTGATCAATTTTGATGGCATTCATTTGTATGTTAGCTTTTAAAAAACATTTTTAAAACTTTTTAAAAAACATTTTCAATGTTTTGGATTATTTGAGGTTGATTTTTTTTGTTAGAAACACTTGTTAATTGCATCCTGGTCAGTGTATGTGCTCTTTAATTAGTTCTGCTTTTGCGTGTTTATTGAAATTTACTTTATATATCACTATAGGATCAGTTTTAGTAAATGCTTTTTGAACATTAGAAAAGAGATATCTGTATCTGTCGGTCAGAAATTTAAACATAAATATATATACATATAACACACACACAAATATACAAAATCAGCTTTAACAATACCAGCAGCCCTCACTATATGGCCCCTGACCTTCTGGGGGACCTGACACTCTGTAAGGGGTCCAGAAAATCAAAACAATTTTCATAATACTATAATATTATTTGTTTGTGTTTATGTTGACATTTAGACTGATGTTACAAAAACAATAGAAGGTAAAATGCCTGGCTTCTTGACATGAATGAAGGCACTGGCCCTCAGTTGCACTCATATTCATATAATCTTTACCACCACACAGTTTAAAAAAAAAAAGCAATTTCACTTAAGGATGTCTTCTTGAAGCAGTAAACATTATAAATTCCATTAAATCTTTTCATTTGAATGGTCATATTTTTAATATTTTAGTAAATATAAATATTTCAATAAATATTCATATTTTAAATAAAGCACTTCTGCTGCAAACCAAAGTATGGTAACATCTCTAAGAGCAACACTTGTGAGATTGTTATAGTTGTAATATGAACTAGCCACTTACTTCATAGTACGCTATGCTATGTTTATCTGAAAGAGTATCTGACAAGTAACTATGGTTATTCACACATTGACTTGATTTCCTTAAAAATAAACAAAGTGAGCCTGTCACTGAAAGGAAAGATAACTGGCAGTATTGTAGTCAAAGACAAAAAGTTTATCTTTCAAGGGAAAATTAGAATTTTGGAAAACTTGAATCTGCCACCCTGAGCTTGATAGCTTCCCAATAAACGATTTTCTGATGAGATTTGGCAGTGATGTTAACAAATATGATTTTTTGATGGTACCAAGATTCTTAGTAATTCACTATCGCCACAAATGTTAACTAAGTGATACTTTACACTAATTATTGAAAGAAAATAGCATCCTCTTTCGTTTATAAAACAATAGTAGGCAAATATGTATAAACATTCATTATAAAGTATTTAAAATATCGTAAAAACTATTGGTGAATATAAAAGTGTCATTGCCACAATATATTCTTTAAATAACATATTTACAGGTGTAAAGTAGATGTCTAAATAAATTTGTGATATAAAAACTGATTTTTTAAAGAAAATGCACCATTTAATTAGCAGTTTTGTCTTCTTTGGGGAAAGTACTAGATAGCTTATAGATGAGGAATAAAAGACTCAATTTATCAAGGATGACATTATAATTATAGCAAATGTCTTACTAGGAAACCTCAATTGATTCCTATACTTTGGATCTATTTTCTGTTTAGTCTCATTTATCAGCTTGGCAACTGTGAATAACCTTCATGGCTTTCTAGTCTTGTTATCTCTTTAAACAAGAAATTTTATGCTTTACTTTCCAAATAACACACTTAGCAGGTTTATTCCAAGCAGGCAGTGAAGAAGGCAACAAATATAAAAGAAATAGTATGTATTAAATCCATCTTTCCAAAAGATGTCAAACTTTTTAGCCAAATTTCCCCAGTAACATGATGATTGTATAATCAAGTCTGTTCACACTTACACCCTACTATTAAAAATTTCAGGTGAAATATATAACTAGGAATACCAGCAAGTTATCTTAATTTCACACCTACTATTTACTAGAAGCCTAGGTGTTTTAAAAATAGATGCTTCAGACATGGTGATTATATTCACTAGACATGTGTAAACATGTAATTGAGCCTAATGTTCTCAAGTTTCACACTCAGGTGTCAGTGTAGCCAATCCACATATGCCAAGAATACGTAGCTTTGTTCCCAGGGGAAATCTTTCTAAATAACTTCCAAAATAAATTTCTTCATAATGTCCAAATAGGCAGGGTAATACATACCCTGGAATGGAATGGATACATGTACCTCAGTACTAGAGAAAGCAAAAATCAATATATTTATTGCATAGCATGTGGTAATCGTTGTAGAAGGCTGTGAGTGGGAGACTGTGGAAGAGGGACACAAAAAACACCTGTATGATAGTTCTTGCCCTCTATATGTATAGCCTAGTTGAGAAGGAAGACACTGTCCCTGAAACCTGTGCAAAACAATGATTGGGTGCCAATGCAAGTGTTTCGGGGAAAGAACCCAGTGAGCATGGTTGAAAACGCTAAAGGAAGTTTAGCTCATAAGAAATATGATTTTTAGATGAGTAATAATTATACTGATGTTCAACAGACTTTACTGAATACTGCTGTGAATATTCCTAAAGGTGATTATTAGAGATGTTTTTGATTGTTGTTAGAAGATTTTATTAAGGCTGCCATTTATAATTTGTCCTACTCAGAAATAGTTCTGAGTCATAACACATTTTTTCCTTTTAATCAACACCAATATATATCATTGCATGTGCCAAACTGATTGACATGTTTTAGGATCCTAAAATCTCTTATAGGATAACGATACTATACTATAACGATACTATAACTGCTTACTCTGTAAAAATGACTATGTTGTTTATTTTATACAACTATGTAAAATCATGAGACATCCCTTCAAAATGTTTTTATATATGATGGTTTTAGTAGGCAGAATAATGCCCTTCCTCCACCCCAAAATGGCATGTCTTAAACCCCAGAACTTGTGAATATGTCACCTTTACATGGCAAAAGGGACATTACAGATGTGATTAAGGGTACTGACTTTCAGGTGGGAAGATTATCCTGGATTATCTAGGTGGTCCCAATTCAATCCCTTGAGTCCTTAAAGCAGAACACCCTTCCTGACTGGGTTACAGAGATGAGATGGGAGAAGCACCAGCAACGCGAAGCATTAGACTTGCCGTTGCTGGCTTTGAAAATGTGAAAGGGGACCATAAACGAAGAAATAGGGGCAGTTCCTAGAAGCTGGAAAGGCCCGCAGCTCACAAATACCAAGGAATCGGGGATCTCAGTCCTACAACTATGAGGGACTGAATTCTGTCAGTGTCCCAAATGAACAGGAAGTGGATCCTCCCGTAGGACCTCTAGAAAAGACATGGCTCTGCCAATACCTTGGTTTTTGCTCCATAAGACTCCTACAGAGCTGTAAAATAGTAAATTTGCATTGTTTAAGCCACTAAGTTTGTTGTAATTTATTATAACAGCAATAGAAAATGAATACAGTAAGTCCCCTACATACGAACAGGTTCCATTCCAAGAGTGCATTTGTAAGTCCAATTTGTTCATAAGTCCAACAAAGTTAGCCTAGGTACCCAACTAACACAATCAGCTATATAGTACTGTACTGTAATAGGTTTATAATACTTTTCATACAAATAATACATAAAAATCAAATACAAAAAATAAAACATTTTTAATCTTACAGTACAGTACCTTGAAAAGTACAGTAGTACCGTACAACAGCTGGCACACAGGGGCTGGCATCGAGTGAACAGGCAAGAAGAGTTACTGACTGGAGGAGGGAGAGGAGGTGGGAGATACAGAGCTGAAGGATCGTCAGCAATAGGAGACAGAGGGCAAGCTGCAGTTTCACTCATTGCCTTAACGTGATTGGACATGCTAACACACGTTTGCATCTTTGAAAGTTTGCAACTTGAAGGTTCATATATAGGGGACTTACTGTACCTTTTTCTGCCCCAGCCCACTTGAGGGACATGACAATCTCCCCTTAGTGATCTTTTGCTGCAGAAATTCTGCTTTCAGAATTGAACATTGACCTTTTTTGTCTTTCTAATTGCACAGATTTACACATGCATTCTAATGCGTAAAAGCTAAATGAACCACTTAATTTTTCACAATATTTAAATATGAATTATAATTTAAGAAGATTTGCCATTCCTGTGATTTCATTCATGCCTGATTGATGGTTTACCAAGGTCCCGGCCTTGATTTGCTTGCATTCATGTAATTAAGTGATCTGGTGAGGTCAGTATTTTACATTGTGGTCATGCCTTTGATACCTCTGCTAATACCAGAAAAAAACGTGTTCTGAAGATTTGGTATTTAGTTTTGCTCCCAAAGGATTTTATATAAAGGTTCTGAACTTTCATTAGAAGGTTTGTTTGTCTTGTCAAGCTGAAATGTGAAGTGCTTACTGGGTTAAGCACAATGGAGCCTTGAACAGTACTTTACCTTTTATAAAACAACGATGAATTCACATTTCAGAAATATCAAAATTCCAAACATAACACTTCACTTGAACACTTTGTGTTAATAAATCTTCATTGAAGAGGCTTTCTTAACTCATAAATTTGAACAATATAACAATCAGAACTATTGTGAAAAATAATCCGTTGTTATTACCATCCATAAACAAGAGACAGGAAGAATAGATGTTTTTCTAAATCATCTAATATTCTAGAAATATATTCTGCTATTATCAGTGGAAATAAAGATATAGAAAATATAAACTTCCTTGTGGAAGTATGATATTTATTAAATATCTTGTTTAAAAAACAGATAATTTCTCCTCATTGGGAAGATGGCAAAAGTCTAATGTTATCTAAGTGTAGACAATACAAAAAGCTAATTGTTTAGTGTAGGAGGAACTCATTTGTAAGGAGTATGTTCAATGGTTCAACACTAGTTCTACATCTTGACTTTAAGTCATATCATGTACACATAGACTACTTGGGGATTATGATGTCTTTATTTGCCATTTTCTATTTCTTTCTGATAAAAATGCATAAGAAACACATATGATAAGCACATTAGTGGTTTTCCCATTCTGTAGTTTACTGGTGTCCAGGCATATACAATAACATCTGTGAAGTATGGTTTGGTTCTTCTGCTTATCTGCCATCAGGTTTGTGCCAAGTACTTTTCCCCTTGTGAATGATAGCATCCAGTATGCTTTGGTCAGAGTGCAGTGTAATTAATTTGAATTAAATGGGCAGATTGTTCACTGACATTATGCAATGAGCAAAGTGCTCTGGGAAGCAGAGTGCTGGACAGTATGGTCTTTGACCCTGAGCTTCAGGAGCTCATATGAGCTCAAGAAATGTCCAGGGGTAATGACAGTGAAGATGATGGTCGTGTGGTAGTGAATATTTTGTGTAGTTAACTGCTTTTCTTGAGTAAGAGTTACTGTAAAAGTTATATTCAGTATGTAGAATGCTATTCACATTTTTCTTTTGGAAATGTTCTGATAACCTTTTGGTACTAAGAAAGTTAAAATGCTCCTCATCATAAACCACAAGGGTCATGGTCCTTATCTTTGCCACATGTTTTTCAGTCCACTGTTATGAGTCCTTCCCTCTCTTTTTCATTAGTAACTCCAATATGTTATTAAGTACATATTAAGTGACACATTAAACAATGTGTTTTTAACCTTTACAAAAAACAACAAAATACACTATCTCTCTGCCTTACTGAATTTTCACTACAACACAGACCTTGTTAGTGATCACAACCCTTCAGTGATATTTTCTCGAGGTGCTTTCCATGCTAGAAGTCAAAATATCAAGCTTTCAAATGTCAGTTTACAAGTTCATAGAGCCTCTGTTTCTGCTTGGGGAAAAAGCATTTTTAAATGTGTAGATTAGATTTCTTGTATTCTTCAGTAAAGTTGTAATATTCCTGTATAATACAGTCACGTCAATTTCATGCCAATCTTTACACTAATTTAGGGTTGCCAGATAAAATACAGGACACCCAGCCAAACTTGAATTTCAGATAAACAACAAATAATTTTAGTATGTTCCATGCAATATTTGAGACATTCTTATATTAAAAATTATTCATTGTTTATCTGAAATTCAAATTTGGCTGGAATAAACCATACCCGAATTGCTATTTCATTATTGTTTTCTGAATGAATGATAGAACATTTTCCCCTTATTTTCTTCAGTGTAAAGTGTTTAATTGTATCACAAAGTATAATTTTTAAATTTGTAGTGAGATGTTAAATAATTATAGGTTAGAAGATAACATGGAATAACTGTTAACTATTTGCCTTGACACACAAGCCTCATAGTAAACCTATTGTGTTCAGAAGTAAAGTTTTAAAATATAAAATAATTGAGTAACTTATTCAAGGCAGATAAATAAAAATGTTGAAGTAGAAATGAATCATCATATGAGACAGTTGTACTTTGTCACTCTGTGCTCTCAGCCTAATTCCCCAGGGAGTTCCCCACAACCACCACTGCCATTAAATGTCCTGGACCTCATCCCATTATGTTGAGCTTATTAGGCGTACTACGTTTAGGGTAGTGTGTGTGTATGGGTGTCTGTTTAGCCTAAGTTGGGAAGGAACTAGAGAAAGTCTTGGAGTATGGAAAGCACACCATGCCTGTTGGTGCTCACCAAGTGAGGGGCTGGATTCTGAGAAACTAAAAATCTGACGAGCTGATCGGCTTCTATCTGGAGCTGATGGAAGGGAGAGCAACTTAGGGCAGCGGGTCTTGGCGATGGGTGGTGCCAGCTCAAGTGGAGACAGTATTCTGTGGGTGAAATTCATGAAGCTCCAGGTGGTTGGAAAATGCCCTTTATTTGGGGCATCTGCTTCACAGCTAGGATTTTTTTTTCATTTTATTGAGAGGTATTTGACATACAGGACCGTGTAGGTTTAAGATGTATGGAACAATGACTTGACTTACATATATTGTGAAATGATGATTGCTGAAGTTTAAACATCCATCATCTCATGTAGATAAAAAAATGTTCACAACTAGGACTTTCTTACCTGGGAGCATATAAACCAAAGACAGCATGTAAGTAGGTACCCACCATCATTTGACTCAATTTTTTTAGGTGTTGAAATAGTCTAACATTATTATATCTTAATTCTATAAAATTATAATTTATAATGTATGTATTATTTTTAATAGCACACTTTAATATTGCTGCATACCATATACATCTGTTAACTTTAATAATTAAAACTTAAAGACAGTATTTTTTTTTCATTTTTTTAAACATCTTTATTGGAGTATAATTGCTTTACAATGGTGTGTTAGTTTCTGCTTTATAACAAAGTGACTCAGCTGTACATATACATATATCCCCATATCTCCTCCCTCTTGCGTCTCCCTCCCACCCTCCCTATCCCACCCCTCTAGGTGGTCACAAAGCACCGAGCTGATCTCCCTGTGCTATGCTGCTGCTTCCCACTAACTATCTGTTTTACATTTGGCAGTGTGTGTATGTCCATGCCACTCTCTCACTTCGTCCCAGCTTACCCTTCCCCTTCCCCGTGTCCTCAAGTCCATTCTCTACGTCTGCATTAAAGACAGTATTAAAGGCCCATATTTGGATGCTCTGGGAACCTTATATGAGTACTGATGGCAGGAACAGTGATCTCAGGAGCTTCCAGGCCTCTTTACAGACAGATAATTAATTTTTAAAGGGTCGTGAGTTAAAGTTGATGTCTATTATTTTAACCTAAATTATGGCATCCTCATTGTTTCCTGTTACAAATTTTCTTCAATCCATTTCCCCTTTTTTGAGGTAGCTGGTCTCTCCTCTATTATTTGTAACTTTCCTTTAAAAACTGTAATATATCATGCTATTCTTTCTTTATCAGACTGCATTTTTTTCAGTATTAGTTCATTTTCCTGTGTTTATTCCATCAAGACTTGGACAGTTAAACATGTGACATAAAACACTGAGTACCAATTATTGAATTTCTGATAGTCTTTTGAAATATAGAAGATAACTTACTAATCAACTAACTATGGTTTGAATGTAAGCCTTTGATTTACTGTTCAGACTTAAGTCTATTATGAGCACCAGCCAGAAGGGTGGCGCTGTGACCGCAGCCCGCTGCCCTTCCTGCAAGAACAGGCCAGGGACAGAGTTGGGCACCTCCAGCCCTGCGAATGCATAGTTGAGTGGCAACTACCAGAAGCAGGTAGCTAGGGGAGTTCTACTTCAAGCCATGGTGAATAGTGCATTTTTTCCCTGATCATAATGTGAAGGAAGGGATCTAAGGCATGAAAAAAGTAAAATAAAATGAAGGACACTGATGGAGTACAAGGAAATTTGAAACAAAGGGAGTAGAGGTGGATTCAAAGCAGTTCACAAGTTTGTGGGTAGATAGCTGTTGGCACAAGCATTCAGGAGGGCTAGGAAGTGTAATAACAGACTAGATACAAAGGAACCAGAGAATAATAATGCTGAATGATTAGGAAGCTCTTCACTCAACTTTGATTCAGCCAAGAAAGAAAGACTGAATGAATGATTAAATAAATAAATAAATTCTTTAAGGAATCACTGAAATTGCCTGAACTGACGTGGATGCTATCCACAATTTGAAATAGTGGAGAAGGTACCTGAGGGGTCATGGGAGATTCAGTTATGGATCTGATAGACCTTATTATAGTTATGTTCGGTATTATTTTAATTCAGGCTCTATCTTTTTTGGCCAGTAACACGAGCATTGGCAGGTGGGACAATGCAAATGAAATATCATGCAGGTCTCAAGCACTTTTAAAAAAATGACTTATGGATATTTAAAAACAGAACAGCATCTGACCTAAGCAATCTAAGGGATTAAACCTATTAGCTAATGCACTGAAGTGACTTTTGCATGATACAGAATTAGCCTACAACATTTTCCACAAAAGTTTGACTTTATTTTAGTGAATTCATTGAATTCATTTATTGAACACAAAAAGGTGTCAGGACATTGTACTAGGTGGTAGAAAGAAGTGGTAAATAGAGTAGACATAATATTTACCATTTTAAAATTTATATTCTAATGAGGATCATGATCAGTACATAAGTTTACATATAAGGAAATGAAATAGTTTATAATAATTGATCATAGGCAGGGAACATAGGTGCCATATTAGAAAATAATGTGTGTTGTGTGTGTATGTAACTACTTTGTCAAAGAGATCTATGCTTAACTGAATTTTAGACAGAAATCTTTTGGTATAAGATAGAAATCTGTTCTAGATCTATAGATATCTGATCAAAATGAACTCATGGATAGATATCCCAGAATAATGTTGCTGAGGAGAACATGACTTTTTCAGTTCAATAATAAATGATTATAACATACTTGGATATTTTTCCTATTATAACTTGTGCTCAGACCAAATAGAGTAGTGATAACAATTCATGGAAAACACAAGTAAAATAATAATAGTAAATTATTGTATGTTGGGCTTCTCTAATAGTTTGAAATTCCATAAATTTCAAGTAGAAAATCATTAGGGTTTTTAGTGCATGATTAGAATGTGAAGCAAAATATTTCATTTCCTGAATGAACACAAATCTTTGCTTTTAAATGACCTGAGCAACTTTTTTTTTTTTTTGCAAATTGCTTTTCATATTGACTACTTAGTTTTAAAATAACAGTATGTAATTTTCTTCATTGGATTTAGACCTTTTCCTTAGGAAATGGTTTGAAATATTTCCATCAATTTTAAGCTTTGCCTTTACTCTATCAGCTCTCAATTCCATGTCAGGAATAACCTTATCTTCATTTTATATGAAAGAAGGAAAGAGCTATAAAAACCTTGCTTATGTTCCAGAATTGCTGCAAATATGGAAAAATCTTTTACTGATTTATAGCAGGTTTCATATCAATGCAAGAAGCTATCATTTGTAGGCTTAATATCATTATTGGTAATAACATGTATTTTGAGTTAAGTGAAAACATCGGAAGTGATTCTAGATACATATGAAAATGTAGCTTTGTGGGCAAAGGAGAATGTGGTCTTTGAAAACAATCTTCAAAAAATGAAATAAACATGTTACTAGAAAGTAGAAAATGTTGGCAGCAAAAGCATATGCTAAAAATACTATTTATCTTTAAATAAATATTTAAACCTCAGGATGTGCCAACCTCAGGATGAAATAAAATCACTTGAGAAGGAAACACAAAAAGCATCTTTCTTTAAATTTTGTTGTTAAAGAGACTGCTTTTAGGAAAATAATCTTTATATGCGTTATAGATATTAGTACAATAGTATTTATTTATGGTTGCAGAATCTGTCCACTGGTAGCACTTCGGAAAAATAAGAACTATGGAAATGAAATGTAATAATAGCTCTTTACTGGAACAAAGCTACATCTTGTCAAATATATAAAATTCACCATTTCGCGACTGTCAGTACAATAATTCAAGCAAGACTCATCTTGATACTGTAACTAGTGGGTGAATATTTAATGATGAATAGGATTTTTATAGAATCACAGAGTATCTCCTACCAGTTACATGTTAATTACAAAGGGAAAAGTAGTAACTTTATGGTGGTAGGATGGGGGAACCAATTTTGGGACAAACTGACAGAGATGCAACATCGCTTCTCTGTATTCCTGTCAAAAAGAAAAACCTAAATCTGAACAAGAGGAAATATCACTTAAGCCCAAATTGAGGGACACTCAATAAAATTATATATTTGTACTTTTAAAAAATATTAAGGTCATTTATTACAAAAAAGGCTAAAAGATTACTCCAGATAAAGTAGACTGAAGAAACATGACAACAACATTTAATGTATAATCCTGGGTGGGATTTCAGACTGGGAAAAAAAATTATAGTAGACGTTTTTGCAACAGTGTGTGAAATTTATCTATGGACTACAGATTAGATAATGGCATTGTATCAACATTAAATTTTCTGATTTTGATAATTGTACTTTGATTACGTAGGAGAATGCCTTCATTCTTAAACACACAAGTATTTAAGTGCCCAGAAGTTGCCCTTCTTTAATTTAATCAACCTTGTATTTACTTGCATTTGCAACACAACAGTTTATTACTATCTAAATGCATAATATAGGTCTCTGGTTTGCTTCATTTTGTTTGCTCTTTAACTTGCATTTAAAAATAGTGAACGCTGTTATCTGTCGTTTGTTGAATTGGAAATATAGTAGCAAGATCTGCGTTCTAACATACAGTATACAGAAGATAAAAGCTGAAGACTCTCGAAATAGACATTCTAGCTACTGCATAAATCTGTCTGAAGAAGTTTGTTTTGCATTATGGATGTTTGTGTCAGTCAGCTTGTGTATTAGTCCTGGTGAGTTAGAATCCTGTCTCCTTTGTAATATCATTGATGATAGGCTACTCATTAGAAGAGAAAATAATTGAATTCTACCCTGCTCTTCAGGTTTTCTTTTCTTCCCATGGGCATTTATCGGTGTGTTATTTACAGCATATTTTTACCTGTTAGTTATTTGACTCTTCAAATTTCCATCAGACACAGGCAATACCATGAAGTATATAGATTACACTATGATACATATCATTTGTTACATTAGAGTGTTCAATCCTTATTTTTTTTGACAAGGCACAGACATTTTATCCTGAATTTCTTATAATAGTGAAGTCACATAACATGACTTGAATGAAATTTGAGGTAAATATGTCTCTTGATACAACCGATAACATAATTAATAAAACTGCCACTAGTTCCTAAAAGCAGTATAGCATATTACCCTCATTAAAATGAGAGATTTTTGAGTATTTTTACAACGAATACGTTGATGGCTGACTTTAGGAGAGTATTTTTTAGGTCACAGAAAATTTTAGGCATTTTCATAGTATGTTTCATAATGTTAAGTTTTACCTCACTGATTTGTTTCAATATGTGCAGTTTAATTTGAATAAATAGGTGCATAATTCCAGTTCAGAGAATACAAATGAATGTTTAACTCAGTTAAAAACAAATTTTAAAACACGACATCTTTTTAGCTCAGCTTTTTGTAACATGTATATCTGGAGAAGGGCAAACGTTACTGGGTGTGCTTTTAAGAATTTCTATCTGGTTAAAGAAAGGAACTATCAAAGGTCAAAAGGAACAGAAACATAGTAACTATAAATTAATGTTAGGCTAAGAGAGAAGAAAAACACAGGTGCATGTTTGTCTATAGGTTAGGCAAGAAATGCAGAATAACTTTGGGTCTGATTCTTCACTACCAGTTTCACAGGGTTCTACATATTGCCAGTGAACTTTCTAGAAGTCTGGAGAAGACCCAGTTTGACCCCATCTTATCCTTTCCCATGCGCCTTGTGATGCAAAATAGGAACATACATTCACTCATCTCCTCAGAGATTTTTTTCTGAGTTATGTCAAACTATAAATGAGTCTTTTGTTAGAATGTCCTGTTTAATAAAAATTTCCCATGAAATTTTATACTATAGTTGATACAGTTTAAGGGAGGAATGGGAGAGAGATTTAGCCAGGGATACCATAAAAAGTAACAGAGAGAAAAATATGTAAGTTAAAAAGATAGGAATTTTTAACCACTAAAAGTAAATACTTGTTTGGGGAAGGAATTTATTGACTTAGGCAATATATGACTTAAAAGAGAAAATCATAATGTTATCAGCAAAAGAAAATAAATGCCTTAACCCCTCCTGCTTCTACTACCATGTTCTCTTTTCTCCTTTACAGAAAAAAAAACTTCTTAAAAGCATTGCAGCACGTGTTCTAAGACTTGAAAAATTTTGTAGTTGAAAATTTGTACATAATATTCAAATATCAAAAAATATATCATCTTTACTTTCTAGAGCTAGTTCCCCCTGTCTCCCCTCTTTCTTTCTTTCAAGATTTAATCTTGCTGAAGGCAGGTTAGGGGGAGAGTGGAAGGAAATAAATTTATCCATTACTTTAAAGAATGTCATTTGGTTTATAACAAAGTGAATCAGTCATATAAACATATGTTCCCATATGTCTTCCCTCTTGCGTCTCCCTCCCTCCCACCCTCCCTATCCCACCCCTCCAGGCTGTCACAAAGCACCGAGCCAATATCCCTGTGCCATGCGGCTGCTTCCCACTAGCTATCTACCTTACTACGTTTGTTAGTGTGTATATGTCCATGACTCTCTCTCGTCCTGTCACAGCTCACCCTTTCCCCTCCCCATAACCTCAAGTCCGTTCTCTAGGAGGTCTGCGTCTTTATTCCTGCCTTACCCCTAGGTTCTTCATGACATTTTTTTTTTCTTAAATTCCATATATATGTGTTAGCATACGGTATTTGTCTTTTTCTTTCTGACTTACTTCACTCTGTATGACAGACTCTAGGTCTATCCACCTCATTACAAATAGCTCAATTTCGTTTCTTTTTATGGCTGAGTAATATTCCATTGTATATATGTGCCACATCTTCTTTATCCATTCATCCGATGATGGGCACTTAGGTTGTTTCCATCTCCGGGCTATTGTAAATAGAGCTGCAATGAACATTTTGGTACATGACTCTTTTAGAATTTTGGTTTTCTTAGGGTATATGCCCAGTAGTGGGATTGCTGGGTCATATGGTAGTTCTATTTGTAGTTTTTTAAGGAACCTCCATACTGTTCTCCATAGTGGCTGAACCAATTCACATTCCCACCAGCAGTGCAAGAGTGTTCCCTTTTCTCCACACCTTCTCCAGCATTTATTGTTTCTAGATTTTTTGATGATGGCCATTCTGACTGGTGTGAGATGATATCTCCTTGTAGTTTTGATTTGCATTTCTCTAATGATTAATGATGTTGAGCATTCTTACATGTGTTTGTTGGCAGTCTGTATATCTTCTTTGGAGAAATGTCTGTTTAGGTCTTCTGCCCATTTTTGGATTGGGTTGTTTGTTTTTTTGTTATTGAGCTGCATGAGCTGCTTGTAAATTTTGGAGATTAATCCTTTGTCGGTTGCTTCATTTGCAAATATTTTCTCCCATTCTGAGGGTTGTCTTTTCGTCTTGTTTATGGTTTCCTTTGCTGTGCAAAAGCTTTGAAGTTTCATTAGGTCCCATTTGTTTATTTTTGTTTTTATTTCCATTACTCTAGGAGGTGGGTCAGAAAGGATCTTTCTGTGATTTATATCATAGAGTGTTCTGCCTATGTTTTCCTCTAAGAGTTTGATAGTTTCTGGCCTTACATTTAGGTCTTTAATCCCTTTTGAGCTTATTTTTGTGTATGGTGTTAGGGAGTGATCTAATCTCATACTTTTAAAAGTACCTGTCCAGTTTTCCCAGCACCTATGACTGTTACTTTAGATCTCCTGTCTGGTCATCTGGTCACCATTTCCCCAATAAATAATTTTTGATGTACTGTGCTTTTAAATTTGTTTAGAACAAATACAGGTTGCAGCACATTATGAAAAGAAATGCTCCTCTGTGTGTGCATGTGTGTGTGTGTTTATATGTGTATGTAGTGATATTACTGTATTGTCAATAAAAGAGTTTAAGTTCTTTTAAAAAAATAAAAAAGAATGTCATTTGGATTAATCCATTTACAGTACAGCTTTTTGGTAAGCATTCAGTGTTACAGACTCTTCTGTCTTCCATGTTTCTAGCCAAAAGAAATCTTAGCAAAGGAAATTGTTTTTTTCTTTTGTCTCTATTAATGTCAGTGACTCTCTCAGCTTTTTTCTGAACTATAAGCTCAGTGATACTCCAGTGCTAGGCTGGATGCAGAGACTCACAAATAGATTTGCAAGTTTCTCAATCCTCTAGAAATGTTTTCAGACTCTACTAGGTTCTCCCTAACCTATTTAGGTGTTTCTACAGCCTCTTCAACCTCATTCTGGAGGTAGTAGGGATGAGAAGTAGTTGGTCTAACTCCTTTCTCTCCTCTAATTCCCCCTCTACTTTTTTTTTTTTTTTAACATCTTTATTGGAGTATAATTGCTTTACAATGGTATGTTAGTTTCAGCTTCACAACAAAATGAATCAGTTATATATATACATATATTCCCATATCTCTTCCCGCTTGCGTCTCCCTCCCTCCCACCCTCCCTATCCCACCCCTCCAGGCGGTCACAAAGCACCGAGCTGATCTCCCTGTGCTATGCGGCTGCTTCCCACTAGCTATCTACCTTACGTTTGGACTCTTTTTTTAAAAAAAAATTATTTATTTATTTGGCTGCACTTGGTCTTAGTTGCAGTCCACCGGCTCCTTAGTTGCAGCAGGTGGGCTCCCCAGTTGTGGCATGCGAACTCTTAGTTGCAGCATGCACACGGGATCCAGTTCCCCAACCAGGGACTCAACCTGGGCCTCCTGCATTGGGAGCATGGAGTCCCATTCACTGCGCCACCAGGGAAGTCCCCCCACCTCTACTTTTTATTGGGTGGATATTTTAGTATCCCTGTGGTTGGGAAAAAAGGGATTCCTTGAAAAAGGGCACTAATTAAGCTCTGCTCTGGGAGGTTAGAGTAAAGTTCTGGTGGAGATGCACATGCTTTCCTTCTGGTAGCCTAAAACTGTGAAATGCCTCTGGCTATAATTCTTCATAATCTCTTAGAGATGTGTAGAGTAGTGGGAAATGAAGTATGCTTACATCCTCTAACCTCTCCTCATTAAGGAATAAAATAAAACTATTTAAAAATATCATTGTTTGCTTTTATATTAAAGAAGAAAATATTTTCATTGATAAACATTATTGATGCTTATCAATATTTTCATTGATAAGCCATTAATAAAATGGTTCACTAAGGCCAATTCTGCTTTGTACATGTTATATTTACATAGAAAAAAAGGAAGTTAAAATTTCAACACTTTTTTTTTTTTTTTAACAAAATGTATATCCCCAGCCAGGAAGATGGGTAAATCTAGAGAGAGTCTCTTAACTGTCAACTTACCCTACAAACAGTAATGTCTTTAATTTATCATTGGACTGAAAAGTTCATTTTTTTTTTTACATAACCTAAACAGTAAATTTGCCTTTTCTTTGAAAATTTTATACACAATTTTCTAACCTTCAGAAATGAATACAATAAAAATATAAAATTTTGTTTATAATTTTTGTTTTTCAGTAAATTAAGAAACTTTTTCCTTTTTTTGACATTTACAGTTTCCCAATATATATCTTAAACTTGTATGTTTACTTTAGTAATCAAAACACTACTTGTGAAGTATATCTAGTATTTTTATTATTCTGTTATTTAAACAGCTTTATTTAGCTGTTTGTTTTTTTTTTTTTTTTTTTTGCAGTACGTGGGCCTCTCACTGTTGTGGCCTCTCCCATTGAGGAGCACAGGCTCCAGACACGCAGGCTCAGCGGCCATGGCTCATGGGCCTAGCCGCTCCACGGCATGTGGGATCTTCCCAGACCGGGGCACGAACCCGTGTCCCCTGCATCGGCAGGCGGACTCTCAACCACTGTGCCACCGGGAAGCCCTATTTAGCTGTTTATTAATTTACATATTATAAGCTTCTGTTGTTGTAGGTGTACAATTCAATAACTTTAGTAAATTAACACTGAAAGTTCCACATCCCGGGAAACATTTTCTTCTGAGACAAATCCAAGTGGTTGGTTCTTTGCTACATTTTAATCATCCTGAAAGTGGTCTCATATCTGTTTACAATTAATCTGACTCCCATTCTCAGCCATAGGAAAATCACTCCTCTGCTGTTTCTATAAATTTGCCTTTTCTAAACATTTCATATAAAAAGAAACATGTAATAATATTATTTTGAATCTCAGTTCTTTTACTTAGAATAATGTTTTTGACGTTCATCCATGTTGTAGCATGTATCAGTATTTCTTTCCTTTCAATTACTAAATTTTTAATTTTATGGACATATTCCTCTTTTTTCCCCTCCAACTCATCACTTAACAGCCATTTGAATTGTTTCCAGCTCGGATTCTTACAAAAAGTTAACGTTGCTGTGGACATTTGCATATGTGTCTTTGTGTGCATATTGGAAAAATTTATCTTGGGTAGACTCTTAGAAGTAGAATTTCTGGGTTCATGATTCATTTTGAGTTAAATTTTGTGTATGGTGTGCGTAAGGGTCTATCTTCTTTTCCTTCTCCTTTTTTTCTTTCTTGCATATGAATATCCAGTTGCCTCAGCATCATTTGCAAAAGAATACCCTTTCCCCTTTAAATTGTATGGCATCTTTGTTGAAAATAAATGACCTTAAAGTAGGGGTTTATTTATGGACTCTCAATTCCAGCCCACTGATCTGTATGCTTGTCCATGCCCTGATTATACACTGTCTTCATTACTGTGGTGCTTTGTGACCACCTAGAGGGGTGGGATAGGGAGGGTGGGAGGGAGACGCAAGAGGGAGGAGATGTGGGGATATATGTATGTGTATAGCTGATTCACTTTGTTATAAAGCAGAAACTAATACACCATTGTAAAGCAATTATACTCCAATAAAGATGTTAAAAAAAATAAGTTGAAATCAAATACTGTAATTTTTCAAATGTGTTTTTTATGATGTGTTTTAGCTATTCTAGTTATTTTGCTTTACAGTATGCATTTTAGGGTGAAGTTTTCAATTTCTATAAATAAGCCTGTGGAGATTTTGATAGAGATTGCATTGAATTTATAGATCAACTTGGTGGTAATTGCCATTGTGACAATATTGAGTCTTCCAGTCAATGAACATGGAATGTCTCTCCATTTATTTATATCTTCCTCTTCACAATGTTTTATAATTTTCAATACATGAGTCTTACACTTCTTTTATTAAATTCATTCCAAAATAGTTTATTCTTTCTGATGCTAATATTAATAGAACAATTTTCTAATTTTATTTTAGATTGTTTACTGCTAGTATATAAAGATAAATAGATTTTGAATATTGCTCTTGTATCTTGTGAATCTGTTAAACTCATTTATTAGTTCTAGTCATTTTTTCACCCTTTGGATTTTCTACATACTGGATCATGTTACCTGCAAATGAAGACATTTTTCCTTTTATCTTTCTGGTCTTATGCCTTTAATTTATTAACTTAAAACAATATTTTCCACTACCTAGGCCCTTTAGTACAATATCTAATAGAAGTTACCAATAGGATATCCTTGCTTTGCTCCAGATTTTAGTGGGAAACCATTCCAGTTCCTTCTTGTCTACATTGTTTCTTGTGGGATTTCGGCCATTTTCTTGTGTGAAGTTAGCCATTTATCTTATTGATGCTGCATGAATTGGTCCATTAAACATAAATTTTCAAATTTGTTGACATCAAGTTTTTCATATTTTCATAATAGAAAAATTGATACTGAAACAAAGAAGTAGTTTGGTATTGAAAAATAAATGAGTTTAGTTTAAGATTTATTGAATTTACATTTTAAAGGAAAATAGGATATGAGGGAGAGAAAAGTATCAATAGAAAAGGTAGGAAGTTCAGGACATTGGAGTGTTAAAAAAGCCAGAGAGACATTTAAGAAGGCCGGGCTGGAGAACAAAATTTAATACCAAAGGTTGTAAATTCAATGGTAAGGGAAGAAATAGACAGGAAAAGAGTCTGAAAGTGGCCTATGTGAAAAAGAAACTGTTCTTATGATCTCTGAAAATGTATGCCTCATAATTCCACAGGGATTAAAATAATTAGGGGCTTGAATAAAGAAAGAATAAAATATATAAACTAAATATAGGTCAAATATAATTTTTGGGTCAGGGACATAAATTAGAAAAAGCATTAAAGTCAAGATAGAATTCTTTGATTTTGTTTTAATTCTTAAGATATATATGTATTATGTGATAATTATATATCATATACATATATAAGATGGATATAAGATATATAAGATATAATAATAGGTATCTTATAAGATATGCATGATCTATATATTATATATATGAAAATATATAAATGATATCTTTGAATAGGAAACTATTAGCAAAAGAGAATAAAGGAGAAAATGAATGTGGCTGTACCATTTTTTGGAGCAAAAAAATCGAAGGGGCTTGAAGCCCATGTGCTAAAATTTATTTGAAGAAATGAAAGTGCTCTTTTTCCTCCTAAAAAAAGAAAGATAAGTTTGGAGACAGAAGATTTTATCTTCATTAAGTGCTTCATAAAGCACGTATCATAAGAATGAAGTTTTTTTGGTTCCAGGTCAGAAGTTTGAGAAGTGAGAATTATACAAAATTATAAGTAATTTGATCAAATAAAATGAAAGGTGGATTTTGAATAAGGACAGTAAAATCTGCTGTTCAGATAGGGTGGAAATACTATAGGCTGTAGTCAGGGATTACGTTTAATAAATTGGAAGAAAATAAGTAAATAGAGACTCTTTCTTGGGAAAAGAAGAATGCTTTCTTCTTGATTTCAATGGGTACCTCTAGCCAAGCCATAAACTGATTTTACTAAAATAACTGGCTATATCTTTACTCTAGTGAAAGGCTACCTGCCTACTGACTACCTCTCCCCACCAACTTATTTAACATAAACTATTTCTTAAATAAATGTGGAAGAACTGTTTTCCAGCATGTAATGTTTAAACATTTACTTGAATTGAAAAAAAAATACAAGGCCTGAGCACTCTTTGATACTTTATATTATTTCTGTGTTTACTGGATAAATGAATTTTTAAATGATCACAAGAAATTATAAGAAATTACGCTGACTTCTTTTTAACTTCATTTGAAGAATAATAACTTGTTTAGAATATGGAGATGGCTACATTATATATCAGTATTTCTGTACAGCCAAAGATATTTTTAAAACAAAGCTTTATCTTTATATAATCTGTATTTCATTTCCAGTATTAGTATATTTTTAAAACTTAACACTGTGGGAAATCTTCAGTATATAAATTTGGTTTATATATTTCAAAGTTTTTACTTCGTAATTTACAAGTAGTTAATCATAAAGATCATCTAGCACCAACTGTTCAGCTAACAGATACATATCCTTAAAATTGCTAGTTTTTCTAATGGAGATTTTAAATGTCTTTACTTTGAAAGTCATATAAGAAAGGAAATCCTAAACCATAGTTTTAATTATAAAATCCATCTATCAAATCTTATTGAGTGAAGTGATAAAAGAGTTTGGTTTCCATTACCACTGCAAATTTCTTTTTATCTAATGCGTCAAGATGTTTCTATGTTGTGAGTATAGATAAAGCTTTAACTAGGTTTCTATAATATTCTATAAAGAGGAATTGTGGAAACATCAGGCTCTAAAAGCTCTGCAGAGCTAAGCAATTAAATTAGAAAGGGCATAAAATCCTGTGTCCTACCAGGTAGAAATGTAGTGATTAACAAGTTGACACATTTCTAAAGATATGGTATCAATAATGTGGTGTTACGTGAGTGAAATTTTCATCAGTATATGTATCTTCAAGTTTATAAGCAAATGTATAAAATGTTTATTTTTTTAGTTTTATCACAAAATGCTTGATATCATACCCTTTCCCTGATTTTATTATACTTTTATTGAATTAAAATTAATGCAGAAAAATATATACATATATATTTATGACTAAAAAAAGTGTTACTTTTAGAAAAAATATTGCTTTTTTTTCTTTAACATAAATGTAAGAAACTCTAAATTCACAAAGTTAATTCCAAATCAGATTAACTAATAAATCTGCTTTATATTCAGTCTGGAAACAGACTGGATTCAATGTTGTTATGGAATAGGATTATTTTCCCACTCAGAAAATCAACATTCCTGTACTTTATCCCTGAATGAGTTCAACTATGTAAGATCTTAGATCACTTTTCCCAGAAAATGTTCAAAATATTGTTCACAAGATATTAACAGTGAATGTCCTCTAAACACAAATCTGTACTGTATATTTAATAAGATACCACTACTAAGAAACTAAACTGTTTAACAAAATGACCATCTTACTTAGCAAAGCCACAGCCTAGTGAAAGCTCCTGGTCCAAATGGCGTCTTGGGTCCTGAGATGCAAGGTTAAATGCTTTCACATTAGACCAGTTCTTCAGATCCTGTGTGCCCTTGACCACTAAGGACAAAACACCAGTTTATCAGAAGGTATTATTCAAATAGACTTCTAGCCACTACTTTGCTCTTCTTCAGAAAACTTCATATGGTTAGTTTCCCTGAATCAGTCTCCTGGGGACTATAATGTAATTTTACATTATATTTATAATTAAATATAAAGCTTTAGTAAAGATTGTAGCAAAGCAAAATTTAAAAGGTAAGAAAAAAGTCTATTGAT
Organism: Aethalodelphis obliquidens; assembly: GCF_003676395.1. Classification (NCBI taxonomy): domain Eukaryota; kingdom Metazoa; phylum Chordata; class Mammalia; order Artiodactyla; family Delphinidae; genus Aethalodelphis; species Aethalodelphis obliquidens. The sequence goes on from NW_020837948.1 coordinate 35,040,731, forward strand.
AACAAATCAGCAAAATGGGATACTTTTTTTTTTAATGACCCAGGGAACAGTGTATTATAATAAAAGTTGTAATGTCTAAGTGCCTACCATTTGATACTTTAGAACCTAGCAATTCACAGTGTGGTTAAGGACCAGCAGCAGCAGCCAACACCTGAGCTCTTGTTAAATACAAACAACCTTGGGCCCCACCCAGACATCCCAGTGTGATCTATGTGCACATTACAGTTTGAAAAGTCCTGATTTAGAAATTATGCTTTCATCCACCAACTCCAGCACCTTCCTGAGTACTGTATGTATGCCAGACCCTATGTTAGATACTGTGAATATTAAGATAAACTGTTTTGTCACCAAAGAGTCTCTCACACTCTAGTAGGAAAGCCAGGAAGGCACATATGGTGATAGTTGGATAAACAGAGTGCTAAGGAAACAAGAAGTCGGCTCCCTTATGGTGATCAGAGAAGATAGGAAGGTTGACATTTCAACTAGGCCTTCAAAGATGGGGAGCATTCCCCAAGCCTTTAAACTTTCATCAGAAGTATGTATCTACTTAAGAGTCAGACAAATTTCCCATTAGCTCTTTAATTCCATTTACATGGTCCTACATGGTCAGAGCAGGTCCATTTAGCCTCTGACAGGATCGTTGCCCCTGCGCACTGGGATACTCAGTGCTTCATGCCCTGCAACAACCACATTTTTGCTTAAACTGTATAACTTGATCCGTGAGGATTGAATGCGTGATATTTCTGCAATTACCACAGGAAGCCCCAGCCTTACTCATACCTCCTGGGTCATCTACTGAATGTCATCTAACCTTGTACATGCCTTTTTAGTCTCAATGTCACCCCAAGCCCCTCTACCCGCCCCCCCCCAAAAAAAAAACCCTTTAGAATTCATGGTTCATCAATAGCAAAATCTCCTATATTGTCAACCTCTTTTTTGAGCATTTCCTTAACCATTTACTGTAACAGAAACCTGGATCTCCCTGATGAAGCTTTTCTTCCTGAAGTCATCTCAAGTGGTACTTGTTTTTCTTTCACACCTCTAAGATCTGTGCTTAAAGTTGGAGTATATTTCCTTTTGGAAATTGATAATTCCATATCTCTGTCCTTCTACTTGATAATTCCATATCTCTCATTGATAATTCCATCTCTCTCCTTCTACTTGCCCCGAAACAAACAATATTGATTACTTTTTTTCTTTTACTGTCTTACAGTACATCACTACTGTTCATCATTGTATTGTCATCTGAAAATATCCAGGCACTCACTTTCTCTCTTATTGTTTTTCTCTTCAAATCTACTTATGTCTTGTTTCTTGGTGATTTGAATATATACAGAGATAATCCTGCCAACCCTTTGGCCATTCTTTTCCTTTAAGTGCTCTCCTGCAGAGAGCTTGGCCATCACTTATCTTAGCCACTCTCTCCTATCCCCTAGACCAGGTCAATCTTTACACACGTAACCTCTTTATAATCTCGTTTCCATATAATCCTTGAATTGCACATCCAGCAATCTATTGGCCTTACTGTCCTCCCATTTGTTGAGCCTACCAGTCTTATTGCTGGCCCTTCCTTTTCTCTTCCTCAAGCCTATGCTTTTTCTTTTCTCCATCTGCACTCATACCCTTGAGTTATTTCATTTCATCTTATGTATTTACATATCTATGTGCTGATGATACCCAATTCACATCTCCAGCCTACACCTTTCTCTTGAACTCCGGACTAAACCTAATGAGTTTCATGCAGGCAATTATTTTTGTTTACTTGTGTATCTCAATTACTTGAGCAATGTCTGGAATATGGTAGACCTCCAATAAATAATGAATGTATTTTGCCCACCAAGGCAAAGAAATGAGTACATGGCTTACTGAAATGATTTCAGATGGTATTATGTGGTTGAAACAGAGAATGCATGCGCATCTGTATGGATGCGGATGCTGGTCAGAGCTGATTTTAAGGAATTTGTACTTTATTTTTCAGATAGGGAGGAATCTCAGATGATTTTAAGCATCTATAGAGGTTTCTATCTTCACTGAGCATGTGGATGGTGAAGTCATTAACTCAGACTGGGAGCACAGCAAGTGAGGCAGTGTTTGTAGGTCAGAAGAACTCTTATATGGATAGTTTGAATTTGAGATTCATATGAGATGACCAAAAGATAAGTCCTAAAACAGTGGTGACAAGAGCATTAAGCTCAAGGGGAAGGATGTCAGCTGTAGATAAGAATGGCGAGGAAGATTCAGACTTATATTCTGTGAATAAGTTTAACTAGACTATTGGTTTTCTTCTAATAGAGTACCACTTATATCAATTTACTTATGTGATTCACTGAAGCACTTTTCTTTGAATAGAAATCATACAAAAGTCCAGTTTTTTAGCATAACTATATCAAATATTTTTGAAAGTATACAAAAATAATTTATTTTTAAGGAAATGGAATATGGATATAAAAATAACATCCTTTGTTCCCAGCTAGTCTGAGTTCATCAAACAAAATTATTTCATTGTCTTAAAGGGTATGCAAATGTTTTACACAGACATGTGTACCCATTCTTCCACCTCTGCCCCAACCCCTCATGTGTGTATATATCTCTATCTATACAAGTATTCAGACCATATCTATATTTTTTACACTCATAATGGTTCGGTAAATCAAAAGATTGTCTTTAATAAAATATACTTTCTTATCATAGTATCTTAGTATTTTATAAAATCATAGATGCATAAATCATCCTTAGAGGGACTTCCCTGGTGGTGCAGTGATTGGGACTCTGCACTCCCAATGTAGGGGGCCGGGATTCGATCCCTGGTCAGGGAACTAGATCCCACATGCATGCCACAACTAAGAGTTCGCATGCCACAGCTGAGTCGGCAAGCCGCAACTAAGGAGCCCACCTGCCACAACTAAGACCCAGTGAAACCAAATAAATAAATAAATATTAAAAGAAAACATCCTTAGAAAAGAATTCATAGCTCGAGCAACATAGCATGAGTTCAGTTATCTGGTACGTCATGTCTATTTCTGTTAATTTCGTAAGCAAATAACTTTGCGAACTACAACCGTAAAAAGCGTTATACAACACGTATGAAAAGACAAAATGTGTGTGGACAAATATAGACATAAAATGAATATCATCTTTTGATCATCATGAAAAATTAAAAAAAAATGGGATGGAAGTGTTCACATGTATGTGTGTTTCTAGTGAGGCACTTCATAAGAATTTGGAAAAGATATGATTTTTTAAATTATGCAATTTTGTGCCAATGTAAAAATGTCTCTGCACCTATACTGAATGGTCCATCTTATTATAAAATAGAGATGAACATGAGAAAATTGACCAGACTTTCTTGTCAGTACCCCATGTTTTCTTATCCTGGTTTAGAAAATCATTAAACTTAATATCACTCTGAACCAACTGTCATTCTTCCTTCCTAACAGTGCATGGACATGAGTAATGAGTCACAATAAGTGGATTGAATTGAACAAGGATTCATTAATAAAACATTTCTTGCATGTGGGCTACAGGTAGAGAGCTCTGCTTCACTGGAGCAGTCATATCTGTCTTTGTGTGTCTTCAGCACTCAGCATGTAGTCTTAGTAGTAAGAGTAGAGTTCATTCATCAGATTTTGACCTATTAACTATATAGTAACCCTGGAAGTAGCTTATGGTGATTTTTTTTTTTTTTTTTTTTGGGGGGTACATGGGTCTCTCCCGTTGCGGAGCACAGGCTCCGCACGCGCAGGCTCAGCGGCCATGGCTCACGGGCCCAGCCGCTCTGCGGCATGTGGGATCCTCCTGGACCCGGGCACGAACCCGTGTCCCCCGCATCGGCAGGAGGACTCTCAACCACTGTGCCACCAGGGAAGCCCTACTTATGGTGATCTTGATTAACGTGTACATCTGTATACAGACTTATTTGTGTTTATTACATATTTTACCACACTACTTTAAAACTGCTCCAGTTATTTTTTTATGTCCCACAATGTAATTTCAGTTAATATACTAAATGGGATTAATTATAATTCTTTTGTTTCCATAGAGTTAAAATATACCAATCTTTGAAAATAGAGTAAATCACCATAATAATATCACCTATATTATAAAGGGATGTTTTGAACATCTTTAGCCTAAAAATTGACAACTTGGATGAAATGGAGAAATTTCCAGACAGACATAAATTACAATACTGTCTCAACCTTTTATCAAGAGGTGGATCCAACTTCATCAGCCCTTGTATCTGGATTGGCCATGGGATTTCCTAGGCAGGGGGGACTTTAGTAAAAGTGGCAGAGGCAGAGAATGTTGCACATTGAGGCTGTTTTTTTGTTGGATGTGGAAAACTTAAACCACCAAGTGAATAATCTAGGGCCTGCTGGACAGTGAGAAGACCTGTGGAGGGAAACCAATGCACCTGGTTTGCCAATTGCCATACATGTGAGTGAAGACGTATTAAATCCTCTATCTACCTCATGACTGAGCAGCTGACAATAGACAAGAGAGGTTTCAGTAGAACCCAATCCAAGATCATCTACACTATAAAAGCACCCAGTTAAACACAGAATTATGAGATAATTTAAACCACTAAGTTTTGGGTCATTTAGTATGAAGAAATTGCTAACTGACACAGCAATGTATTTTTCTTATTTGATACTCTACTATAAAAATAAGCATAAAAGACAATCTGGCATATGCAATATGCAAATTATTACTTGTCACAGCCTGATGAAGTTAATATACTGGGCAAAACCTGCTTCCCCATTTCTGGCTGGACATTGAGAGAGCTAAAATGGAGGTAGAAAGAGATTCTAGGTTTAGGGGTAAGGCTCAAAAGATGAAAAATGCCAAATTACATTTTTACTTAATGTAGCAAGAAATAAAAAAGACATTAAAAATTTTCATGTAGCAAATTACCCATTTGAAAGTGTGTTTCAGAAAGAGTTTAGGATGAACTTGTGTTGAGTGTGTGTATGAAGAGAGACGAGAGAGAAACAGAGACCAAGACCAACAGTCTGTGTGTATGGTGGGGTTGTGAAGGGGAAATAGAGGCAGATGGGGCAATTGGAAGGCATTTATAATAATGTAAGCAAGAAATAAAATCTGCGGTCTGCATTATGATGTGGCGGAGAGAATTAGAAGTCTGAGACTCATTCGAAAAGATTGTGTATGTACCATTAAAATATAAAAAAAAAATGATGAAATACAAAATCTGATGTTACTAGGACTAAGCTAAATGAGGTAGATTTTCTTTTTTCCTGAAAGAAACAATATCAAATCTTAAATACAGGCATACCTTGGAGATATTATGGGTTCAGTTCCAGGCTCTTGCAGTAAAGTGAATATCACAATAAAGTGAGTCATATGAATTTCTGTGCATATAAAAGTTATATTTAAAATATACTATAGTATGGTAAGTGTTTAGTAGCATTATGCCTAAAAAATTATATACCTTAATTTAAAAATACTTTAGTTATTGTTTAACAAATATTTATTGTCAAAAAATGCTAAACATCATCTGAGCCTTCAGTGAGTTGTAGTGGTAACATCAAAGATCACTGATCACAGATCATGATAACAAATGTAATAATAATGAAAAGGTTTGAAATTTGCGAGAATTATCAAAATGTGACACAGAGACTTGAAGTGAGCAAATGCTTGCTACATGAAGGATTGTCACTACCTTCAATTTGTAAAAAATGCAATATCTGCAAAGCACAATAAAATGAGCTATGACTATGAATTAAATCTTCCAGAAAAAGACACATTTTAGTATACATTAAATAATATAACTTTCCATTTTATATTGGATAATACTCCATTGAAGTCATAGTTTTAATATGATTTCTATCTAATCAATATATTTTTCTATTTCTTGAATCTCCTGTTTCTCCTCTGTACCTTCCTTTCCTTTTCCTTCTTCCTTCTCCTCATCCTTCTTATTTTTATTTTGGATAATTTTTCTTTTAATACAGACTTCTGTCACTCTGTTTTTAGTAGTTATGGGAAATAATGTGCACAGTAGTGAAGAGAACATACTGTATTCATGCCCAGATCCAGCACCTACTAACCTGGCAACTTTCGACATGTCTCTGAAGCTGTCTGCAGCTCCGTTTTCTCATTCATATAGAGTAATAATAGAAGTAACCTTACTATGTTACATCAAATGTTAAATAAGTTAACACTTTTAAGATACTACATTTAAAGTGCTTGAGATAGTAATCACTCAGTAAATGTTATTGATTGGGTCTTCATCACTATGCTTCATAGAAAGTACTGGTAGAGTTGATAAAACTTTCATCAGTGCCTAACAAACAAATATACTCAGAACTATCAACACATTATGAAGTATTTTATATCATTTCATTTTACAAGCATCATACCAAAAAGACACTTAAAAAAACTAAAATTCATTTACAATTCGACCACTCTGACTCATTAAATACATTTATTTTTTCTGAATTCCTTCCCAAATCTTTTCCATATCTATGCAGCTGTATATTTCAGTTAATTCCAACTTAATGTTCACTCTATAAACAAACCTTATATTTTCAATTAAATTTTCATAATTACAATTTTAATAGCTGCATAGAATTTTTCGAATGGAGTAATAATTTACTTTTTCATTATTTTTTATATTTTTAAAAATGTAAATATATTTAACATACAACATTGTGTAAATTTAAGGTGTACAATGTTCATTTGATACACTTGTATATTGTAATATGCTTGCCATTGTAGCAATAATTAGTCCCTCCATCATGGTACATAATTCTCATTTCCTTTTAGTGTTTGGAATAATTAAGTTCTAGTTTCTTAGCAAGTTTGATAAGAATAGAATATTGTTGTCTATATTCACTGTACTATCCATTGGATCTCTAGGACTTCTTTACTAGTTGTTGCAAGTTTGTGCTCTTAAACAACATCTGTCCCGTCTTTCCCACCTCCTGTCCCCTGGTAACCCCATTTTACTTCCTGTTTTAAAAGTTTGGCTTTTTAAGATTCCACATACAAACGATAATAATGTGTAAATAAAGATATTTATGCCAGAATATTTTTTGAGTTAAAAATTTTGATACGATTATACACTCATATGATAAATGGATTTTGATATGTAAATAAAATCTGATTTTTCTGAAAGGTAATACTAATTTATATGGCCATTATCAAAATGTATGATTGATTTCATTTTAATTCTAATAGATTTTTACTAACTCTGGCATACCAGAGAACATGAGTCAATTTAAACATTTTATTCTGTTTAATACACATCACCAGCCTAAAAAGTAGATATTATTATCATTTTGTTGATGAAGTTCAGAAAGGAAAGTTCTTTACGCGGGCCTCTCACTGTTGTGGCCTCTCCCGTTGCGGAGCACAGGCTCCGGACGCGCAGGCTCAGCAGCCATGGCTCACGGGCCCAGCCGTTACGTGGCATGTGGGATCTTCCCGGACCGGGGCACGAACCTGTGTCTCCTGCATTGGCAGGCGGACTCTCAACCACTGCACCACCAGGGAAGCTCAGGAAAGTTCTTTGCATATTGTCATACAGCAGAATTTTGAAGTTTGGATCCCAAGTCATTATTTTTACTAAATTAGCCTTACAATAAGAATTGTCCTTTCCGAAATAGTTACAAAATGAAGAGCAACAACTTTAGAGGAACAATCTATATCTGAAATAGCATATTCAAATAGAAATATATTTCAGTAGTATCATTTTATCATAATATTTCATAAAAGAAGAAAATTACTTAGGATGCTGAAGAAATGGATTCATCATTAAAATGAAGCAATCTAAATTAAAATTTAAGTACTTGAATCTATTTAAATATTAAGATAGAGAATGCTAATTAGCTGAAATATAACAGAAATACCTCTATTTTTATCCAGTGCACAACACTAGTGCTCCCTAATATCTAATTTTCTTCTCCTTCTGGATATATAAAGATGAATATATTTTGCAGCTTCTTGATGCAAAGCCAGAGACAGATAATGAATTCTGTCCAATAGGCTGTGAGAAGAAGTGATAAGCTTTACTTTGGGGATAGAGCTTTTAATTGGGGGAATTCTCTGTTTTCTTCTGTTACAATGAACAAGATGGCCTCATGTTCCAGATAAAAAATACAAGGTAGCATAGCTCCCATCAGCTTTGGTTTCTGTGCGATTGTGTGGGGGCAGAGTCAGTCAGGACATGCACTACATGGGTAGGGAAAATGCAAAATAAACATCTGTTCAAATTTCCCGCTGTGATTTGGAATTTTTTGGACCGAAACTGACTGATATTTTACAGGTTCAACTCACCCATTAGTTGAACAAACAGTACTTGACAATATTTCACTTGCCAATTTAACCAAACAATTTTCTCTCTCTCTTTTTCTCTCTCTCTCTTTCTCTCTCAAATTTTGCCCTATTTTTCTTCACACATAAATTACTTAATTTGATCATCTGTGAATTCAAAACATGTACTAATATTTTATTCCCTTTTTTTCTGGGTCTTTTTGAATAGGTGATATTCTTTTAGTTTTTTTAAATCCTCATATTTGAAAGTGACAAACATAATATAAAACTATATATACAGCTATATAAAATACCATACAAGAGTTTCAATAATAGAATAATGTTATAGTGTCATTTCAGATTGGTTGATGTAAGAGTTCCCTCTCCTGTTTTAGATATGTCTGAAATAGTTATATTGATTTTATAATAAAACAAGATCGTTGCCATCCATAAGAAAGTGTGATGAAATATTTTATTAGCTTATCCATAAAGTGTATCCTTTTTAGTAAAAAAAAAAAAAAAATTATTTTCTTGGAGCTAACTAATGGGTTAAAACAGTAACACATTCTGATGCCTTTGAAATGAAGTTGTTTGAATATGGATTATGAAAAGTTTTCAAAGCAAGAACATATTCCAATAGCTATAAAAATTACAAGTCAATTACCTGCAAAAATAAAAATTTATGTTTGATAATGTAGGAATATAGATGTCAGGAAATAGCAATTGTTTTCAATTTCATCTCTCATAACCATATAGACTCAATTACACTGTTTTCCAATCTAGAAGACTAATTAGCTTCACAAAAACTGGCATGTTTGCAGTGCAAGGTATCATAATTAGGATTTCAATTTAATTTGTAAGTGTCTGTCCTTTGATTTACTGCCTTATGCTGGACTATTTTATGTGCATCTTTCGAAAAATATTTCTTAAATAATTATTCTTTCCTTCAAACTGTATTTATGTTTAATCAGAGAGAAAACAAAGCATTTTTCACAAGAATATTAAAAAACTTAAAAAATAAAGAAAAATCTATCTTCTAAATTTTAGAACAATTTTTAAAATCTTTCCTATCCTATATATTTTCAGTTGTCTTTGGTGGGTTTTGTCTCAGAAACCTTCCTACTAAGTTACAATTTTATCTCAGTTTTGAACAAAGAATATTAGATAATAAAATACATAGAACAAGAGAAATGAATGAAATAAAACACATGGCAGAGCATAATTAGTGAAGAGGAAGATAATAAGGTGATGAATGTTTCATCAGGCATTAGCTTACCTCCCAAACTGCTGCATTGCTGAATTGCATATCGTTAACATGAGTAAAGTGTGTCTGTTGGGATATTAAAGCATAAAGGTACTTTTTTGAATTTGCACAGGTTTAAATCTAGTTAGATGTAGAGGTCAGGGAGATAAGAAAACAGCTAATAAATAACTGATAAGGTCACAGTAAAACTCTTAAGAAAGAAGTCATCAGTGGAGGAAAAGATAATTATGATATGAATGGAGTTAGTACGCTTATGGCATTTTCCCACAGCTGATGATAAAATCAAATCTTTTATAAATAATTTTAATCATGAATGTAGGTGTCAGCTATAAATAGCCTCTTTTCTGAGCCAAAATATTCGAGGCTCATATATGCATAGAGCCTTCTGTATGTGTCAATATATGCACATAGTAAATGGATGATATTTGAATTAAGATAGGTTCATCTTTTCTGATACAGCATAAATCTGAAAATACTTAGTTTTACACTATAATTAAATCTCTAGGAGTATTCCTTTCTGAATAAATAATCAGTTCAACTAATTAGAGTACTTATTATATGTAAGATTTGGTATAATAAATGTCACCTGAGCTTGCTTAACTTTTTGCTAATTAAACTAAACTTAATGTTATAGTTTTTTTTATAATTTGAACCCAACCCAGTTAGAAGTGTAAGTTCAGGTGCAAGTATCAAATTTGCACAGATTGAAAATTAAATATCGAAACAGTTATTTTAAGGGTAAAGCAGGAAAGCTGTGAGATTAAAAAAATATATGGTAAATCCTTTAGCAATATACTGGAAAAGTATATCTTGGATTTTTAAATAGTACTCTGCCAAATTCACACTGCAATAACGATTTATTATTTTTTAATTTTTAACTGAAATATGGTTGATTTACAATATTGTGTTAGTTTCAAGTGTACAGCAAAGTGATTCAGTTATTTTTTTCAGATTTGATTCCATTATAGGTTGTTATAATATACTGAATATAGTTTCCTGTGCTTTAAATATATAATGGAAAATGGCAAGAAAATTAAGCCATTGTTGAAAAGATCTTCCAGTGCATTTTTTGGTGAAAATTAGATTAACATAGGTAAAAATAGTTTCCTGAATTTAACTTTGTTTTTTTTAATGCTTTCAGTACTTTATTAAGGTATAATTTGTAAACAGGAAGATGCACAAACCTGACTTTTAACAGGTGTATATACCAGTGGAATTTAACTTTGAAAATAAAATAAAGACACCCCTGAATATTTAAAGTTCAGTGTATATTTATTATTGATAGTTTTCTAAGTTAACCAGAATATTTATTAAACTGGAACACTGTTTTTCACATAGCTGGCTACATAACAGAACTTTATTGTTCAAAAGCCAGTATTTTATATCTTCTGCACAATTTAAAAGAAAGTGTGAATTTAAACTTTTCTTTGCTTCTGGCTACCATTTTCATAATTGCAAAATAAGTAGATCTTTATTAGGAAGGGGAAACTCTGAGTAGCAAGGATTGCATGTATTTTGACCTGATGGAGAGCAATTTAGTCCAATCACTAACCAAATCTGGAAGGAAATAAAATCAGTTATTTTATTTGACTGATTAAAATGAAATACTTAATCTAGGGTCCTCATAAGTGAAAAAGAAACTCAATGTGTTTCCATAATAAAATTTCTAGAATCATATATCTCAGTCACCTTAATTATTTGTATAACTTAGGAGAATTCCTTCAGTTTCCAATCTTTAGTTGTGAAGTTTTCTTCCATTGTTAGTCCCCTTAGAAGGTATCCCTCCCTTTATTACCTTTCAAAAGATAGATAATGAATGTACTTCCAAAGACTGACAATAAATCTATTTCTGTCATAACATTCAGAAATGTATTTCCTCAGCATAGTGGTTTTAATTTGTTCCGTAGATCTTTATTTCTTTTCTTGATGGTGGTGAAATTGTAATGTTTTGAACTGTGTTTTATAAACCATATTTTTCCTTTATATAAAATGACCTTGGGAAATTAGTCCAGAGATAGATGGATTTTGCTTCTGTGCATTTCCCTAAAACATTGGACCCTTGCCTAGGCCCTTGAAGAGAGAGAATTTTCCAGAAAATTGGGTATAGTTTCTAATCCAGAAAAATGGGTATAATTTCCACCCATATCCAAGAGGAAGGAAATATATTGGAAAATCTGTTGTACGGATTCCAATTATGTCTACTATTACAATATATCTACTTGCATGATGAGTTCACAGTCACAATCCTGGTATGGCCCTTTTTCTTCTAGTGTTCTCTGATTTCTTCTCTCTCTCTCACTTTTGTTCTAGCTTTCACTTACTCTTGCTCAGGCTGCTTGTAATTAGTTCATATATCCTTAGGACAAGGCTTCTTTTATGCTTGGGAATAAGTGGGGACTGTATCCCTCCAGCTGTTCCGTTCCTTCCCTATGCGATGGCTTCATCAATTCATTTCATAGAAAGGAAGAAAAACATTTCAGCCTTAGCTTCAAGCTGAAGCCTATACTCCACTGTCGTTTTTACAGTGAAAGCAGAGTCATCAAACCATTATCTGCTCTCAGTTGGTTTAGACACAGAAGTGAGAGTTCCCACCAAGATCTCTGTAAATCTTTAGGGTTTACAGGACAACCTGGAAAACAGATGAGGATCAAGGTACACTAAGAGCTTGATTAATGGGGCCAGGAAAATATCCAGTATACTCCATAGAGAAGACAGCTATATGAGATAGAGAATGTGGTACAGATAGCTTTGATTTAGAAAAATCTGTAACAACATTCCTTTTCTATATCAAATCTGAATCCTAGCATGACCTTATATGATGTTTGCATGGAGCAGTCTTTGCTCATTCTATTGGGAAATCTGGATCTGAAATTCTCCTTCATTCTCAAATAGCCATTTAAACAGTAGTACACTTTTTATTCTCTTTAAAGCATCATACATTGAAAATCTGCAGGTATGTAATATATGGGTTTCAGTATTTCAGGGGTGCAATGATTCTAGATGCATGAACAATATATGCTCAGACTGTCCTCTTGTATTTTTCATGTGATAGCAAAGAGGAATAGGCATTTTAATTTCTTTTTTTAAACTGAATTAATGGATTTTTTATTGAGGTATAATAGACATATTAGTTTCAGACATACAATATAATGATTTGATTTTGCGGAATGATCACCACAATAAGTCTAGTTATCATCTGTTGCCATACATAGTTACAAAATTTTTTTCTTTTCTTATGCGAGGACTTTTAAGATTTACTCTCTTACCAACTTTCAAATATGCAATATGGTACTATTAACTGTAGTCACAATGCTGTACATTACATTCTCATGACTTATTTTATAACTGGAAGTTTGTACTTTTGACCCCATTCACCTATTTCCCCCTCCCACCTCCCTCCCCAACTCCTCTGGCAACCATCAATCTTTTTTCTCTGTCTGTGAACTTGCTGTTTTGTTTTGTTTTTTAGAGTCCACATATAAATGAGATCATACAGTATTTGTCTTTCTCTGTCTGACTTATTTCACTTAGCACAGTGCCCTCAAGGTCCACCCATGGTGTTGCAAATGGCAAGATTTCATTCTTTTCTATGGCCGAATAGTATTCTGTTGTATGTATATACCATATATTCTTTACCCATTCATCCACTGATGGACACTTAGGTTGTTTCTGTATATTGGCTTTGTAAATAATGCTTCAGTGAATATGGGGATGTGGATATCTGTTCAAATTAGTGTTTTCATTTTCTTTGGGTAAATACCCAGAAGTGGAATCACTAGATTGTATGGCAGTTCTATTTTTTAGTTTTTGAGGAAATTCCATACTGTTTTCCATAGTGGCTGCACCAATCTACATTCCCCCCAACAGTGCATGAGGGTTCCCTTTTCTCCACACCCTCACCAATGCTTGTTATTTCTTACCTTTTTGATAATAGCCATTCTAACAGGTGTGAGATAATATCTCACTGTGGTTTTGATTTGCATCTCCCTGGGGGTTAGCGATGCTGAGCATTGTTTCATGTACCTGTTGGCCATCTGTATATCTTGTTTGGTAAAATGTCTATTGATATCTTCTGCCTATTTTTCAATCAGATTTTTTTTTTTTTTTGCTATTGAGTTGTATGGGCATTCTAATTCCTAGAACCTCTACTTAACTTATTAAAAGAAATTACTCCACTCATTTCTTAATTAATATGATTCTGCCAAATTTCCTTTTAAAACTCCCCTTTCATTTCCCTTATTAGTTTTATGGCTATTCTGAAATCCCTTCAGTTTGTGTTTGACCTCATCTGCTGCTGTACTCAAATAATAACATAATTCACCATAATTGTACTCCAAAGCACAGGATACTATTTACATGCTCCCTAGAGAAGACATGCCAGGTGCCTACCTCACAATGCAAAGCTCGCAGCACCCAGACATGCCTTATCAGGATGTGCACTACACACATAAAAGCACCATTTAATGATTATATACAGTGATGCAATTGATAATATGGCAATGACCTAAACACACTTGAGTACTTCTTCAATGTTAAAAAGGTAACAAATCAATAATAATTTAAAAATAAGTATCAGAGGGTAGGACTTTTGGCTGTGACCAAATGAGGAGATCCATAAATACTCTCCCAAAAAGCAACTCTAAGGCTACACCAAGTGGACAGAAACGACTATTTCAGCACTTTGGAATTTGACCAAAGGCATAGAAAAGCCTGAGAAGTGTTTATCTTTAAAAATGTGCTGAACATCAGAGTCTAATAGGGAGCCAGATGGTGAAGCAGAACTGTGGTTTATAGAGTGGAATAGAGCAAAAACAGAGCAGTTTTGTGTCTTGAAGACAGTATCTAAATGACTACATATATATACACACATATATATATATATACACACATATATACACACATATATACCTATATACACATATTCAGCTACATAAGAATAACAGCAACTGAAAACCACAGTCCACTCATGGCAATATTGATGGCAAAGTTTCCTTCCCCCAAATTATGGGGAACACATTGATCTGTGTGTTCATGTACAGTAGGTGCAGGGTTAGATATACTATGACAGAAACATATTAGGAAGCAAGAAGGCATCAAGAATAGCAGGAAAGACTTCCTGTAGATGATACTTGTAAAAGTCCTGAAGTGGAGAAGGTGAATGCCCGTGGTGAGATGTGTAGGATGGTGGATGGGACAAGAAAGGCTATTTCAGGTAAATAGCTGTGAGGGCAGGGGTGGGGGGGCACAGGAGTTTTTGGCAGGCCATTCTGTCTAGCAGTGGAGGAGGAGAGTCGCAGTGAATATTAGAGGTAGTCAGGCACTTGATCAACATAGACTTTTTTTTTTTTTTTTTTTTTTTTTTTTTTTGCTGTATGCGGGCCTCTCTCACTGTTGCGGCCTCTCCCATTGCGGAGCACAGGCTCCGGACGCGCAGGCTCAGCGGCCATGGCTCACGGGCCCAGCCGCTCCACGGCATGTGGGATCTTCCTGGACCGGGGCATGAACCCGTGTCCCCTGCATCGGCAGGTGGACTCTCAACCACTGCGCCAGCAGGGAAGCCCAAGATGGACTTTTAAACCTTGTCACAGAGTTAGAGCTTTTACCTATAGGTATAGAGAGCCATTATTAAAAGGTTCCTTATTGGTGAGTATGAGTTGTGTGGATTACAAATGCCAATCTGATAATAGCCTGGGTAGATTAGAATGAGAATGGGAGCAGGGAGACCTCTTCAAGAGGTTGTTATAATCAGTCAATGTGTGTCTGATGAAAGTATAGACTTAGAGGGACTGTTTTTAAGCTGTTTGGTCTCTGGCCCCATTACACTATTTAAAATTATTGGGAGCACAAGTGCTTGTGCTTAGTTTTTCCTTCAAATTTGCCACATTAGAAATTAATACAGATATTTAAAGTTACTAATTTTAGTTAGTTTAAAATATCAGTAACAAAGCCACTACAGAAATGTTGTATATTTATGAAACCATAACTCTATTTTCCAAATTTTAAAAAAATCCATGAAAAGGATGGCATTATTTTACAGTTTTGTAAATGTCTTTAATGTCTGGCTTAATAGGATAGCTGGATCCTCATATCTGCTTCTGCTTTCAAAACAGTACTGTTGTGGTTGAAGTATCTTAAAAAATTCTGGTCTCACTCAGACATGGGTTAAAAAAGGAAGGAGTACTTTAATGATCTTTTCAGATAACTTTGGATATTCTTTTTTACTATTACACCAAACCTTAACAAGGGGTTGTTTATTAAAGTTTAGCTCCAGTGTGAAATCTGAAACTGTATCAGTAGACTTCTTATATGTTGTTACATTAAAATACATCGGTCATCTTGTACTGTGAATGGCTCTTTCCCCCATAAATGATCTTATAACACAATGAGATGAGTTGTCTGGAAAATATTGGCTCACACTGCATTATTCACAACTTTCAAACATTGACATATTTCATTATGCAGTACTATATGAAATCATACTTGTTATCACTTCTGATCTCATCAGAATAGTATTTAAGAATTTGGAAGCAGTCAAGCTAATAATGATGAATATTAGTTTTCCAAAATTCTGATTTTCAATTGAAAGCTCAAACATTATTATTGGCAGTAAATATTGTCAGTTGTTTTACTTGAAGTTGCAGGCTCACATCATATATTTGTAAGAGAATGACTGACGAATACCCAAGTCTGAATAACTGTAGTTTGTCTGTCATTCTATCAAGTAAACACCTTGTTCTATTAAAAAAAAACCTTAAAACTCAGACTTACAGTTATAAATAATTACTAGGGATATAATATACAACATGATAGATATAATGAACACTGCTCTATGTTGTACATGAAAGTTGTTGAGAGTAAGCCCTAAAGAGTGCTTATCAGAAGGAAAAAATTCTTTTTCTATTTAATTTTTTTTTAAATTTAATTTAATTTATTTATTTTTGGCTGCGTTGGGTCTTCGTTGCTGCACACGGGCTTTCTCTAGTTGCGGCAAGTGGGGGCTACTCTTCGTTGTGGTGTGCGGGCTTCTCATTGCAGTGGCTTCTTGTTGCGTAGCACGGGCTCTAGGTGTGTGGGCTTCAGTAGTTGCGGCACATGGGCTCAGTAGTTGTGGCTCGTGGGCTCTACAGTGCAGGCTCAGTAGTTGTGGCACGCAGGCTCAGTAGTTGTGGCTCACAGGCTTAGTTGCTCCGCAGCATGTGGGATCTTCCGGGACCAGTGCTCGAACCTGTGTCCCCTGCATTGGCAGGTGGATTCTTAACCACTGTGCCACCAGGGAAGCCCTCTATTTAATTTTGTATTTATACAAGATGATGGATGTTCACTAAACTTATTGTAATCATCATTTCATGATGTATGTAGGTCAAATCATTGTGCTGTACACCTTAAATTTCACAGTGCTGTATTCATTTGTATCTCAATAAAATTGGAAGAAAAAAATTGTTTTAAAAAGATCTTGTCATGATCCCCTGTAAGCACCATCAAACATCCCTGTCATTTTGGTGGTATTACACTTCCCTAATAAAGGATGGACTGACCTGTTGAACTAAAAGAAAAAACAACTCATACAGTGGTTTTCTTTCAGGTTTGCATTGTACTGCAACATACAACACAAATGTTTTGTGTACTTCCCATTTTCTCACACAGAATCTTGAAAACAGAAGTACTCATTGTTAAGATTTAATTACGCAAATTTTTATAGTTTCATCAAGGACATTCTTGAGTGAAACTGGCTTTTTCTTTTTTTCTGTGAGTGCATGAAACTGAAGAATAAAATGACTCTGAGTGTACTTTGGTGCTACTGACTTGACTGTTTCTAAGCAGCCAGCAATTTTATCTACCACCATTAGTTACGAAAACCGATATGGTGGAAAAAACAAATAACATAATTGTATTAATAAGACTTGAATGTAAGACCTGAAACCATAAACTCCGAGAAGAAAACACAGGTGTTAAGCTCCTTGACAGTGGCCTTGACAATGATTTTTTGGATGTGACTCCAAAAGGGAAAGTAACAAAAGCAAGAATAAATAAATGGGACTACAACAAACTAAAAGCTTCTGAACAGCAAAGGAAATCATTAACAAAATGAAAAGACAACCTACCAAATGGGAGAAAATATTTGCAAATCATATATCTGCTAAGGGGTTAATATCCAAAATATATAAAGATCTCATACAACTCAATAGCAAACAATCCAATTAAAAAATGGGCTGGGTAGTGGAATAGACGTTTTTCCAGAGAAGATATACAGATGGTCAACAGGTATATGAAAAGATGCTCAACATCACTAATCATCAGGGGAATGCAAATTAAAACCATGGTGATATATCTCCTCACATCTGTTAGAATCGCTCTTATCAAGAACAAGAAATAACAAGTGTTGGTGAGGATATGGAAAAAAAGGGAACCATTGTGTATTGTTGGTGGGAATGTAAATTGGTGCAGCCATTATGGAAAACAGTGTGGAGGTTCCTCAAAAAACTAAAAATAGAACTACCATATGATCCAGGAATTCTTCTTCTAGGTATTTATCCAAAGAAAGCTAAAATGCTAATTTGAAAAGATATATATGCACCTCTATGTTCATTGCATCATTATTTACAATAGCCCAGATATGGAAACAACTTACATGCTAATCAATGGACAAATGGATACAGAAGATATTATATATGTGTATATATATATATATATATATATATATGTATGTCACAGTGGAATACTATTCAGCCGTAGAAAAATGGTGTTGCCATTTGCAACACCATGAATGGACCTTGAGGGCATTATGCTAAGTGAAATAAGTCAGACGGAGAAAGACAAATATATCATCTCACTTATCTGTAGAATCTAACAACAGCAAAAACAAAAACTAAGCTCATAGACACAGAGAACAGATTGGTGTTTGCCAGACATGGCAGGGTGGTAGACAAAATGGATTAATGGGGTCAAAGGTACACACTTCCAGTTACAAAAGAAATAATTCATGGGGGTGTAATGTACAGCATGGTCACTATAGTTAATAATGCTGTATTGCATATTTGAAAGTTGCTAAGAATAAATTTTAAACGCCCTTATTACAAGAGAATAAATTTGTAACGATGTATGAGGACAGATATTAAGTAAATTTACTGTGGTGATCATTTCACAATGTATACAAATATTGAATCATGATGTTGTATACCTAAAACTAACATAATGCTACGCTATATGTCCATTATATTTCAAGAACATAAAAATTATTTTGACCTCTAGACTCCCTGAAAGGGTTTCAGGGATTCTCAGGAGACCACAGACCACACTTAGAGACCACTGACTTAAGGAAGAGGGGAAGAGAACCAGGAGAGAATGGATGTAAGAGATTTGGTTAAATAAAATTTATAAAACTGTCTTATGTTTTCTCTCAAAATGCCTATGTGCCTGTAACTGAATGAAACAATTTAGTGTTTTATTGTGTGCTGATTTGTATTTTTTTCAGATAGCGTCTCTATATCATTTGTCTAAATAATCTACTTGTTAAAGCTTTGTGAAACCTTCTTTTTCTGTCTCCTGTAATATTGACCATGTAATAATTAAACACACAATAAATAAGACTTGATTAGTTGGTAGCTCTTGGAACAGACTGAAAAAAAGTAGTTTCATATTCTTATGTAACCTACAATTACTATATTAAGCAAAACTCATATTGTTTCTTAATCACTCTGAAACTGAGAAGAACTTTCAGCTTCAAGTATTAAAATTAAAGCTATTGGCATACTAAGTACTTTTCCATTTAATTATAATGAAATATCAGAACAAATGGCACGATTTGCCATTTTGCCAACTAAAACCTGGAAGGATAATCTCATCCTGAGCTTTTTACATATCACTTTAAACATTTCTCCTGGTTTGTTGGCTTCTTAGGGTTACAAGGTTTGCATATTATTTTCAGCCAGGTCTGAAGAGGGTAAGAACGTAAAAGAAGACACATTTATCAATAGGCAGAGGGCATTGTGCTACCACAAAATATTAAAAAGAAGAAAAGGCCACTTATCTTCATTCTAGGTATAGTTTTGTTATAATTTAAGTCTATGACCCTGGACACGTTAGTTAGTTGCTATGTAGTTTAACTGACTCATCTATAAAACAGAGGTTAAATTCAATGATTTGTCAACTTCTTTTTTCTTTCTTTTTTAACCAAGCTACAATCATTAATGTATGACCACGGTGACCAATATAATTACTTTATTATGTATTGAATAACAGTCTCTGATCTATTAAAAAGAGGATTAATGAATCATTTGGTTACCATAGTAATGGTGTGGTGATCTTTTATCTCTTCCTGACAGATTTTTAATATGTGCAGTTCAATATCACATATGATAATAAGATATATCTAGTCTTATCTTTTTTATCAAATGTAAATATTCAGATTAATTTCTTCAGTCCCATTAGAAAATGATGGTTTAATTTCTACACTCATCTCAATTGCATTATTAATTTTTCTGTCTAAATCCACAACTGACCTTGTTAAGGAAGAAACTAAGTTTACTGAGCCAATATACGATGTTTTAGAATCACAGAATTTTCTCCAAACTTAATTCTTTGATTCCTAACTGTTCCTAATTTTATTGATACTTTTTGCGAAGACAGGATCTTTGTTTCTGCTGTGGTTGCTGAAGGAGTAAGGCACAGGCCTACGTCTGTATATCAGACCTCTTTTTTCACGAGGCAAGTCAGCCTGTAGTCTCTGATGGGAAGAAACAAAAATCAACCAAACAAAAAGAGTAAAATAGCTTGGTCATAACTTCTCACTTAAAATGAAAAGTAAAATTTCCTTTTCTTTAAGCCACTTTCAAGCAGGGCATCTTATTATTTTGCATCTGAAAATTCCATTCCAGTATATATAATACATGTAACTCTCTGCTATATTTACCTTCATATTTCTTTACTTGTGGATTATCGGAAAGGGATTAATTGTTTTTTGCTGCTGTTAAAATTTTTCCAATGTCCCTAAGAACTGAGGATATCCACAAAATATTAATATGTATATAACAGATCATAAAGAATCACTGAGAATCTCTCAAATAACTCGTTTAGTTAAGAATACAACCAAAAGAAATCTACTAGTTTATTCTTAGTCTATGGTAAAAACATAGTTTGTTAGAGGATTCTAGTTGTATGTTATCTGATTCGTTTAACATTCAGTTTCAAGGAGTATTCTATATCCAATTATTTTTTAGCTCTTTAGTTTTATAGATCACACACTAAACGAAATACTACTAAAAAATCTGTGGATACAGTATAAATGGTAAGGAATCAGTATGCTTACAAAAATCTCAGGAGAATTTAATTTGGCCTTTTTTCCTGTCTTAAAAAAATAATTTTTGATTATAATGCTGTTTATATATGTTAATTGTATCAAAACTTCTAGCTATGTAGAACCTTTCTTTAACATTGACCTTGAAGCAGTTTTTCTGGTTTCTGCCAAGAGAAGATGTACCCATACTTTAAATGTTGTAGTTTCCTCAGTCTCAAAGAAAATGTATCCTCTGAAACTTCCATTATGGTATTCTCCTTGAGATGGAGCAATATTTTCCAAAAGAGTAATTGAAGTTGTAGTTATATGTTGATACCGAATAGCCTGAGGCTTAAAATTCAGTGCTAGACGAATTCTTACTATCTGCACTCTTCAAAAAGGGGTATGATGGCCAAAAACTCATCATGTGTCTCATTTCAGGAAGATGAAGGAGGGAAAAATGAGGAAGTACAGCTCCTTGACTGTGCTTTCACTTAGATGATGAAACAGAAGTTAAAGTCTTTGCATCATATCAATAGGCTTAAAATTTTTTGAAGGTGAGAAAATGATTCATCTAGAAAGTGTATATATCTCTAAAACAAAAAATTGGCTAATAGTCATATGAAAGTATGTGATACCATGATACTTTTCTTCACTTAGACAAGTGCTTCTCAAAGTGTGGTTCTCAGATGGGCTACACCAGAATCACCTGAGGTGGTTGTTAAAATTACTATTTCTTGGGCTTTTTTCAAACTGTTAAACCAGGGTACCTGGGTTGGAACTGAGAGCTCTGAATTTTTAATAGGAACCTCTAGGGAATTCAATAAATGTTGAAACTTGAAAACTGCTGACTGAGAACTTGGGGATGACAGAGTCCCAATTACACTTATATCACGATGTGAGCTAAATTTTGCCCTTCTTTACAGTGAAATTTTATACAGCTCACTCTTGAGTATACGGATTCTATAAAACTTCCTCTGCACACCAAACTTGGACTTTTGTACATCAGCTAATGAAATATATTAAAAGCTATCGTATGGTGGAATTACCCTCCAGCCAACAGTTTTGCTTCAGCAGAATCAGTTTGTTTGTCTTCACAGCATTGCTGGTGTACTTAATGGAATATTATTGCCTTCATTTCACGTGAAGTAAAAATAATGTAAAATACAAGATTAAAAGTAATGTTTCTCGGGCTTCCCTGGTGGCGCAGTGGTTGAGAGTCCGCCTGCCAGTGCAGGGGACACGGGTTCGTGCCCCGGTCCAGGAAGATCCCACATGCCGTGGAGCGGCTGGGCCCGTGAGCCATGGCCGCTGAGCCTGTGCTCCGCAACGGGAGAGGCCACAACAGCGAGAGGCCCCCGTACCGCAAAAAAAAAAAAAAAAAAAAAGTAATGTTTCTCAATGAGAACTAATGCATATGAGAACAAAGAGATTATTTCAGCTACATTAAATAATTTTATGTTATTCCAACATAAATTATTTTAAAGTTGTAGAAAATAAATAAAATGAAGTAGATATATGACATGTTAGAAATACATTTTTTAAAACGGTGTCTAAAAAGCATGATGTAGTTAGGGATTTTAAAAAACATTTTTTCTCTTTGGGATTGGAATCTATCCATCTATCTATGCATGTTTGTCATTCTAATTCCATATCTTTGCTAGGAATTTACTGTGTATGAAATTAGGAGATTGCCTCTGTACTTAATATTGGGGTTTTCATTCATTCAACAGATATTTACTGAACACCTACTACATTGCAGACAGTGTACTAGAAGCAATATATATTATAGTAACAAACCAGAAAGAATAAAGCCCAAGCTCTCACAAGACTTTGATTCTAGTGGAGGAGGAGAGACAGTAAACAAATAATTAGTGAAAATCTATCCAGTAATGATAAATGCTATGAAGAGAAATAAAGCAGAGTAGCATGTTATATAGCGTGGTCAGGGAAAACCTCTCTTCGCATTTGCTTAGGGACCTGAAAGAAGTGAAGGAGTAATCCACGTATCTGTTGGAAGAAGTGCATTCTGGGCACTCAGAATGAGTGCAGAGACTTGAGGCAGAGGCTTGCACAGCATGACTGAGAGACAGAAGGGAGGCCAGTGTGGCTAGTGTAAGGTAGGGGGGTTGTCTACAAGGAGCTGAGATCAGAAGAGTAGCAGGGGACTAGATCACATAAATCCTAGTAGACTATTGAGAAGACCTGGGATTTCTTCTACGTGAAATGGGAAGCCACTGGTGAGTTTGGAGAAGAATGATACTATCTGTTCAATGTTTTATAGAGATTTATAGATCTGATTTCTGTGTAGAGAGTGTGCCATAGAAGACCAAGAGTGGAACTAGGGGTATCATTACAAGGCTTTTAAAATAGTCTAAGGTAAAGGTAATGGTGTCTTGGACTAGGGTGGGTGCATTAGAAGGAGGGGGAAATGGCTGGCTTCTGGTTATATTTTTACAATGTGATTTGCTGTTAAATAAGATGTGAATTTGAAAGAAAGAAAAAAAATGACTCAATTTTTTTTTTTTTTTCTGAAAGATTGGAGTTGTCATTTACTGAAATGAGAAAGTCAGTGAGAGGAGCATTTGAGGTGAGCAAGGGGAATGTGGGATAAACTTTCATTTGGAATTTGGTAGAATCTATTGGTCATACAAGGAGAGATACTGAATAGGCTGCTTGCGATATGGGACTGGAGTTCAGGGAAGAGGTCAGAGTTCAAGATAGAAACTTGGGGTCATCAAATATAGGTAATATTTAAAGTCAAAGAAACAGATGCGATCACCTACGGAGGACACGTGGACGGAGAAGATATCCAAGAACTGAGCCCCAGGCCACTTCAGTGTTTACAGATAAAGGAGATGAAATCAGTAACAGAAACCCAGGAGAAAGAGTGTGACAGGAGCAGAGCGAGGAGAGGAAGGCATCTCAGCAGACAGCTGTACATGGTTGATAAGAGAGAAGTGAAAGATCATGCTGAGGTTTGTCAGTAATTAAAAAGCTGGTCATGGGCTTCCCTGGTGGCACAGTGGTTGAGAGTCCGCCTGCCGATTCAGGGGACACGGGTTCGTGCCCCGGTCTGGGAAGATCCCACATGCCGCAGAGCGGCTGGGACCGTGAGCCATGGCTGCTGAGCCTGCACGTCCGGAGCCTGTGCCCCGCAGCGGGAGAGGCCACAACAGCGAGAGGCCCGCGTACCGCAAAAAAAAAAAAAAAAAGCTGGTCATGACATTATCTAAAGCTGCATTAAAAGAAGATGATTTTGTAGGACATTCCTGAAAAATAAAATACAAATACTATCTATCACTACCTTGAGGCTCACAAGCCAATGTAATCTAATAAATAGGCGCTGTTTATATAAAACAAATAATTGGAAACTCAAGTATCAAGACAGTATCTGATCTGTGATGTAGTTCATGAGAGTTTTTAGCTGTAATTTATGGGGCAGCAAATAATAAATAGCATATTAGTTAATACTTCAAGTTAATTTTTTTTTCCATTTTGAAGAATCTAGTACTCTTGTCTTCCATCTCATTTGTCCAGCCTTCTCATTTTTGGATACTGGTATATATACAAACGCAAATATTATTATTTTCCATTCCAAGTTGGGATGTTTCTGTATGTTGTTACAGATAAAAGTAGCTGAAATGAAGTAAATATTAATACTTTAATATATGGGTTATTTAAAGGATAAAAAATAATGCATTAAAGTTTTAATTTATGTTTTGAAATTTTTCACAGTATTAATAACAGAAACTGGAGAATTTTATTGACCACGAGCTTTTATGCTTGGAGGTCTCCTATGAGATTGTCCCTGGTCTCTAGGGATAGTAGGTAGGTTCAGTTACTCCCCAATACATAATGTTACCATTCTGAGGAGGGTAAATTTAGGTTATGAAGTCCCTGGAAAGAGATGCCATGTTCCTCTGAGATTTCTGCTCATAGTACACGGAGCAACAGGGATTTTCACTTTTTTCTTTTAGCAAATATAAAAATGTGCTTGTATGCCTTCATAAAATTTCCAAGTTTAATAAGAATTTCATTTAGAATGGTCAGACTTTTTTGCTTTCTTCAGCGGAATGAGAACTCTTGCTAATAATACCAAAATTGGAATTCCCAAATCCCTCTTTGCTAGAGATGGCATCTCTGTGAACGCATGCATCTTAGAGTTGTCTAGCATGAGACATTTACAACAAAGCGAGCTCTCTGATGTATTCTGGATCAGTGTCTTAACTGAACCTTGGGAGAACAGTATAATTAAGGAGCCCTTTAATATGTAGGCTTTTCTTTCTTATCTATTTGTTCTTAGTCCCAACACACAGTATATACTCAATAAATTCAATTGGATCACATGGAATTTTATGTTGACAAAGTAAGAATGTGATAATTAAGAATGCTTCCTGAAAAATCTTAGAACTATGAAAATATACAGTGTTGTTATTATGGCAGTAGGTAAAAAATGTGTTTTATATAATATTTGTTATACTTTTGTGTTATTGGACATTTTCTTTACTTTTTTGGAATAAATACATCATTATACCATACCACAATAGAGATATCTTTTTTATGGGAAATACATGCTATAGTTTGATATTTTCATTTGCTTAAATGAAACTTATTTCTACCTCACGCCTCAGGATTTACATTTAAAGCTAAACCAGCAATTTCAACGTGAGGAATATAAAATTATAATGTAATATTAAGACCATTTACCTGGACATAACTTGTTCATAACTTTTAATATGGCTTTTGGTGCAATAAGTTTCCCATTATATTTCTAAGAATCCTGTTTTACCAAGCGAAATTTTTCTATTCCATAGGGTAGGTGATAAAATCAGTGAAATCAGTGACCTTATCATTTAAGAAACTGTGGGACAACATCCCTGATAACATGGGTAATAACAAAATATTATCTATAATTATTAGATAGGATTCACATTATTTCACTTCAAAAATCAGTTCTAAACAGATATTCCATTATTTGCTTTGCTTTTAAAGGATTAACACAGGTTTATAGTGTCAGTTTTATATATTCAAGTATCAAGTATTTTATATATTCAAGTATCTTCTTTCCCCATATACCTTCTCCATACGTTAGACAATGAATTAAGGAAATATATCCCCATGTATACTCTCATGTTGTTTATTCTTTCCAGATATAAATTTATATTGCTAGGGAAGAAGGGAGAATATATTTGTTCTTACTAGGGATAAAAAGGTGATGGTATACACACATTGCCCCAGGCTGGAGTAGAGTCCAGTAAGTCCTCAGCCCAGGAAGTGAAGGAATATGAATATATGACTGGTACTTAGCAGCTCCATGGTATATCTTTCTTTGGTGGAAAGTAACTGAAGCCCTAAATTTGCCTCAAAAGAGAGGAAAAGCATTCTTAAACTATTTCTGGTTCTCCCTTTCCCTCATACACCCATGTACATTTTCCTTTATTATGTTTGGTTAATTTTTAAGGATGACCTGCTAAAGCCACTAAAATATGCAGGGGTATTACAAGATAGAGATTCCAATAAATAATTATAATGACTGCTATCAGTGTAAATGTTTCCTCCTCACCTTAAATTATGACAATATAAGGGGAATCAGGTAGCAAACCTGGAGAAATAAATATTTAAAGAAAAATAAAATTGTCTCCGAAGCTTAAAGCAGTACTTTCAAAGCTTCATTTTTTAGCTTTAAAAATGTTTGTAGATAGGAAATCCTTGTGGAAATTCAATATGTGTCACACAGTGGGGCACATGCGGCAGCCCACCTGACACATCTCTTCCCTGATAAGGCTTCTTAGTGTGTCTAAGGAACTCAAGGACTCTACTACACATTTTGAAGAGCAATGGCTTATAACTTTAATTTTTCAATAAATACTAGTTTTAGATGGTGACGATGATGATTAAATCTTCCTAACACAAGTAACTATTGTGTTTAGTTAACTTCAACAAATGTTATTGAGTCCCTACTGTGTGTCATAAACATTGCTAAGGGCATAAGAGAATTCCTCGATCCTTTTAGTTTTACGGTATTTCTTCAAAAGTATTACATTTTGTGGCATTTTCCTGCTATAGAAGCTTTTAAGTATACTTCTTGGTTTCTTCCTTGAGAATTGTTGAGCTGTTTCTTGTGTTATTTTTCTTACAATTTTTGTGTAGGTTATAAATGAAATTAGAATTGTCTGAGTCAGCTCTGGCTGATGTAACAAATTACCATAGACTGTGTTGCTTACACAAAAATATTTCTCAGGCTAGAATTCCAAGATCAGGCAGCCACCTTGGTGGGATTCTTGATGAGTGCCTTCCTTCTGGTTTATAGTCGGCTATTTTCTTGCTGTGTCTTCACATGGTGGAAAGAGGACTAGCTAGCTCTCTGGCCACTTCTTTATAGGGGTACCGATCTCATTATGAAGGCTTCACCCTTATGACCTAATTACCTCCGAAGGCCCTGCTTCCAAATACCATCACTTTGGGATTAGGGTTTTAACATAGGAATTGTGGGAGGGCTCAAGCCTTCCATCCACTGCAATAATAAAATATTTTGTGTACTTTGAATAATTTGATAAACTGGGTGCAGACAGAAGGAGAAGAAAAGGCATACAGAATATTAATGTGTGAAAAAATTCTCCAAAGTTATATATATATGGAAACAAAATGTAATCTCTTTAATAGCCTTTCTGTTAATCAATGGTGTGAACTCTGGCAAAAGAAGGTTCAAGTTACAGCTATAAAATGTACTTGCAATCTTTAAGCCCATCCTCTTCCTAGTGTCAATGAAAAAATTAATAAGTAGTCAAGGAAATCTTCCTCTTTGGTCAATTAGGTTAGTTGCTCCAAAAAAAGGCCTTTTTCTTTATGCTTGAGCTAAGTCTTGTGGGATGGGAGAGCATTATCTGGGACAAAGGTAAAGTAGTGAGATAGACACTCCATGGAGAGAAAATAGCGTGGAAAGTTGCCACAAGCCCGTTGGCTTCTTTGAAATTTTGATGTTTGTGTAAATGAGCTTTGCAAACCTCTTTCATTCTAGCTCTTGTTAGTATTCCTTCAGCCTGGTGTCTGGATACATGACATATCGCATAGATTTGGAAAAATAAAAACAAATATTTCTTAAAATATGAGAATCTAAAATATAAAACCTGAAAATCCCCCCCATGCTTTAAGAGAGCTTTGCTCTATTGGCATATACCTAATTTACATGGGCTTCAAAAATTAGGTTTTTCTCTCTTTAAATCAGATGTGTAAAGTGAATAATCTTGGTCAAGTTTTTATTGTGAGTATATTTGTGAAACATGATACTTTTTACTTTGCTTATAATTTTCTCTTTAGAGGATTTCGTTGATAGCCACTCAATGTGCTATTACTGGACTAGGCCCTGTTAATAGTAACCAAAAGCTTCTGGACCGCCTGTCTTACTAATCTGTTCGATTAGGTCGAGGAAATGGTTACCTCTTGTTACTTCTTCCCATATTTAGAGTTACACTATTAAAATCCTTGATATTCTAGGACTATATATTTGGCCAGTCATTACAAATCACATAATCATCATTAATTTTATCTGAGGCTCAGTCACATATTTGGTAATGTAAGAAACAATCTTGTAAAATAGCCAGAATATAATTAATAAAACTAGTCATATTAATAAGGTCATAAGTAAGTGTTTAAGCTAAGAACTTCCATTAGGTGTGGCCCAGTGTCTCACCAGGTCATCTGATCCAGTCTGTTCTGCACCGATTGCTATCTTTAAGGGAAATGATATGTTGGAAAGCTCAACGAAGATGTCTGCACGTACAAGGCGAGTGGTGGGTCCTCATAGCCCCTTACAGGATTGAGAAAAGAATGTTATTGTCTAAGTAATTATATAGCTGGCACCAGAAGAAGAAAAATTAATCTTTATGGGTGAGCATGTATCTCTGCCTTTGGGGAGGTCTGGTTAACACATAATGCAGATGCACAATGCACACGAGAGGGGAGGGAGGAGGCCCAAACAGGCAGGAAAAAATTTTTATGTTTAAATTTGCCTTGTCTGGGCTTAAAACAGAATTTATTTCATCATTAGAAATTCAGTAGGCAGACCCATCTACCCAGTTGCCTTTACCCTGAACCATAAAACCCTAAATTACTGGTTTCTATCAACTTCTCTTTCCTCTTCTCATTCCTCTCTCCCCTTTGCCCACTCCAGCCCCACTGGCCTTTCTTCTGTCCTTCAAAAGTGTCACATTCATCCCTGCCTCACAGCCCTTTCACTTGCTTTTCTCTCCCTCTGAAATGCATTTTCTCCTGATCTCTGCAGGTCTTATTTTATCTAGTCATTCACATCTCAGTTAAAAAGACAATTTCTGACTATGTTACTGAGTCTCTAAAATATGTATTCCATAACTGGAGTTGCATCCTACAAACAAAACTAGCATTTTAATTTTGATTGAAAATTGAGCATGCAAGTGTGGATTGCTTGAATTTGAACTAAAGCCACTAGATGGTGCTCTATATTGTAAATATCAGAGAAATGTCTGGCTCTAAACGAGCAAAAGTCTTGAACTTTCTGTTACTAAAACAACCTACTTAGTTTGGCCTGGTTGCTTTTCCTTGTGCTCATTTTTTCCCCCTCCTTCCTCTTTCTATATAATTGGCTTTCCTGCTCTGTGCACATGGGTTTACATTATGTCTATTAGGGGGAAAAGTGGGGGGGAAAAAAAAAAGAAATGTGCTGTATACCGTTTTCGAGTATCCACTATGTGCTAGTCACTCTGAGGAGAATACAAAAGAAGTTTGGGCCATGGTCTGAAGTAACTTACACAGTAGTTGAAGGCCACAGTAGTCAGAAAAGCTTCATAAATGAATATGAAGGTATAATGCGTATTTGAAAAGGGAAAGTCTGAAGAAGAGAATCAAGCAAAGAACTGATAGTTACTGACACCCAGACATATGCAGACCTAAAGTGTCTTTGTTCAGCTGAGAGCTTCAGATGCTCACATAGGAAGTGCACTGTATGCACTTGGAGATTCATGTTCCCTCCCAAGTACTTGGAGATGAGGCATGGCCTTAAGAGTTACAGTAATAAAATTTTTATAAGCATAAAGGTTTAGATTGACTTTCAATAGAAGTTCTTTGAAATTTTGATATCAAAATAGCAAAAGAATAATTATGGCATATATTCATGTGAAAAAATGATATAACCCATTTTTATTAATGTATTTTCTGAGGACACCCTATATCAGAATCACCTGTGGTGTTTGTGAAACTGCATCTTCTTGGGCTACACTCAAAGCCTACCAAAATAGCATCTCTTGGGTGGTGGTTCTAACCTTGGGTGGTGGTTCTAACCTTTTCTTTCTTTTTTTTTTTTTTTTTGTGGTATGCGGGCCTCTGACTGTTGTGGCCTCTCCCGTTGCGGAGCACAGGCTCCAGACATGCAGGCTCAACGGCCATGGCTCACGGGCCGGGCCCAGCCGCTCCGCGGCATGTGGGATCCTCCTGGACAGGGGCACGAACCCGTGTCCCCTGCATCGGCAGGCGGACTCTCAACCACTGAGCCACCAGGGAAGCCCTAAACCTTTTCTTTTTCAACAAGGTCCTTAGAAGAGACTGAGGGACATCATAAATTGAGAATACCTGCTATTAACTACAAAAGGGCATTAATAATTTGAATAAGTAATGTGTAATGTATAGAAGAAGTACCTGAAAGCAGGATATTCAGTCTGTTTCTAAAAAGAAGATAGAGCCTTGAAAAACCAGCCTTTGAGAGAAAGGACTTATGGCTTATTTGTTTCTATATGTCAGTAAGTTTTTAAAAAGTGGCATTTGATTAAATTTCCCTCTTCTGCTATTTGGGTCAAATCAACATTGTGTTCTGTTCAGGATACTATTTAACAGATATTTAAGTGAATGAATGAAGGAGCAGAAATGTATTGGGTGGAATTTATAACAAGTAAAAAGGAAGGGGACCTCATGGAAAGCCATTAGAATAGCTACCTTCTTGTTTCAGCTCATATGTCATATTCTCAGATACTAACTTCCTTTGACTATCTTAATTAGCACCCTCCAGCTTTCTCTCATGTATCTGTTTATTTTATTATAACACTTACCACATTATGAATTTATTGCATTCTCTGTGTTTGTTCATTGTGTATATCTACACATTAGTTTTGGCCTTATGGTGGAAACCCTATTTCTTTTTTTTTTCCTTATTTATCATTGTATCACGAGAGCCTACAGAGTGGCGTCCAATTTTTGAATGAAGGAAAAAGACGTTCTTAACTAGTTTATAAATAGATCACATAATTTCATTCGAGGGACAGGAAAGGCCCAAAATATCTCTTTTCTCTCTACTACTGATGCAAAAGTTTTCAATATTGGAACTTCATTACACAGCTGTTGGGTTGGAAACGCTTAACCTGTTAATACCATAAACTGTTAATACATAATGTGCATTTTGAGTTCCTTTTAAAAATGGTCTCTAGTGGACACAATATTTGATTGCATGTAGAGGGGATAGAGAGAGGAAGAATTAAAGAGTATAGAACACTCCATGGAAGAACTAATCAGAATAGGAGTCAGCTCCCTGAGCGTAGGAAGTGGGGAGAGGGCAACAGAATGGAGAGACGTGTACTGTGTCTTACACTTTCTGATATGTGCAGCTCTCAGACAAGGCCTTCAACAAATGTTTCCAGCAAGGCACCAATTACTGTTCTAACAAATACGTATTTATCTCAAACTTCTTTCAAGACATTCTACAAGATACTTTTACAGATTCACATGGAGAAGATTTCCCTGTCCTATTGGAAGCTGTAGTCTAGTAAATTGAAAAAAAATGTACAGAAGTATTAATCGAGTTTTCCCTAGACTCTAACCTGATTTTTTTTGTCACACTCAAAATAGAACTCACCTTGGAGTCACCAGTAATGGTGCCCTGAATTATAAATACCTAGGAGAGTTAGAAAAAAAAAAAAAAAAAGACAAACTTTCTAGTTCTATCTAGTTTTATAATGGTGTGATACTGTACTTACCAATTTGTATGTAATTGGCTATTAAAAAACTAAGTGTTTTAATAAATAAGTGAAGTTTCTGGAGAAATATGATCATATAGTAAGGGAGATATAATTGGCAAAATGTTTGGAAAAGTGCAATTCTTTGGAAAAGTGCTATTTCTACCTGCTATTGAAGACAATTGAAAATGTTCTTGAATAGGCAGATTTATGACTATATGTTTCTTAAATCTTGATGGAATTTGTGGCTTGAACTCTTTCCTCAGGAGAGAGATTTTCTAAATTATTCCATAAGGCCAGCATTACCCTGATACCAAAACCTGTCATAGATATTATAAGAAAACTATAGATTAATATCTCCCATGAACATAGATGAAAAAATTCTAATCAAATTTTAGCAAATCAAATCTAACAAAAGATAAAAAGAATAATATATGGTGGCCAATGGAATTATTCTGGGAAAGCAAGGTTGACTTAACACTTGAAAAACTGTTCAATGTAACTTACTATGTCAACAAACTAAAGAAAAATCAGATGATAACTCGGTAGAATCAGAAAAAGCACTTGACCAAATACCACATTCATTCTTCATAAAAATTGTCAGCAAACTAGGAATAAAAGGAAGCTTGTCCATCTTGATAAAGAATGTCTACAAAAATCCCACAATTAACATCTCACTGATTAGTAAAAGACGGAATACTTTCTTTCTAAGATCAGAAAAGAGTCAAAGATGTCTGACTGCACCACGTATTTTAAACATTATATTGGAGGTTTTATCCAGTGCAATAAAGCAAGAAAAAAAAGCCATACAGACTAGAAAGTAAGAATTGTCTTATTTTTCTGTTTTCTTTTTCACACAATCATCTATGTAGAAAATCCAATGGAATCTTAAAAGCAAACAAAAGCAAACAAAAAGTTTGTTTTGCTTAAAAGCAAACAAAAAGTTTGCTTAAAAGCAAACAAAAAGTCAAACGAAAAATTCTAAAACTGCTCAGTGAGTTTACCAATTTTTCAAATATACAAAAATCAAATGTATTTCTATATACTACCAAGAAACAATGAGAAACTGAAACTTTAAAGTACCATCTAAAATAGCATCAAGAAATAAAATACTTAGAGATAAATCTACAAAAAAAAAAAAAAAAAGTAAAACATCTGTATCCTGAGTACTATGAAACTATGCTGAAAGAAATTAAAGGTGACCTAAATAAATGGAATGATATACCATTTTCATGGGTCAGAAGGCTTCCAGCAAATTTTTGGAGAGCTAATGGAACAGTATGACTACTGTTAATAATACTGTATTGTAAACTTCATTTTAAAATAAATGTTTATTTTAGAATAGTTTTAGAATGATACAAAACTTGAGCAGATAATATAGAGTTCCCATACACCCTACACTTAGATTTCCCTCTTGTTAACAAGTTATATTAGCATATATGTCAGACCTAATGAACCAATACTGTTACATTATTATTAACTAAAATCCATACATTATTCAAGTTTCCTTAGTTTTTACCTAGTAACCATTTAAATTTTTTTTTTTTTTTTTTGTGGTACGCGGGCCTCTCACTGTTGTGGCCTCTCCCATTGCGGAGCACAGGCTCCGGACGTGCAGGCTCAGTGGCTATGGCTCATGGGCCTAGCCGCTCCACGGTATGTGGGATCTTCCCGGACTGGGCACGAACCAGTGTCCCCTGCATCGGCAGGCGGACTCTTAACCACTGCGCCACCAGGGAAGCCCTTAAATATATTTTTAATGAGAGTTCCATCCAGGATGTCACATTACCTTTAGTAGTTATGTCTCTTTAGGCTCCTCTAGGCTGTTACAGCTCTCAGACTTTCCTTGTTTTTGATGGTACTGGCAGTTTTGAGGAACACTGATGAGGTATTTTAGAATGGCCTTCATTTGGGATTCATTGATGTTTTTCTGTGATTAGACTGAGATTATGGGTTTTTATGAGGACAATCATAGAGGTAAAGTACCATTTTCGTCACATCATAGAAAGGGTATATACTATCAACATGCTTTATCATTGTTGATGTTTTCATTGATCTCTTGGCTGAGATAATGTATGTCAGGTTTCTTCAGTTTAAATTTACTCAGCTCCATCTCCTTCCTTAGTGTTTAATCTCTGAAAGGAAGTCACCATGTGCAGCCTACACTTAGGGAATAAGGAGTTATGTTCTACTTCCTAGAGGGGTGAGTATCTACACAAATTATTTTGAATTCTCTGCAAAGGTTTATTCTCTCCACTTGTGTGTTCAATCATTTGTATAAGTTTGGACCCATGTATATTCTATACTTTGAGTTATAATCTAATACTACTTTATTATTTTTGTTGCTCAAATTGTCTTGACTTTGGCTACTGGGAGCTGTTTAATTTAGTTATTGTCTCCTTTGACATACTCCCATTATTGCTGTATTGCTTTTTAAGCACTTCCATTTTTTAGCACCTTCCATAGAGATGTTTAGGCTTTATCTTATATATACTGTGTCCCAATACTGGACTGAGCCATTTCTCCAAAGAACCCTGGTTCTTTTCATTGGAAAATGGTATTAGAAACCAAGATCTGGGCACTAGATGTGCTTAGTGCTACTTGGGTATCATTGCTTCTATGCTTCTCATCTCATAGAGCAAGGAAATATGTGTGTATACTAACCCATGTATATGTAACATATGATAAATACTTCCAAAGGTATACATCTGTATCTATACTAAGCTAAACATGAGATCATACCAATGTTTTCAACTACCAATATCATAAAGACCATTCTTTCCTTTCACCCTTGCTTATCTGTAGCCTCCTATGACAGTGATAAACCTGGCTATCACTGTCTACCATGCATTAATTTTCAATTCATATACATTTATAGAAGTCTCAGAATTTTTAAACCATAACCTTGAGAAAACAGCTTTACAAACTAGAGGACGTTGCTTTTGTACAGCTCTTTTGCCTTTGGTCTTGTAGTCACTGATGTTTCTTAGGTCAGCACCTTTTCCCCCATCCCTTCAGTGAGAGTATTTCATAGCCTCATAATATTGTTAGATTGTTTTGTCACAGTCTGAATTTTACCCTGAGATCCTCTATCTTCCTACATGTTTTTTTTTAAATTTGCATAATTAGGTTCATTTATTTGTGCAAATTCTATGGTTTGACATACACATGGTACCATGTATCCTTCATTACAGTATCATATAGAATAATTTTGCCACCCCTAAAACATCCTCTTTTGTCTATTCATCCTCCGCCTTCCCAAATCTCTTGGTGAAAACACTGAATCTATTTACTACCACTATAGTTTTAACTTTTCCAGAATGTCATAAAAATGGAATTATATGATATATACCATTCTTTTACTTATCAATATGCATTTAAGATTCACCTATGTTTCTGTATGGCTTGATAGTTCATTAATTTTATTATTGAACAATATTCCATTGTTTCTTTATTCAATCACCCATTGAAGGACATTTTGTTCCCAATTTTTGGTGATTATGAATAAAGTTGTATATATCTTTACAATGCATATTTTTCTGTGGACTTACATTTTCAAAAAAAGATGGATCAATATCTGAAAGCACAGTGGCTGGATTGTATGTTAAGATTATGTTTATTTTTGTAAACTTTGTTTATCTTTGTAAAACTGCCAAACTTCCAGAGTGGCTGTGTCATTTTTCTATTCCCACCAGCAATGAATGAGAGTTCCTGTTGCTCCATGTGCTCTTCAGCACCTGCTGTTGTCAGGGGTTTTTTTTGGTGTGTTTTTTAGCTTTTAGCCACCCTAATAGGTATGTAGTGGTATCTAATAGTGTCTTTAAATTGAAATTTCCTAATGAGAAAGGATGGTAAGCATCTTTTCATATACTTATTTGCCATCTATATATCTTCTTTGGTGAAGTGTCTGTTCAGATCTGTTGCACATTTTTTAGTTAGGTATTTTGTTTTCTTATTTTAGAGTTTCAATAGTTCTTTGTATATTTTGGATACAAATCATTCCTCTGATATGTGATTTCCAAACATTTTCTCTCAGTCTGTGACTTGTCTTTTTATTCTCTTAACACTGTCTTTTATATAGCACTTAATTTTTTTTTCATGATGTTCAGCTTATCAATTTTTTCTTTCATGGATCAAGATCTGTCTGGGAGTCAAATTTTGTTTAATATTTGTTTAGTTATAGGTACCAGAGTCTTCAAATTGCTCTAATGTCCTTGTTTTTGTCTCCCACTTTGGCTTTGGGACTCTGATATGTACATTACTCAAAGAGTTACTCCTACAACTTTTTCATTAGTAGCACACTGTTAATACCCTGGAGGCTTGTTGGTAGGGTGGTAGCATGTGGGTGAGGCTGATCATTCTAAAAATATTCTGATTTAGTCTCAGTTATTTAGTAGGCCTGTATCTTGGGGCTGTAGTCTTCACAAGTGTTTGTTACACCTGTAGTGATACATAGCTTTTTTTCTCCTACAGTGTTCCATATGTATTTTTTGAAGCCCTATTCTCTGTTTTTTTGTTTTCATTTTTATTTAAACCTCTTAAGTGAGACAAGAGGACTGGAAGGGGTTGGAGTGGGGAGGATTTACTTTGCTACAGCTGAAATAAAGTTTCAGAATTGTGTTCTGATGAAGTCCTTTTGTTATGGACAAATCTGCCTGTTTCACATTGTTACTCTTCTTCCTCTTCTGCCTGGGTCAAGAAAGGGATATTTCTTGAATCCTCACTGTGAAAGTGTGGTGGGGTCCTAGAAGGAAAGCTCAGGTAAGTGTCAACACTGCCCCCCACAAAAGAATGCAGTCCCTAGACATGTTTTACTCTCATCCTTGTCTTCATTGAGCTTCTGTTAGTTTGTCAAAATTATTATGTATATATTCTTACCAGTTTATGACTTTAAGTGGCTTCTGCTGAGCAGATCTTGGTTGGACATGCATCTTTCTGGATATGCATGTCTGTCTGGATTGGGGTGGCAATTTGCCCGTAACCTAAGTTTTCTGATGGATCCACAAAGTCCCTGATTTTCAATTTCTGAAACATTTTCTTGTTGTACGGATGGCAGTAATATTTCCAAGCTCTTTACAGTTGGAGCTAAAACCAAAATTTCTCTTTTCATTTCTTTTTCTTTTCTTTCTTTCTTTTTAAAAATCCTTCATCTAATATCCCAACTCCACCCCCTTCTCACTGCTGGTGACCACAAAGTTGATCTCTTTTTCTATGAGTTTGTTTGTTTCTGAAGTATAATTGACCTACAACACTGTGCTAGTTCCTGGTGCACAACATAGTGATTTGATATCTTCATACATTACAAAATCACCCCATGATAAGTCTAGTTACCATCTGTCACCATAAAAAGATATTACACTATTGTTATCTATATTCCCCACACTGTACATTTCATTTATTTTATAACTGGACGTTTATACATTTTAATCTCCCTCACCTATTTCTCTCACTCCCCTACCCTCCTCCCCCTGGCAACCACCTGTTGGTTCTCTGTATCTATGGCTCTGTTTCTGTTTTGACATGTTTGTTCATTGTTTTGTTTTTCAGATTCTACATATAAGTGAAATCATATGTTATTTGTATTTCTCTGACTTATTTCACTTAGCATAATGCCCTCTAGGTCCATTCATGTTGTCACAAGTGGCAAAAATTCATTCTTTTTTTATGGCTGAGTAATATTACATTGTGTATATATATATAATACATCTTCTTTATCCATTCATTTATTGATAGGTACTTAGGTTGCTTCCATATTTTGGCTATTGTAAATAATGCTGCAGTGAACATGAGGGTGCACATATCTTTTCTAATTAGTGTTTTCATTTTCTTCAGATAACTACCCAGGAGTGGAATTGCTGGATTGTATGGTAGTTCTATTTTTAATTTTTTGAGGAACCGCCATACTGTTTTCTATAGTGGCTGTACAAATGTACATTCCCACCAACAGTGCATGAGGGTTCCCCTTTCTCCACATTTTGGCCAATGCTTGTTATTTGTTGTCTTTTTGATAATAGCCATTCTGACAGGTGTGAGATAATATTTCATGTGGTTTGATTTGCATTTCCCTGATGATTAATGATGTTGAGCATCTTTTCATGTTCATGTTGGCCATTTGTATGTTGTCTTCGAAAAAAAATATCTGTTCAGGTGATCTACTCATTTTTTCAATTGGGTTGTTTGTTTTTTAATGTTGAATTGCATGATTTCTTTATATATTTTGGATATTAACCCCTTATCAGTATATCATTTGTAAATATATTCTCCCATTTAGTAGCTGGCCTTTTCATTTTGTTGATAGTTTCTTTTGCTGTGCAAAAGCTTTTTAGTTTTATGTAGTCCCATTTGCTTATTTTTGCTTTTGTTTTCCTTGCTTGAGGAGACAGATCCAAAAGAAATATTGCTAAGACTGATGTTAAAGAGTGTACTGCCTATGTTTTCTTCTAGAAGTTTTATGGTTTCAGGACTTACATTTAAGTCTATAATCTGTTCAAGTTTATTTTTGTATATGGTGGGAGAAAGTAGTCAAGTTTCATTCTTTTGCATGTGGCTGGCCAGTTTTTCTAACATCATTTATTGAAGAGGCTGTCTTTTTCCCATTGCATAGCCTTGCCTCCTTTGTCATAGATTAATTGACCATATAAGTGTGAGTTCATTTCTGGGCTCTCTATTCGGTTCCATTGATTTATATGTCTGTTTTTGTGTCAATACCTTACTGTTTTGATGCCTGTAGCTTTGTAGTATAGTTTGAAATAGTGATGCTTTGTTCATTTTTCCCAAGATTGTTTTGGCTATTTGGGGTCTTTTATGTTATATACACACAAATACATACATATTTTTAGAATTATTCTAGTTCTGTGAAAAATGCAATTGGTATTTTGATAGGAATTGCATTGAATCTGTAGATTACCTTAGGTAGTATGTTCATTTTAATTATATTCTTCCAATCCATGAGCATGGTGTATCTTTCCATTTGTTTGTGTCATCATCAATTTTGTTCATCAGTGTCTTATAGTTTTCTGAGTACAGGTCTTTTACCTCCTTAGTTAGATTTATTCCTAGATATTTTATTCTTTTTGATGAGATTATAAATAGAATTATTTTCTTAATTTCTCTTTCTCTAATTCACTATTAGAGTATAGAAACACAACAGATTTCTCTATATTAATTTTGTATCCTGAAGCTTTACTGAATTCATTGAGGAGTTCTAATAGTTTTTTGATGGCATTTTTAGGATTTTCTATATATAGTATCATGTCATCTGCAAACAGTGACCACATTGCTTCTTTCTTTCCAATTTCATTCCTTTTATTTCTTTGTCTTGTCCAATTGCTGTAGCTAGGGCTTCCAATACTATGTTAAATAAATGTGGTGAGAGTGGGTATCCTTGTCTTGTTCCTGATCTTACAGGAAATACTTGCAGTTTTCACCACAGAGTATGATGTTAGCTGTGGGCTTGTCATACACGGCCTTTGTTATGTTGAGATATGTTCCCCCATACCCACTTTGTTGAGAGTTTTTATCATAAATCAGTGTTGAATTTTGTCAAAAGCTTTTTCTGCATCGATGATCATATGAGTTTTATTCTTTAATTTGTTAATGTGGTATATCACATTGATTTTAATTCATTTTTTCAAAATTATTTGTTGAGGATTTATTTTGTGCATATAACTTTTAAGCACTAAGAATGCAAAGGTAAACAAAATAAATGTGCATTTTGTTCTTATGGACCCTATGCGAAAGGAGACATTAAATAAGTAATTATACACATAGCTAATCAATCTCATACATATAACAATAAATAAAACAAAGGATAAATATAACAAAGGAAAAACAGGGGTTGCTATGAGAATGTATATTAAGATAACCTGCATAATCAATATGTTAGAGTATCAAGAAATTAAATGAAATTAAACCACTGAATTATCATACATTTATTAGATACCTGCATGCATGTATCTTTAGCATATTTTAGCAGCAATCACATAGGTGAGAAAGGAGCGAACATGATTTCTGCATTTATTCAAGAAAATTTTAAAAATATGAGTATTGGGCTCATTGTAATCTTCAGAGTATGAAATAATGATATATGGGAAGAATGTTAAATGCTCAGTTAAGGCATTTGATTTACTATAAAAAGTATATCAGCTTCATTTCTTTTAAGGAATCAAATGAACATTTTTTGGTAATTGCTGCTAATGTGGGCCAAGTGAAACGTGTGTTTCTAGTTAAACATCAGATTTTTAAAGGACAAAGCAGTTTTATGTAAACAACTTTTGGCAGTAGCCTTTTAAAAGCTTGTTATGCATTGAAAAACTGAATAGCATTATTTGAGAATGTTAAGCATTTCCCAGAACAACTGAGCACAAAGCCATTTATCTTCAGTTTCATCTAAAATTATACATAAAGACAGATTTTTAATACATGGCAGGGTTCTTGGGTAGGTCCAGGTATAGAGGATTCTGTATTTCAAGATTAAACTAGAATTTTTAAAGTAGCATTTAGTCCTTGACCATTAAGTTATTGATAACAGAGCCACCATTTCTTCACCAACTTTACAACTATCAAATCAACAAGCATTTACTGAGTTCTCACTATGTGCTTAGCCTTATAGTAGTCACTTTGGTGTATTAGAAGACAAGGTTACGGTTTCTGTATTGAGATAAAACAGTATTTTGGAGAAAATATGTGTAATTCAGAAAATCCAGTAATACATACTTAATTGTTAAATTATTTGAAAAAGACAACAAGTTCACAACAGGTTTATAGAATGAATAATGGAGAGTCTTTCATGGCGGGAATTGTCAAACGGTTTGACTGAGGAGGGAGGAAATGTGCTGGATTTGACTTAAAGTATGCCTGAGATCACCAGAAGAGAGGAAAGGAAATTATTCAGGTCAGGATTCAGTATGTATGGAGGTTGGGATAAGATTAATGAACTTTGAATCCATTAGGCTAGTACCTGGGAGGGCCTGAATGGTCTGTGTTACGGAGCAGGGTTCACTCCAAATTCTAAGACTTTATTTTGCTTCCCAGGCTGGAAACTACTCAGAAGAGACATGTGTGGACTCACTGATCATTTTTGATACATAGCAGATCAGTCTAATCTAAAACATTGCCCAGAACAGTGACCTGGCTGGTTGATGGCATTTACTTGGGTGATTTAGTTTCGTGTGTTCAAATAGAATAGGACATTTCAGTGAGTAAAATTTTGTAATCCCAGACACACAGACTCTTTATCTTATCTTTATTCATATCAAACATCCCTACTTTTTAAAAGTTTTTCTTGGTGGTCTTAAGAATGGAGCATCAAAACAAGTCATTGACTGTAATTCTGCATTTTAGTGTGGGAATTATAAGAAATGGTCACGATTTTCATGAACCCTATAGACAAATTATTGATAAATAATTTGTAAAATGTTTAGCATATGCTGGCCCTTGTGAGAGAATTGGGTTGTTTTGGTGGGTTATGTGTAGTTAGAGAGCCTGTGTGTTTTATTCTCTCCAGAGTGCTACAGACATTTGTTAACCACAGGTGTTTGGGCACACTAAACACTAACCACAAAATAACAAATACACCTATAGAAATACAATTTAGGTTTGAAAAATAACACAAATATCCAGCTCAGACCCTCACATTGATTCCTTTTCTGGTTTTTGATAAAAAGTCCCTGTGGACAGAATGAAAGAGAAAGCCATACTGAGAGAGGGAAGAGAAAATCAAGCTGCCAGCAGATAAGATGTTTGAGTGCTTCATGGAAGAGAGATTAAATCTCCAGCTTTCTCATGGGTGACAAGGGGTGAAGACTGCTGCATCACCCACTGCTCAGTGTTGTTTGGGGGCTGATAACAGGCAGAACAAAGGCAACGTGGAGCCTTTTCTCTGAGTCACTCACAGAGCCCACTGTGAGTGAACAGCACAGTGACCTGGCAACGGAGCCGCATTACTTGGAGCTTGTTTTCTGTTGTTACTTTGCTTTAAATCTCAGTTGTCAGCTAAGCAAACATTTGATGGCAGGAAGCAATTCATTGAACATGCAGGAATCAGGATGGACAAATGGGCTTGTGTTACTTAATCTTGGCCATACTTTGCATATTCTCACCAGAGGAGACATAAAAATACTCCACAGATTATTCTAGAGGCCTCATATCCATTAGCAGAATTGGCATTAGACATTAGTCACATTTTCTGGGTATTACCACTTGGTTCCCTGCAAAATCAAATCTGGGATTCTATTAAAAAAAACATAATTTGCATATAGAATCCATATAATTGATAGGATATTTTGCAGGCATTCCAGAGGTAGCTCTCTATATTGGCATGTAATATTTTTTGAGAATTATTAATTAACCAAAGGAACAGAACAGAGCTCAGAGTAAGGAATATTTGAGTTGTGAAGTGATAGATCATACATATGTATTATCTGTTGACCTGAAGTAAATATATTGCCAGATATTTCTCTAGCAAATGTGGGTTTACCTGGGATCAGCAAAGAATTGCAATTCAAGGTCTGCAACCATGGAGAGCCATGTGCAAGTCCCCGCATGGCAAGGGAAGAATGCTTTTACAGAAAGGAAAAGAAGTTAGGAGGGCTGTAGTAAACAAAGAGTCCATGTCTTTTAATTGGCTAAGACATTGCCAGGAAAGGAGTCTTTCTTCTTTCTATTGGTCTCTGCTATCTTCCCAGGGCTTGAGAGCTCCCCCTTCTCATCTCCTGACTCTATTTGAGATCTCTCCTGACTCTATTATAGATTCCAAATTTATCTGAGATAGAATTTTTACATATGTACTTCTGGAAGGATAATAAAAATATCACTATGCAGGCAGACAGGGAACTGAGTAGGTGGTGGAAACCTT
Organism: Aethalodelphis obliquidens; assembly: GCF_003676395.1. Classification (NCBI taxonomy): domain Eukaryota; kingdom Metazoa; phylum Chordata; class Mammalia; order Artiodactyla; family Delphinidae; genus Aethalodelphis; species Aethalodelphis obliquidens. The sequence continues at coordinate 35,083,369 of NW_020837948.1, forward strand.
TAATTTATAGTTGTACATGAGTTTCTACTTAGAACAATGGCTTAAAGAATTTATATATATAAATTTCTGAAATGATGAACATTATTTTCATGTGTGATTTATGAACGTAGAAACATTTAAAAGAATACCAAGGAAATATAGTACAAAAATTAATGTTTAGCTATTTAATATTGAAATTGGAATTACAAATTCAGGGGATGATTTTTCTCCTATCTATATTTAAAATGGTATTGTGTTCTCCATTATCTCCTAGGGAAGTTGACATCTTCATGAAGTTTCAGGAAAGCTGAGCCTGTATTTTTTTTTTTTTTTTTTTTTTTTTTGCTGTACGCGGGCCTCTCACTGTTGTGGCCTCTCCCGTTGCGGAGCACAGGCTCTGGACGCGCAGGCTCAGCGGCCATGGCTCACGGGCCCAGCTGCTCCGCGGCATGTGGGATCTTCCCAGACCGGGGCACGAACCCGCATCCCCTGCATCGGCAGGCGGACTCTCAACCACTACGCCACCAGGGAAGCCCTGGTGCCTTTTTTCTAACAACATTTGTTCACTTCCTGTCTCTGTGTCACAGTTTGGTAATTTTTGCAATATTTCAAACTTTTTCACTCTTATTATATTATGGTGATCTGTGATCAGTGATTTTTAAATTATTTTTAACATTAATTTTTATTGGAGTATAGTTGATTTACAATGTTGAGTTAGTTTCTGCTGTACAGTGAAGTGAACCAGATAGGGACTTCCCTGGTGGCGCAGTGGTTAAGAATCTGCTTGCCAATTCAGGGGACACTGGTTCAATCCCTGGTCAGAGAAGATCCCACATGCTGCGGAACAACTAAGCCCATGTGCCACAACTACTGAGCCTGCACTCTAGAGCCTGCAAGCCACACTACTGAAGTCCATGCACCTAGAGCCCATTCTCCACAACAAGAGAAGCCACTGCAGTGAGAAGCACAGGCACCATAACAAAGAGTAACCCTCGCTCACTGCAATTAGAGAAAGCCTGCGCGCAGCAACGAAGACCCAACGCAGCCAAAAACAAATAAGTCAATCAGTTATATGTATACATATATCCACTCGTTTTTAGATTCTTTTCCCACATAGGTCATTGCAGAGTACTGAGTTCCCTGTGCTATACAGTAGGTTCTTATTAGTTATCTATTTTATATATAGTAGTGTGTATATGTCAATCACAATCTCCCAACTTATTCCTCTCCCCACTTTCCCCCTTGGTAACCATAAGTTTGTTTTCTACATCTGTGACTCTATTTCTGTTTTATAAATAGGTTCATTTGTACCATTTTTTTTAGATTCACATGTAAGCGATATCATATGATATTTGTCTTTCTCTGTTTGACTTACTTCACTCAGTATGACAATCTCTGGGTCCATCCACATTGCTGCAAATGGCATTATTTCATTCTTATTTATCGCTGAGTAATACTCCATTGTATATATGTACCACATCTTCTTTATCCATTTCTCTGTTGATGGACATTTACGTTACTTCCATGTCCTAGCTATTGTAAATAGTGCTGCAATAAACATTGGGGTGCATGTATCTTTTTGAATTATGGTTTTCTCCAGATATATGCCCAGGAGTGGGATTGCTGGATCATATGGTAGCTCTATTTTTAGTTTTTTAAGGAAGCTCCATACTGTTCTCTTTAGTGGCTGTACCAATTTACATTCTCACCAACAGTGTACAAGGGTTCCCTTTTCTCTGCACCCTCTCCAGCGTTTACTGTTTGTAGATTTTTTTGATGATGGCCATTCTGACCAGTGTGAGGTGATACCTCATTATAGTTTTGATTTGCATTTCTCTAATAATTAGTGATGTTGAGCACCTATTGTAATTGTTTTGAGGCACCATGATGTGTGCCTATATAAAACAGTGAACTTCACTGATAAATATGTGTGTTCTGACTGCTTCACCAACCAGCTGTTATCCCATCTCTCTCCGTCTCCTCAGGCCACCCTAGTCCCTGAAACACAACAATACTGATATTAATTGATATTAATATTGGGCCAATTAATCATTCTGCAGTGGCCTCTAATGTTCAAGCAAAAGGAAGAGTCGCATGTCTCTCGCTTTAAATCAAAAGCTAGAAATTATTAAGCTTAGTGAGGAAGCCATGCCAAAAGCTGAGATAGACTGAAAGCTAGGCCTCTTGTGCCAAACAGTTAGTCCAGTTGTGAATGCAAAGAAAAAGTTCTTAAATGAAATTAAAAGTGCTACCAGTGAACATGAGAATGATAAGAGAGGGAAACAGCCTTCGAAGACCAAAACAGCCACAACATTCCTTTAAGCCAAAGCCTAGTCCAGAGCAAGGCCCTAATTCTCTTCAATTTTATGAAGGCTAGGAGAGGTGAGGAAGCTGCAGAAGTATGCAGCTAGCAGAGGTTGGTTTATGAGGTTTAAGGAAAGAAGCCGTCTCCATAACATCAAAGTGCAGGTTGAAGCAACAAGGGCTGATGTAAAAGCTGCAGCAAGTTATCCAGATCTAGCTGTGATCATTAATGAAGGTGACTACAATAAACGTCAGATTTTCGATGCAGACTGAACAGTCGTATAATGGAAGAAGATGAAATCTAGGACTTTCATAGATAGAGAGAAGTTAATACCTGGCTTTCAAGCTTCAAGGGACAGGCTGACTCTCTTATTAGGGACTGATGTAGCTGATGACATGAAATTAGAGACAGTGCTCATTGACCATTCTAAAAATCCCAAGGCCCTTAAAAATTATGCTAAATCTGCTCTACCTGTGCTCTATAAGTGGAACAACAAAGCCTGGATGGCAGCACATCTGTTTACAACATAGTTTACTGTTTAAGCCCACTGTTGAGACCTACTGCTCAGAAAAAAATAAATTCAAAATATTACTTCTTATTGACATATGGTCACCCAAGAGCTCTGATGGAGATGTACAATGAGATTAATGTTTTCATGCCTGCTAACAAAGTATACATTCTGTAGCCCATGAATCAAGGAGTCATTTCAACTTTCAAGTCTTGTGATTTAAGAAATAGATTTTGTAGGGCTATAGCTGCCATAGTGATTCCTCTAAGGGATCTTGGTAAAGTCAATTGAAGACCTTCTGGAAATGATTCACCATTATAGATGCTATTAAGGACATCCATGATTCATGGGAAGAGGTCAAAATATTAGCATTAACGGGAGTTTGGAAGAAGTTGATTCCAACCCTTATGGATAACTTGGAGGGGTTCAAGACTTCAGTGGAGGAAGTAACTGCAGATGTGGTAGAAATAGCAAGAAAACTAGAATTAGAAGTGGAGTGAATTGCTGCAATCTCATAATGAAACTTAGATGAGGAATTGCTTCTTATTGATGAGCAAAGAAAGTGTTTCCTTGAGATGGAAACTAGTACTGGTGAAGATGATGAGAAAGTTGTTGAAATGACAAAAGCATTTAGAATATTACATCAACTTAGTTGATAAAGCAGTGGCAGGATTTGAGGGGATTGACTCCAATTTTGAAAGAAGTTCTTCTGTGGGTAAAATGCTATCAAAAGCATTGCATGCTACAGAGAAATTGTTCGTGAAAGGAAGAGTCAATGGATGCAGCAAACTTCAATTGTCTTACTTCAAGAAATTGTCACAACCGTAGCAACCTTTAGCAACTATCACCCTGATCAGTCAGCAGCTCTCAACATCGAGGCAAGACCCTCCATCAGCAAAAAAGACTACAGATCACTGAAGGCTCAGATGATGGTTAACATTTTTTAGCAATGAAGCATTTTTTTTATTAAGGTATATACTTTTTAAAAGACTTAAAGCTATTGTATACTTAATACACTATGATGTAAAAATAACTTTTATATGCCCTGGGTAGCTAAAAAATTCATGTGACTCACTTTATTGTGATATCCTCTTTATCGTGTTGGTCTGGAACTGAACCCACAATATCTCCAAGGTATATCTGGTTAAATATTTCATGATCGTTGACTATTAGTTGATACCAGCAAATATCTCTACCTTTACTCAAATGTCTCCAAATCTCCGAACACTGTGCTAAATTTGTAACTCCCCACCTGGACTCCAAACCATCACAGATGTACTGTCCTCTCTACTCTCTCCCTGACTCCATACATACTTGTTGAATACAAGAAAAGTTTATACTCTGAAGTCTAAATCACTCTTGGATTTTCAAGCTTTTAGTGGATGAAAGCAACAAAGCAATAAATTGATTCTTTTCTCCCCTCCATCCCTAATCATAGCTTTTCTTTGGAATGCCAAGGTTTTCATTTCTCTGGATAATTATGTTCCTTCTGCCTTCACCTACTATCATTCACTCTCTTAATATGATTTTCTCTATTTATTCATGCTCTTTAGTTGTCAAAAATACATGAAGCTCTTTTTCAAGCAAGTTAATCCTAGCCTAGAGCTACTATTTTCTTTGTTTCTTTAAAGGGTTCGCTAATATTTTTTAAACAGCATAAAATAAATTCTTGCTCTTGGTTAAAAGCAAAAGTGGAATTTGCTGAGCACAAAAACAAATGAACTATATAGTTTCAAGACCCCTTAAAAATCACTAATATATTGATATTTTGTTTATTCAAAAATATTGAGCACCTACTACATGAAAGATGATTTTAGGCTCACATGGATACATATATTTCAGCTAAAAATTAAGAATAAAAATTAGTTCTAAAATTTCATTTTATTTCGTGGTCTCTTTTAGAGTAGGGCACAGTCAAAGGATAATCATTTAATTTTTTCCCTTTTTCTGCCACTAATAATTTGACTCTGTGGACTAGAACTTTCTTCCTTTTTAGGCCATCCATGTGAAAACATTCATATGAAGGCATTGTTAAATATATCACTGGAGGGCAAGAATTTGTTTTCATACGTTGTATTTGTCTCTCTTTGTAAATACCAAACTAAAAGTTTTTTAATGAAGATTTTTTTTTACATTAATAATAGAATTTTGTTTTGTTTCCTTTCATCAGTGATGGCATATGTAAGTTATCATATATATAATAGAGAGTACAGAACAAGGAATAATCACAATTTAATAGATACTTTGAGCAAAACATCATAAAATCAGTATATGTTTACTTTGTAGTGTAGACCCCTAAGCAGAAGTTAACATTGTAGATGAAGGTACACATTATTCACCATTTATCTACTAGCAAAATATATGCTCTGAGTCAGCCTTTGGCTACTTCTAAAAAAGAATTAAACTTTCTTGATTATCTATTCATAGCTCCCTAAGCAAATATCAAGCAATGCCTTTATTTCTGCTATAATATGCACTAATTATTACCATACAGGCTTAATGATTAGGAGCACTGACTGGAGATGTGACTCTAGTACAGTAAAAATATCAATGTAATATAGGTTTTTAATTTATTTCATTTTTAATCTGGTTTGATGTACACAAGGATGAGATTACAGTTTTTTAATATAATCTATTATAGGTTTTTAGTAAAGTAAAATTAATATGGCTTTTTAGAGTAATGTCAACATTTACAAGAAAACCAACCAAAGCAAACCACTGAGAATGTGGAAAAAAAAAAATCCGTGATTTAATGGAAGGTAAATTATCTTTTTTAATATATTCCTAACAGTGCATTAAGCCAATGGGAGTAAATTAGGGCAATGCTATTATGGAATAATTACACAATCTTAGTAATGAGGTTAGTTTCAAGAAACTAGCTGATATAACACTGGATTTTAAGACATTAATATGGTTGCTTTGGTGAGAGTATTCCAAAGTTTGGAAAAGAGGTATATCTAGGTGTTTTTATTACTAGGCTTAGAAAACTGTCATTTTCCTTTTGTAATTCATTACATTAAAATTGAGAGCTTTGACTTCTTTGTGTTTCTCCTTATGCCTCTTTCTACTGCTCCCTATGCCTCCTGTGTGCTGGAGTCTTCCCCCTTTCAACCCTCCCTCCCTTCCACATTTACACAGCTAACCCTGCTGCTGCTTGGCTGTATGTCTCTCAAATAAAAGGGAGACTTTTCTCCCTGAATATAAGAGCTGAAAAATCATTCCATTTAATTTAAGGCATCACACATCCATGATCTGATATTAGTAAAGTATATGTGAATGTTTAAATCAAATTAAATCTAAGGAATTTTTTTCTTACCTCACTAAGATGTTGGTATAATTACCGTATGTTGGTGGTTTACGATTTCTTTAGCAGAAATATTAATTCCTCTACTAAGGAATAGTGTTAGAGATTAATTACCAGAGTTGTTAATAGTAATCTAATTAGAAGTCTTAAGAGTGTTGCATCGAATGAAGTGAGCTTGGAAAAAGCAGAGCATATTTTAAAAATGTAATAGAATGTATTCAACAAATGTTATTTGTGAATCTTCGTCCATGTTTTGGAAACATGCTAAAACTTAAATGGTATGTTAATCAGAATTATACTATTAAAAGTTGAAAATAGAAGTTTATATGTGATTTTTTTGCATTGTTCTTGGCAAACTCTTGGGAGCCCATTCTTTTATTACCTACATCTGTCTTGTAAAATAAGTACCCTTATTTTCTTGTTCAGAGAAAAATGCAATTTACATTTGAACGTGGTATCTAGACAAGTCTAACTGGAAGGAATAATAAGTGATCACTGTTGTTTCAAAATGGATATGGCCCAGATTCATTGGCTACCGTGATTATTCATTGGCTACCGTGTATACACCCTTTTGGTCAGTCTTGTTGGTGTTTGAAACATTATCTTTTTTTCATTGTGAGATGAATATCGAAACTGTTCACCTCTTTTGGTGGCCTTTCAGGTCACTGGGTCAGTTGCTGTGACCCTATGCAGTCCTCGGTCTTACCACCCTCGATTTAAAACATTTTTGGTGTGCCCTCCTGTTTGTCCATTGGAACATTTCAGCTTGCAGTTGTTTTGCTAGCCTGTGAAAACTGGGCATTGGGAAACTGGTTAGTTGTACTCTTAGGTCTTTTTATTACTGACTCTCATCTTAATTTTTTGTGTTAACCAAGGGTTATGAGTGATATGCCCTCCTTTTCTACTGCCTATCTAAATCATTTCTATCCTTCAATGTCCAGATGGAATATTAACCCTCTCATAAAGCTTTCCCTGATGCTCTCAGCAAGAAGTAATGGATCTCTCAGTACCCAGTGAAATCTCCCTTTTCATTTCTTACAGCTTTTTCACTTTCTGCTGTCATTGTTTATGCTAGACCAGTGCTTCCAAAAGGAATGAAGCATGAATGATTGTCAGAATTTTGTTTTTAGGATTTGAAATTCCTTTAGTACTTTCAGGGATGTATTTGTTGCACTATAATGACTTCAGATTTCCTCCTGTCCAGTGTGGAAATGTTGGTTTTGGTCAAGCTGATGATATTGCCAAACAAACAACCACATTAACTGACGAAAAACAAAAACAAAAAAAACTGAGGTGAGAAATGTGGTCTTTTCAGCAGAGATTAGAGTTCTGGAAAGATCACTGATAAATCAGCTTCTCTGGGAAGCATGAGATCTGAGAGAGACTTCAAACTGTGTCCTGAGGAAGGAGCTAGGGAGGATTAACAAACACATCTGGGCTGAGGCTTGGAGACTGCATCAGTAACAGTAGGAGCTGAGACTGTTCAACGATGTTTTCTAGCTATTGGTGAGAAAGGTTCTTATAGTATTTTCTTCCTTTTTGATCCATGGACAGTTTAGATCTTCTCTAATTAGTTCTATTCAAAGTTAGACTCTTAGAAAAACCTTGTGATTCATGTTCTTCCTGAATCTCCTTGATAGAAATGAAAGCAATTTCTGTGGGACTGGGAAGGTCAAGGCCCTGTGGTAAGTCTTTTCAGAAGGTTAAGAAGATCCATCAGTGCAACAATTACCTCAAGAAGCAGGCGGGGGGAATTGGGAGCATTTCTCATACTAGAAAGTGGAACTCAGTGAAAGCCTAGGTGGGGTATAGAATGGAACTCTGTCTCTTGGTATTCTTGAGTGCAGATGATTCAGAGTGTTTTTATTTTTAACAAGGAGGACTCCTTGATAGTGGAATATGAAGTAGTAATCCCTGGGAAGAGGAAGGAAATGAGAAATCCAGAAAAGTTGCTTCTGAAGGCCTGCCAGTCTATTTTTTAAATAATATATTTTATTTATTTATTTAAATCTTTAAAAATATTTTATTTTATATTTGACTATAGTTGATTTACAATGTTGTGTTAGTTTCAGGTGTACAGCAAAGTGACTCAGTTATACATATATCTATTCTTTTGCAAATTCTTTTCCCATTTAGGTTATTACAGAATATTGAGCAGAGTTCCCTGTGTTATACAGTAGGTCCTTGTTGGTTATCTATTTTAAATATAGTAGTGTTGTGTATGTCAATCCCAAACTCCCAATTTATTCCTTACCCCTGCCTTTCCCCTTTGGTAACCATAAGTTTGTTTTCTAAGTCTGTGAATCTGTTTCTGTTTTGTAAATAAGTTCATTTGTATCAATTATTTTAGATTCCACATATAAGCGATATCATATGATATTTGTCTTTCTCTATCTGACTTACTTCACTTAGTATGAGAATCTCCATATCCATTCATGTTGCTGCAAATGGTATTTTTTCATTCTTTTCAATGGCTACTATTCCACATCTTTATCCATTTCTCTGTCGATGGACATTTAGGTTGCTTCCATATCTTAGCTATTGTAAATAGTGCTGCAATGAACACTGCGGTGCATGTATCTTTTCAAATTATGGTTTTCTCCAGATATATGCCCAGGAGTGAGATTGATGGATCATATGGTAGTTCTATTTTTAGTTTTAAGGAACCTCCATACTGTTCTCCATAGTGGTTGTACCAGTTTACATTCCCATCAACAGTGTAGGATGGTTCCTTTCTCTCCACACCCTCTCCAGCATTTATTGTTTGTAGACTTTGATGATGGCCATTCTGTCTGGTGTGAGGTGATAATGTCATTTTAGTTTTGATTTACATTTCTCTATTAGCGATGTTGAGTATCTTTTCATGTGCCCCTTGGCCATCTGTATGTCTTCTTTGGAGAAGTGTCTATTTAGGTCTTCTGCCCATTTTTGGATTGGGTTGTTTGTTTTTTTGATATTGAGCTGCATGAGCTGTTTATAAATTTTGGAGACTAATCCCTTGCCAGTTGCATCGTTTGCAAATATTTTCTCCCATTCTGTGGGTTGTCTTTTCACTTTGTTTATGGTTTCCTTTGCTGTGCAAAAGGTTTTGAGTTTAATTAGGTCCCATTTGTTTATTTTCATTTTTATTTCCATTACTCTAGGAGACAGATTGAAAAAAATATATTGCTCCTGCCTGTCTTCCAGTATTTGACTCTCTTAAGGCTGTGCATGATAGAACATGGGGGCTTTATACTCTGGGCAGAAGGACAGTTTTAAAACAAGCCATTGTTTGTTTAACAATTCTATTATCTGCACTTAATTTTTAAAGCCTCCCAATATGTCTAATCATTACCAAGGGAATCAGGCGAAAGTATTTTGGGAAAAAGTTGGGATAGAGTATAAAATTATGGGGAAGGGGATTCTAGGATTCACTGTTTGGGAGATAATATTTAACAATGTATGAAATTCCCCAAGGTTAAAGTAAGACTTAAGGGGAAATAATTGGGGTTACTTTGACATATGGAACTTTTTTTTTTTTTTAGTAATTAACATTTAAATGTCCTGTGTTATATTTGTTAAGCATGATGATTTCCATTACAGACCAGTAGGATCTGGGCCATTTCACATCCTCTCAAAGAGCAGTGTGAAATGGACAGATAAATCCTCCAAGGAAATTCTGAACTCAATTACTGGGGTTGTGACCCTCATGAACTGAGTGTGAATGAATTCTTTAGAATGCTTGGCCTAATTTGGGGGATCTTTTTTTTTTTAAATTAAATAAAAATTATAACACTGTATTTTGGGGTTTATGATGTATTTAGATGTGAACTATATTACAACAATAATATAAAGTCTGGGGGTATAAATAGAATTACACTATTCAAGATTCTTATAGTTTGCCTGAAATGGTGTGATATTGTCTAAGTAGACATTGACATGTAAAGTCTTTAATCCATTTTGAGATGATTTTTCTGTATGGTGTAAGATAAGAGACCCGTTTTCCCAATACCATTTATTGAAGAGACTATCTTTTCTCCACTGTATATTCTTGGCACTTTTGTCAGAAGTTAATTGGCCATATACAATGTGGTGTTTATTTCTGGGCCGTCAATTCTGTTCCATTATTATATGTGTCTGTTTTTTTAGTTGAATAAATTTGACATGTAAATTTAAGGTATACAGCATGTTACTTTGATACTTTTATACACTGTAATGTGATTGCTAATATTTATCAAATTATATAATTATAGTGCAATATTATTGTCTATATTAATTATACTGTGCATTAGATTTCTGTTGCTTATTTACTCACCGTATCAAGTTTGTACCCTTGAATTATCAATCTTATCCTCCCTACCCACCCCATCCCCTAGTAGCTACCATTTTACTCTCTGTTTTTTAAAGGTTAAATTGTTTTTAGATTCCACATATAAGTGATATCATACAGTACTTGGCATTCTCTGACTTAACCTCACTTAGCATAATGTGCTCAAGGTCTATCCATCTTGTCTAAAATGGCAGGATATCCTCATGGCTGAATAATATTCCACTGTGTATATGTATCACATCTTATTTATTCATTCATCTGTTGATGGGCATTTGGGTTGTTTCCAATTTTTTGGTCATCATATTGTGAAAACTGCTTCAGTAAACATGGGAGTGCATATATCTTGTCACAATTGTGTTTTTATTTCCTTTCAGTATATAGCCAAAATTGCTTGATCCTGTGGTAGATGACTTTTAATTTTTGAGGAACCTCCATATTGTTTATAGTGGTTGAACCAATTTACATTCCTACCACCAGTGTACGAGGGTTCCTGTTTCACCACATCCTTGCTAGCACCTGTTGTCTCTTGTCGTCTTGATGATAGCCATTCTACAGGTGTGAGGTGATATCTCATTGTGGTTTTGATTTGCATTTTCCAGATGATTAGTGATGTTGAGCATCTTTTCATGTTCTTGGCCATTTTGATGTCCTCTTTGGAAAAATGTCTATTTAGTTCTTCTGCCCATTTTGAATTGGATTGTGTGTTTGTTATTAAGTTGTATGAGTTCTTTATATTTTGGATATTAACTCCTTATCCGATATTTGGTTTGCAAAATTTTTTTCCTATTCTATAGACTGTCTTTTCATTTTGTTAATTAGTTTTTTTTTCTGTGCAGAAGCTTTTGAGCTTGATGTAGTGCCATTTGTTGATTTTTGCTTTTGTTTTTTGTGCTTTTGGCATCACGTCTAAAAAAATCATTGCCAAGACCAAGATCGATAGGCTTCTCCCCTACATTTTCTTCCCTACACTTTCTTCTATGGTATCAGTTCTTATGTTAAAGTCTTTGATCCATATAAAGTTAGATTTTGTGAGTAGTGTGAGATAGGGGTCCAGTTTCATAGTTTGTATGTGTTTTTTTAGTTTTTCCAGAAGCATTTGTTGAAAAGACTATCCTTTCTCCTCTATCCTTTCTTTGCTTCCTTGTCAAATATTAGTTGACCATGTATGCCATGATTTAATTCTGGGCTGTCCATTCTGTTTCATTGCTCTATGTGTCTATTTGTGTGCCAGTACCATACTGTTTTTTATTACTATAGCTTTGTAGTACAGTTTGAAATCAGGAAGTGTAATGGCTCTGTCTTTGTTATTCTTTCTCAGAATTGCTTTGGCTATTCAGGGTCTTTTTTAGTTGCACACAAAGTTTAGAATTGTTTCTTCTATTTCTGTGAACAATACCTTTGGTATTTTGATGGGGATTGCACTGAATCTGTAGATGGTTTTGGGTAGTATGGTCATTTTAACAATATTAATTCTTCCGATCCATGGACATGAGATGGAAAAATATGAAATGCCTCACAAATTTGCATGTCATCTTTGCACAGGGGCCATGCTGTTCTCTGTGTATTGTCTCAATTTTAGTATATGTGGTGCCGAAACGAGCTCTGGGGATCTTTAACAGGGGCAGACTTCTGATGGCATGCCCAGCAACAGAGGCCCTAAAACTCAGGGCTGTCATTAGTCCATAAATAACCTTTACCTGAATTAGACAAAAACCTATGGACAAGGCCCAATGCCAAGGTGTGTAGTTCTACATATGGACTATAAGCTGGATCTTATCTTTACATACCCATTTTGCCAGGTAGTTTTGTAGAGTGCATGACCAACAAAACTTAATGTATAATCTTTGCTAATTCTTCTATTTTATTTAATTCCAGGCCACATAGAAGAGATTGGCAATATAATTTCACAGAATAATATACAGTCACTTTCTTTTTGGCTTTTCCCCTTGTTTAAAACTCACGCCTGGTTTGCAAAATGACAAATAATTCATAGGAAAGTTATATCCTTTGTTGTAATCTTGACATCTTCAAAAGCAATACATTGTAAATAAGCTGTTGTGAGATAGGACAAGTAGAAGCTTTAAGACAGAAGTATTTAGGCTCTTGTACGTTTCTTACATACAAATTTCATAATAATCATGTTGAATTGGAATTGTATGTATATTTTTCTGTTTATTCCCAAAACACTCTCCTTAAAGGTAAGGAGAATGCATTTCACATTTGAGTTCCAATCAAAGAGCACAGTGCCTGGCACATAGTTGGCATTGAATGAATGCATGATATTCCTTATTTTTCACTATCTTACTTCCTTAAGGAATACTAAAGGAAAGGATCTGAGATAAAAATTTTGAAATCACAACATGTAGATTCTTTCTAATGAGACAAACATGTAAGAATTTCCTGTACTCCTTCATTTCTTTTCAAGACTACTATAGTTGTGTAGTATAAATTATATTTATAAAACTATATCTTACATTACTATTTATTATAACTAATGGTTAAAACTTTAATACCAAGGCTCTTTTACTTTACTTTATAAATTTTTTCTCTTATTCCTGGACTTTGAGTGAGAAAATTGTGTCAAGTCTCTGTGTCAGTCATTACTAATTATATGATATTGAGTACCTAGTGACTCTAAGCTCAGAGTTATATTTCTTTATATTAGAAATATATGAGAATATATTTTCACTTGCAATTGTGTTACATTTGTTCAACTTCTACACAAATGCAACATACAATTATTGTTATTGTTGTACTAGTACACATTGAATACCCACTGGTAACATTGCTGTGTGATAAAAATATAATAACTTGGCAAATTGTAGCTTGGCTTTGAAATAAAAAAAATGGATTTGAAATTGCCTAGAATAGGAATAAACTGGAAGAAACAACACACTGTATTCAAAGTATAATTGTATTCAGCCCATGATTTAACATACTTTGCAGCCAATGTTAATTTTTATGTAATGCATGTGGTGCTCATTTATTTACTTTTTGATCTCTCCTTAAAAGTATTCTGTGTGAAGGACATTATAGAATTTGTAAACTACAGTATAGAAAAGGACACTAAGACATTTAAACTTGATCTCATTCTATCCCAGAAGTACCATGATCTCAAGGCTATGAATTTGTAATAATCCAATAAAATAAAACTCTCTCCTCTGCTATCTAGGTTTAGTGCCTGCACTACGAAGACAATTTTTGTAGCCTTACCATTGGAATTTGCCATGTTTAAATCCTTTCCATTTGCTGGAAAACTTCATTGTTGCTGACAAGGAATCAAGTAGAAAATTGGAGGCTTGGATATGAAACTCTCTCTGGTGCTTGTTTAGCATAAGTGAACATTTTTGTTTTGGGACCAAAATAAACTCCCTGCGTCTATTTTTAAGAAATACTTATAGTGTAAATATGTCATTCATGATTTTTCAAACATAAGCTTTGAAAAATGAGCTTGGGAATGGTCTATATTTAAATCTATAAAGAACTCATGACAAAATGATACTAACTATAGTGCTTACAATGTTTTGTGTCATTTAGAGAGAAAAATATAAAGCTGTCCTGACTTCCTGTGGTAATTAGTGCCTATTTTATGGTACATAAAATACTCTAATGGTAATGTTGTAAGAAGTCATTTGGTTTTATCAACTGCTGAAATTACTTTTGATGTTGTTACTAAAAATAGCGGGATATGTAGGTGTGTCAGGACGCAGGGTGCAGCAGCTTGGCACATGCCTGTCTAAACCCCGCATTCTTCTGAGGTTCAGATTAAAGGCCTGATTTTGTAGTTTTGTCCCTCACACTGAGGGAAGGTCATTGACTGATATTCCTTCAGCTCCTTTAATGGAGGTGACAAAAGGAGAGTGTCTGAAAGAAAGGAGGTCAGGGTGGAGGAATGAGGGAGAAAGCAAGAATTAGGGAGAGACTTGAATTTTTAAACTTGTTTCTTTTACTTACCATTATTTTTTTACCCTCCTAACAAAGATTAATCTGGCAAATTCCCTAAATCGGATGGCTGAATTTATCCTTTTAAGCTTTTTAAAAGCAAGAGAATTTTTCAAAGATACTTCTGTATAATTGTGAATAAGACCAATGCCAGAGAAGAGAAAAAAAAACAAACAAAACAAAAACAAAGCAAGATAAAAGACAGGAAGAGAGAAAGAAAAATGAGAGTGAAAAGTCTTCAAACTTCTGTACTTTTAGAGATTGTGAGAGGCTGTGCTCTTTTTCAATTCAATGAGTCTCTTAACTTTTTTTTTTCTTGCTATCACTGCTCATTCTTGTCTCTTTGCTTGTTCCTGTCTTCTCATTTCCCTTTCCAAATTTTCATCTTTACAAATTCCTCATGTTACAGTTTAAAATTATTATTGTAATACTGACTGCTAGGACCTTTCCATTTATTCCAATTTCCACTGGATGGTTAGGGCCAATGAACCTGTGAACACCAAACCTTTCTATTTCTGGGTGTGGTGGCCCTCCACCAAGGAAAGGGGTTTCCTGAAGTCCTTGTCTGATAGCAAATACTGGAGTAGGGTTAAATGTCCTTGGGTCACATAATGGTGGCCAGTGAGCTAATCTGTTTCTGGGAATGCATTACATTTTAAAACCTTGCCCATAATCCCATGATTGTTCAGCTGGTGACAGGTGGAGAAAGTGGTCCTGATTTTGGAATAAAAGTGTGAGATTGCTTGTAATTAGTAGTCCTGAGAGTAGGTTCATAGGACTATGAATGGATTTAAATGGTAACATAGTTTATCCATTTAGTGAACACAGTTCTAATTGTTCAACTGACTATTTTCACTTTCTGGGCAGACAGGATGACCACATTCACAAGCCTAATTCAGAGTCTGTGTGGGACTGCGGGACTGCAAGAGGAATTGATGTGTCATTTCTGGTCTGCAGCAGTTATGAGTTAGTGTGTTTCTTCCTCTGTTGCATCTCTCTCTTGCCCTGCCTTGGCAATCCTAGAAACCATGGAAGGCAGCCATCAGGAAATGGAGGCATTGAATTTTTCCTAAATGAGAAATAAATTTTTATAGTAGTAAGTACCTGATATTCCCGGATTTGTTTGTTACTACAGCAGAACTTACCTGATCATGACAGCTACATTTAGTATAGTATCCTGGCACATACTGTCCACTAAATGATATTTATCATTATTATTATGATAGTATTCTATGGGCCTATTGGGAGATGTAATACAATTATTCTTCCTCATTGATAATGACTTTATTAAAATGAAATTAAGAAATACTATGCAAATATGATGGAATATATATTAGATACTTATTACAATTTTTTGACTCCCTGTGGGGTATGGTTTAGGATGAGAGCAACAGGATCATTTTCACTTAGGTGTCTTTTTATCCGTGCAATATCTTATATAAGCAGTAATTAATTTTCAGAGCTATGACCTAAATAGCTAAGAAAATAGAGTTTTAGAAGATAAGGGAAAAAAGTGGAAAAAAGTAATATATACAAGAAAGAAAAGAAAGAAAAAAATTGTCTGTGGAGTTATTTTATAATATCACCTCCCTCAATAGACTACAACAGTACCTGTGTATGTTTCTAAGACTAATAAACAGGGTAGCCCAAATCACTGAGTAAAGTAAATGACTAAAATAATAAAGAAGCTGAGTAGTGAATAAAGCACTTCTAAGTGTCAAAGTTGTGGCCGTCAATCACGGTTTGGCCACCTATATTGCTGGAAGTTTTGGGACAATATTCAGGAAAAATGACTAGACACAGATAGGTCCTATAATTAGAGAGATTATTTGTCACTCTAAAGAATCAACTTAAATTTGTCAGTTAGTGAGTCTAACTTCAGTTTTTTTAGATGAACCTCCAAAGTACACATTTCACTGTTATGATCTCAACACCCCAGTTGTACACTTTGTTGAGAACTGCGCACGTATTGACATCCTCAAAATACCCTCCTGTTAGAAAAATGTAGCAGTGTGCTTTAGCAGTGAATGTAAACTCTACTTCCTCTTAAGATGCTCATGATTAGTTTGACATCTGGGAAATTGTTCTTTAATATGAATAGAGGAGTTTTATATCCTTTTATATAAGATAGCTATTTAGATCTTTTGGAAACCTTTTAAATTATTACACTTTTTCATGTCATCTTGACAGAAAAATGGCTATCTACATGAAGGAACGTAAAAAGGGATTCGTGTATCTGTTAGTTAGATTCCATTGCAGCACTCATATTTCTTGCCCGTGGACTCGATAATCTGTGGGTTGGCTGAGATCAGCTAGGCTTGGATTTGGGGTTTTTCCATGTATCTCTCATTCTGAAACGGGGGTGAAAGGCATTGCAGTCATTGGGGGCGTGCTCTTTTCATGGTGGATAGCAGGAAGGCAAGAGGAGCCAATGGAAATACCTGATGCCTTTCAAAGTCTCTGCTTGACATTCCACCATTTCATATCTGCCCATATTGCTTTACTCATGTGAGCAACACCAGAGTCAATGGGGGTAGAGGTGTATAGTCCTCCTCTAGAGGCAGTTCTTACAGCCTCTTTGATATGTAATTGTATCATCGGGAGAAAATGGAATAGGAGGGATCAGAATCCATTCATTCACATTAGCTAACACCACATATGATGGTGGCCTCTACAGAGATGAAAGACCTAAAGTTGAAAGGTAAAAGTATAAAGTTAATAGAAGAAAATCTAGAAGACTATCTAGGGTAGTAGAACTTCTTTAAAAAAATGTAAAAGTACAAACCAAAAGAAAGAAAATTAATAAATCTGACTATATCAAGAAAAATTTTAATGAAAGGCACCATGTATCAAGTTAATAAACAGATAATAGATTGGGGGCATATATTTCTGACACTTAAAATCAACTAACAATCAATACCTAGAATATGAGAAATTCTTCTGTAAAGAGCAATTCTGATACAATTAAGTGTGAAAGATATGAGATGGAATTTTCAAAAAATTAAAACCAAAAAGCTACCAAGCATGCATAAGGGGAAGTCATAGAATCATTAGTGATCATAAATATGTAAATTAAATCAAGAATATCACTTTAGAGCCATTAGCGCACTAAATAATACTAAGAACGCAATAATGTAATAGGAACCTTCACACACATCTAATGGAGTGTAGATTGTTGTGGACATTTGGAAAGTAATCTAGTACCAGTGAGTCAGTTTGTAGACACATACCCTGTGATAAATCTGTTCTTTTACCAGGTATATAATCCAAATCTATCCTCATGTAAAGTCAAAAAGGGACATGTAAAAGGTTGTTCTTTGTTGTGGACTAAGAAATATTGTGTTTGTTCTTGGTTGAGGACTAAGTTGAGGTAAGTGAGACAACTCAGGTGCAGATTTTAAGGAGGCACTCACTCTAAAGGTCATGTAAAACATGAGTACAGGATAGCACACTCACCCTGAGAGTAAGTGCCTCCTTAAGTGTTGTGCCCCATCTGCCTCACTTGCCTCACCCTACTATCAGCTTAGCTGGTAAACTGGAGTCAGATTAAGTGTCTGTCACATGGAGAGTGGATAGATGACATGAAATAAATGCACAGGAAGGAGAATTACACATCATTTAGAAAGAATGGATGAAAGATAAATATAGTTGTAGGAGTGAGTTTTAAGTTGTTTAATTAAAAAAAAACATTATTCATCATTTTGAAAGTGAACACATCAAATGGCATTTTATTTACTTAAGAAGCAAATATTAATTAAAACAAAGCCAAAATAAAAATATTTTGATAAATATACTAAGAGGAAAATTAAATAGTACAGCCTATTTAAAAATGTTCATAAAGCAATGTACTTAAAATTGATCAAGTGAAAACACATATTTTTACAATCTTAAAATCAAAATCATTTTATGTATCAGAAATTTTTCAGTATGTGGGGAAAAGGTTTATATTGTTCAATGAAACCTTAGCATATACTTTTTGACTCTCCCCATAATAACTGGCATATCTATTTCTCAAGCCAATTTAAATCTAAAATGTAAAACTGACTTTGACGTGACGGCTCACTATGATCTATTTCACCCAAAAACTTTGCTGAGTTTTTGGTATAGACTCTCTACATCTGCAAGTTATGAATGGTTTAAAATATAGAAATAGGGCTTCCCTGGTGGCGCAGAGGTTGAGAGTCCGCTTGCCGATGCAGGGAACATGGGTTCCTGCCCCGGTCCGGGAAGATCCCACATGCCACGGAGTGGCTGGGCCTGTGAGCCATGGCCGCTGGGCCTGCGCGTCCGGAGCCTGTGCTCCGCAACAGGAGAGACCACAACAGTGAGAGACCTGCATACCGAAAAAAAAAAAAAAAACAAAAAAAAAAAAAAATATATATATATATATAATATAACTACAAATTTAAGAAAAATGTGGATGGTTTGGAGACTTTTTAGCAGAATTATGAGTTAAAATTCATTGTTGTGGTCCACTCTAAATCTGACTTTTTAATAGCTTTATCAACTATCATACCCTAGATAAGAATAGTAACTGAAGATGGTAGATTTTAGTATGGCTGAGGACTGCCAGATATCCACGAAGGGATACTGGGTATCTGGAAGAGATCCCTGGTGGTCCAAAAACAAAATCTGTTCTTGCATCTGCTCCAATCCAGCTTTCTGACTGTCTCTCCTTTCTTCAGTATTTTCACATTCGTCTGTGCCGTCATTTATAAAATATATCTCTTAATTAAATGTGTTCTATGTCTCTGGGAAATTGATAACTTGATTTGAAAGCACTTTAAAAAATAAAGTTCAGGGGTTTCCCTGGTGGCGCAGTGGTTGAGAGTTCGCCTGCCGATGCAGGGGACACGGGTTCGTGCCTCGGTCTAGGAGTATCCCACATGCCGGGGAGCGGCTGGGACCGTGAGCCATGGCCGCTGAGCCTGCGCGTCCAGAGCCTGTGCTCCACAACGGGAGAGGCCACAACAGTGAGAGGCCCGTGTACCCCTCCAAAAAAAATTTAAAAATAAAGTTCAGGTCCCCAAATGGTGGCCAGCTGCTACCAGAATTTTCTCAAACTCTGTGAGGAGTGGCCAGTGGATGAGACCAAATGAGGCCGGGACTTGGGCGCTTATCAGTGGGAGCGGGTAGCGCACGCCTTTCGGGAGGGAGAGAACACCCAGATTGCAGAGCCTGAGGCCTGTGATCAGTTGTACGAGAGCTTAGTACTTCTCCATTCAAACTACTACAAACACAAGTACCCTCGCCCCAGAGACACAAGCTTCAGTGGCCTGTCCCTGGAAGAATACAAACTGGTCCTGTCCACAGATACCTTGGAAGAGTTTAAGGAGATGAATAAAGGCATGTGGAAGGAACTGCAGGAGAAGTTTGCCCCCAAGGATCCTGAGGAGAAACATAAGGCCTGGGCTAGGGCCTTATCGCGACTGCATTACCTAAGCGTGAAGTAGTGTACATTGTCATCATCAGTAAAATGCCCTGATTTCTCCTTCAAAAAAAAAAAAAAGTTCATATACCTATAATAATTCTTTTAACCTTTTTATTTTATATTGGAGTATAGCTGATTAAGAATGTGATAGTTTCAGGTGCACAGAAAAGTGACTCAGCCATACATACACATGTATCCATTCTCATATACCTATATATAATGATACTGAGTGTTGAAATAATTATTTTTGGAATATGTTTTAAAATGATGGGAGGGAGACGCAAGAGGGAGGAGATATGGGGATATATGTATTTGTATAGCTGATTCACTTTGTTATAAAGCAGAAACTAACACACCATTGTAAAGCAATTATACTCCAATAAATATGTTTAAAAAAATGGAACAGTAAAATAAAGTCACAGTCTGAATTTTCTTATATAAGAGGTACTTTTTCTCACCATGAGTTTGTTTTTCAGCCCTATTTAATTTGGAAACTGGCCTGTTTGAATACCTAGAGTGGAAACTTCCTCACCCAGCAGTTAAAGAAGGGCATAATGTCAGATTTTAAACTTTGTTTTCCACGTAGGACAGCAAACTGTTACCTCCTTGTATAGGTGCTTTTAATTACAGACTAGATTGGTCAATGGGATAGTGCCACCCAAACGATATATATAAAATGACCAAGATTTAGAGACATCAGGTATTACCGTGTGCAGAGTAATAGCAAGATGGGTGTCACATTCACCTCCTTTTCCTTGTACATAGATTACATGTTCATTAGTTTATAGACATCGTGATAGTAATCTAATTTGGGACAAACGGAATAGATTTCGTGCCAGGTTTGTATTTGGGAAGCCACAGGGTTGGTGCAATGCTGCTTCCTGGGGGATCTACAGAGAAGACTGACCCAACCTGGGGACAAGGGGATATCTTTCTCACCTTGTAATTCTCCCCTTCAAGAGGTGCAAGACTCATAAATGTGAGGAAAAGAACTATCAAGGATAGTTCTTTAGTATCTTTAGTATCAGAGTAAGGCTAGTCTTTCCCCTGTTGCGAATACTATTATTATGATTATAACCACTACTAGTACTATTATTTATTAAATACTTATTTTTAGAAAGGTTTATGTGGATAATGTTATATATATAAATATTATGTGTATTATAATATTATTTCTCTTTTAAATAAGAGAAAAATTAAACTTGGAGAGGTGAGGTGATTTACTCAAAGTCATACTTCCAGGGTTAAAAGAGAACCTCCTAGAGAAATGGAAATAAAAACAATAATAAACAAATGGGACCTAATGAAACTTCAAAGCTTTTGCACAGCAAAGGAAACCATAAACAAGACCAAAAGACAACCCTCAGAATGGGAGAAAATATTTGCAAATGAAGCAACTGACAAAGGAATAATCTCCAAAATTTATAAGCAGCTCATGCAGCTCAATAACAAAAAAACAAACAACCCAATCCAAAAATGGGCAGAAGACCTGAATAGACATTTCCCCAAAGAAGATATACAGACTGCCAACAAACACATGAAAGAATGCTCAACATCATTAATCATTAGAGAAATGCAAATCAAAACTACAATGAGATATCATCTCACACCAGTCAGAATGGCCATCATCCAAAAATCTAGAAACAATAAATGCTGGAGAGGGTGTGGAGAAAAGGGAACCCTCTTGCACTGTTGGTAGGAATGTAAATTGATACAGCCACTGTGGAGAACAGTATGGAGGTTCCTTAAAAAACTACAAATAGAACTACCATATGACCCAGCAATCCCACTACTGGGCATATACCCTGAGAAAACCATAATTCAAAAAGAGTCATGTACCAAAATGTTCATTGCAGCTCTATTTACAATAGCCCAGAGATGGAAACAACGTAAATGTCCATCATTGGATGAATGGATAAAGAAGATGTGGCACATATATACAATGGAATATTACTCAGACATAAAAAGAAACGAAATTGAGCTATTTGTAATGAGGTGGATAGACCTAGAGTCTGTCATACAGAGTGAGGTAAGTCAGAAAGAGAAAGACAAATACCATATGCTAACACATATATATGGAATTAAGAAAAAAAAATGTCATGAAGAGCCTAGGGGTAAGACAGGAATAAAGACACAGACCTACTAGAGAATGGACTTGAGGATATGGGGAGGGGGAAGGGTGAGCTGTGACAAAGCGAGAGAGAGGCATGGACATATATACACTACCAAACGTAAGGTAGATAGCTAGTGGGAAGCAGCCGCATAGCACAGGGAGATCAGCTCGGTGCTTTGTGACTGCCTGGAGGGGTGGGATAGGGAGGGTGGGAGGGAGGGAGACACAAGAGGGAAGAGATATGGGAACATATGTATATGTATAACTGATTCACTTTGTTATAAAGCAGAAACTAACACACCATTGTAAAGCAATTATACTCCAATAAAGATGTAAAAAAAAAAGCATTCTGAATTATGAATCCACATTCTTGGTAAATTAAAAAGACAAGGCTATTAGCACTTTAAACTTTTTATTTAAAGCTTTTTTTATTTCACCAAAAATTATCTAGTTGTTTCATAATATTGTCCCTGATATAAACCAATACTAGAAACTACCATGCATTATCTCCATGTATATACTATACACATTTTCCATTCAAGTTGTACCACAACTCATGATTTATATTTTGGTTGGTGATGCTTTTAATGCATGAAATGTTTTCTTACTGGAAGCTACAATTTTATAATTTTAAGAGGCATAGGCAATCATATGACTAATCATCATAGATGTCACTCCTATTATTTATGTCACATTAGATAAGTATACGCATTTTATTTTATACTCCAACACCAAGAAAAAGTGGATGAATTAACTGTATAAGGAGCTGATACTTTATTTAAAATTGATAGAGAATAATGTGTTGCTTTTCTCTACTAGAGAGAGAAATAATATTATAATACATATAATCTTTATATATATAACATTATCCACATAAACCTAATTCAAAATTATTTAAATGCACTCATTTGTAAATTAAGGTTAATTAACTGCATTCATTAAAGCTATACTTATCTACAATGATTCTGACTTGATTATGAATATTATGATTGAGTTATAGTTATGCAAATGCCACTGAAACTTATTGTCATGTGTTACTTAAGTCATAACCTCATAGTTATGGTAAGTTACTCAAAATATATTTTCTTGTAAAAATATACTGTCATGTCTAATATCTGTAGATATTTATATATATATATATATTTATATATAGTCTATGACTAAAACCTAGTAATTTCTCTAATAACAACTAAATAACTAATAATACCCTCCAAGAGAATGAGTACTTGAGTTTCATGGGGGTGGTAAGTGTTCTCTGAATGAAGTTATATAAAATAATACAAGACAATGTGTACCATCTATTTAGTCTATAGTCTGTACCAGGTTCAGTGGCAAGCACCTTACTTGCACCATGTCTTTTTATCTTCTCAAGAGCTCCATGAATCCAAATAATTTTTTTTTTTTTTTTTTTTTTGCGGTACACGGGCCTCTCACTGTTGTGGCCTCTCCCGTGGCGGAGCACAGGCTCTGGACGCGCAGGCTCAGCGGCCATGGCTCACGGGCCCAGCCGCTCCGTGGCATGTGGGATCTTCCCGGACCGGGGCACGAACCCGTGTTCCCCGCATCGGCAGGCGGACTTTCAACCACTGCGCCACCAGGGAAACTCTAAGTAATTTTTAATGCGGATTTCTATGGGCAAGTTCCATTCTAGATACTGGGGAAGCAGCACTAAACCAACAGACATCTCTGCCCTAGTAGAGCTCACATTCTAGTTGAGGAGAAAGATAAGAGACAAAATAAGTGAAATATATAAATAAAACAATTGTAATATTTGTTTTAAGCAGAAGAAGGAAGTAGAGAATTAGGAATAGGAAGTGTCATGGAGAAGGGACATAATTTTAGGAAGGGTTCAAGGAAATTCTCATGAAGAGGTAACACATGACTGAAGACCCGAAGAAAAACAGAATGAAAGCCAAATACTTATCTGTCAAAGAGCTTTCCAGGCATTAGAGAGAAAATGCAAAGCTCCTAAGATCAGACTTTGCCAGCTGTGATGGAGCCCAATGAGTGGGAGAGTGGTGTGAGATTAAGTTAGAGAGGTAACCTGCTCCAAATCACATGACGCAGGTGATAAACCAGCAAAGCAAGGACTTCAACTATAAGAGATAAATGACAGGCAATCAATAAGTTAGATAGATTAATGAATAAATGGATTGATGGGTGAATGAACAGGTAACTGATAGATAAGTAGACAAATTGATTAATAACTAGATACCCAGTTTTTTTTATTATTCCTTTAAGAACATTGTTCAGTTTGTCTAAAGCAATGGATACTTATTAAAGGAGAAAGAAACTGAGTTAACTATTTATATGGCTGCCCAATATTACACAAACTGTTAGCATAAGAGTTAGATACGGAATTGAATGCACTAGAGAACCTCTAGAATCATTAGAAGGTTAAGAAATATCCTTGAATTTTGTCCTTCCAAAACAAGAATAAACATTTTGCATAACACTTTCATGTTATACTCTAACCACCACAGCCTACTTTAAAGCACACATAGGGTTAATATTTATGTTCTGGCAGCCTCTTACTGTAGATCTGATCCCTTCATACAGTTCTGGAATCTTTGAATCTTTGCCTTGATAAAGAACTAAGCCTCTGTAACAGGCTGCTCTGTGTTGGTACTGCTCACGCTTTATAAATGGAGAAGTCAAACAGAACGATGAGCAGCAAGACGCAAGACAGAGGGGAAAACAGGACAAGCTTAGTGGTTGGGAAAATCTGGCCAAGTGGATGAGAAAGATGGCAATCTGCTCTGCAGTTACCAAAAAAAATGTTATTTTTTATCATAATAAACTCTGTTGAGCAGTTATTTTAGTGGTTATTTTAATACCCTGAAAGAACTAGTATGCTAACTTTTTTCCAAGGGTAAGTAATTTACAGAGAGAATTTGCTGATTAGATCTTCTGAACTGTAAAGGTTCTCTATTTTTTGTGATGCCAGAAGTGAACAAATGAGGTACTCACCTCGTCAAAGGAGAGCATACACCATGGAGGAACGTGGAATTTCTTATAAGAGGGTGTTAAAAAGAATCTGCGATGGGATTTAAATTCTGGTTGGGTGATTTGGGAAAGGGTGTAAGGAAGAGACGGCTCTCAGGAATGAACACTGTCAGAAAGCAGGGGCAGTGCTATGGGTAAAGAAGTAGAAGGTACTAGTTTAGTGTCTGAACAAGGAGAGTGTTTTCTTGTGGGTGGTGGAGTTACCATGTTTTTGTTTGTTCTTAGACAAAATTATGAAGTGGCCTTGCTGTTTTTCATGATTGTGTCTCAGAGTAACCGTGTCTGAAATTGGTATATTGTGAAATTGTTTATCAAATGGGAGAATAAATGGCTTAGATGTGACCGTCAGACCAGCTTCTGAATGTCAGGGGCTTCTCTCTCTCTCTCTTTTTCATATATTTCTCAGAACTTTTTAAGCAAGGAAAATTAGCTTACCTATTGCAGACATATATAATTTTGATAAACTATGTAAATTATATGCAGAGTCTAAAAATATCCCACTCCATGAATATACAGAAAGAATAAAGATTATTCAGCATAGTATTAAATTATTTAATATAATCCTAAACAATTTTTAACTTTGAATATATCATTTGCAGAAGCTGTTATTTCCTCTAGTGGCCAAAAAATAATTTCTAGTAATAAAAACTCCTTCAAATCTTGGAAATATATGCCATAACAGCCTGTTCACAAACTAGCAAGTTCAGTAAAATCAATATTTACATATATATATATATATATATATATATTTTTAAAAACCTAACAGAATATAATTTTTATTGAATGTACTATTTATTAATATGAAATATTCTGTACAATATAAAATACACTTGATTATTTGTCATTTCACTCATATTCTTTGCAGTTCACTATCTTCAGAGATTTAAATGACTAAAAATTTTTCTACATCTTTTTATCAGAGGCAATATTTTTCTCAGTTT
Source organism: Aethalodelphis obliquidens (assembly GCF_003676395.1). Taxonomy (NCBI): domain Eukaryota; kingdom Metazoa; phylum Chordata; class Mammalia; order Artiodactyla; family Delphinidae; genus Aethalodelphis; species Aethalodelphis obliquidens. The sequence goes on from NW_020837948.1 coordinate 35,109,207, forward strand.
TCCTTATTTCTTCTTCTGAACCTATCTTTTGCCACATTAACTTTTTAAAAATAGACTTTACTTTTTGGAATGGCTTTAGATTTGCAGCAACACTGAGAAAATAGTAAAGAGAGTTTCTATTTACCCCACACCCAGTTTCCCCTAATAACATCTTACATTAGTATGGTACACTTGTTATAATTAATGATCAAATATAATTGTTTTCTTTCTTTGTAATTTATCCTTTCTCCACCCCCTTTCCCCTTTGGTAACCATAAGTTTGTTTTCTATGTCTGTGAGTCTGTTTCTGTTTTGTAAATAAGTTCATTTGTGTGTTATTTTAGATTCTACATATAAGTGATAACATATGGTATTTGTCTTTCTCTTTCTGACTTACTCAGTATGATAATCTCTAAGTCCATCCATTGCTGCAAATGGCATTATTTCATTCTTTTTTTATGGCTGAGTAATATTTCATTGTATATATGTACCACATCTCCTTTATCCATTCCTCTGTCGATGGGCATTTAGGTTGCTTCCATGTCTTGGCTACTGTAAATAGGGTTGCAATGAACACTGGGGTGCAGGTATCATTTCAAATTATAGTTTTGTCCAGATATATGCCCAGGAGTAGGATTGCTGGATCATATGGTAATTCTATTTTTGGTTTTCTGAGGAACCTCCATACTGTTTTGCATAGTGGCTGTACCAATTTACATTCCCATCAACAGTATAACAGGGTTCCCTTTTGTCCACACCCTCTTCAGCATTTGTTACTTGTAGACTTTTAATGATAGCCATTCTGACTGGTGTGAGGTGATACCTCATTATAGATTTGATTTGCATTTCTCTAATAATAATGATGTTGAACAGGTCAGAAATGTCTAAGAGAAATGTCTATTTATGTCTTCTGCCCATTTTTGATTGGGTTGTTTGTTTTTTTGTTATTGAGCTGTTTTCAAATATAATTCTTATTATTAAAGTTGCAGTTTATTCATACTTCCTTATTTTTTTTCACCCAGTATCCTTCATCTATTCCAGGATCCCATCTAGGATATGATTTTACATTTAGTCATGTCTCCTTAGGCTCCTCTTGCCTGTGACATTTTCTCTGATTTTTCTTATTTTTTTTTTTTGATAGACTTGACAGTTTTGAGGAGCACTTTTCAGGTATTTTGGATGATACTGATCTGTTGGAATTTTCTAATGTTTTCCTCTTGAGTAGACTGGGCTTGGGCTTTAGGGAGGAATACCACAGAGGTAAATTGACATCTTCATCATATCATACCAAGGATATGCATTATTAACATGATTTATCATTGGTGATGTTAATCATCATCTCTCTAAGGTAGTATTTGTCAAGTTTATCCACTGCAAAGTTATTCCCACCCAAACTTTTTTATACTCCATATTTCAGTCTTTGGAAGAAAAGACACTATGCATAGCCCCATCTTAGGAAATGGATTTATGCTTTTCCTCCTGAGGGCACAGTATCTATATAAATTATTTGGAAATCTTTTGCATAGCAGATTTGTCTCTTCTCCTACTCTTCTTTAAGTATTCAACCATTCTTTTACATCAGTATGAATTCATGACTATTTTATACTTAGGGTTATAATCTAATGCTACTTTATTGGTTTTCTTGCTTAAATTGTTTCGGCTTTGGCCATTGGGAGCTTTCAGCTGGCTTCTTTGTTTCTTTAACTTATGCCCATCAATGTGTGTGTATTTACGTATATGTGTGTGTGCTTTTTTTGTACATCCTTATTTTCTGGCAATACAAGATGCTCCAGGTTCAGCTTGCATATCTCCTACCCAGGTTTATAATCAGTCATTTTCCCAAAAAATCTCTGGTTCCTTTTATTGGAGAAAGGTATTAGAAATCAAGGTCTGGGTGTTGGGTGTGCTCATTGCTGCTGGGTTATTTCTTCTAGACTCTCTCAGCTGAAATAGCAAGAAAATATGTCTGTATAGCAACACATGTACATGCACATGGCCATAAATAGCTGTATATCTATCCCTCATTATTCATATATGGTACATATGAGTTCATATTGATGTCTTCAACTCAAGATTATTACCATATCAGTCAGTCTAGTCTATTTCTTTTGCTATTGTAAATACTCCAACAGTGAGAAATCAGGTTCCTGTTATCCACAATTCATTTAATTTCTCAGTTTCAGTATACATGCATAACAGTGTCAGAGTTTTAAACTCATACTGCCACAGGACAAAACTTTATGAATTAGAGTACAATGTTCATGTTCAGTTCCTTTTGCCTTTAGTCTTACAGAAGCCACTCATACCTAAAAAAGTTACTAAGGTCAGCACCTTTATGTCCCAGCCGTTTTCAGTAATGCTGTTCAATATGTTTCTAATACGGATACTTTTGTCACAGTCTGTATTCCATTTTCAGATCCTTTGTTGTCTTAAATGATGATTTTTGAACTTGCATACATTAAGGTTTGGCTTTTACGTTGTAACATTTTTTTTTTTTACATCTTTATTGGGGTATAATTGCTTTATAATGGTGTGTTAGTTTCTGCCTTATAACAAAGTGAATCAGTTATACATATACATATGTTCCCATATCTCCTCCCTCCTGCATCTCCCTCCCTACGTTGTAACATTCTAAGGATTTTGACAAATGCAGAATGTCATGTATCCACCATTACAGTATCATACATCACAGTTTCATCACCTGAAAAAAAAATCACCTATTCAACGCCTCCTTCATGCTCCCAAATCCCTGGCTCTGAACATTTTATCATTTCTATATTTGTTCTTTTCCAGAATGTCATATAATTGGAATCACACAATATATAGCCTTTTCAGACTGACTTCTTTCACTTCAAAATGTGTTTAAGATTCCTCCATGTCCTTTCATTCCTTGATAACTCATTTCTTTTTATCACTGAATAGTATATGAATGTACCACCATTTGTCTATTTGCCTATTGAAGCATATTTTGGTTGCTTCCACTCATGACAATAATGAATAGGGTTGCTATAAACCATCCTGTGCAGGTTTTAGTGTAGACTTAGGTTTTCAAGTAAATATGTAGGAGAGTGACTGCTGGATTATATGGTAAGACAGAGTTTAAATTTCTAAGAAACTGCCAAACTGTTTTCCAGAGTGGCTGTACCAGTTTGCATTCCCAACAACAATGAATGAGAATTCCTTTTTCTCTACATCCTTGCCAGAATTTGGTATTCTCAATTAAAAAACTTTTATCCATTCTAATAGGTGTGTAGTGTTCGGTCATTGTTGTTTTAATTTGCAGTTACATAATGACAAATAATGTCAAACATTTGTCACATGCTTATTTCTCGTCCATTGTCTTCTTTGATGAGGTATTTATTTATTTCTCAAATTTTTAATTGTATTGTTTTCTTATATTTGAATTCTAAGAGTTCTTTGTGTATTTTGGATAGAAGTTCTTTTCAGATACATATTTCCCAAATATTTTCTCCTCGTCTGTGGCCTGTCTTCCTCCTAACAGTATCTTCTGCAAAGTAGAAGAGTCTAACTTTTATAAAGTTCAGTTTCTCAGTTTTTTTCTTTCATGGATTATGCTTTAGGTGTTGCTCACATCATCATCTTTTTTTAAAAAACTGAGGTATAATTGACATACATATAATATGTTGACATACATATAATATAATATATACATACATATAATTGACATACATATAATTGACATACATTATAATAGTTTCAGGTGTACAACATAATTTGATATTTGTACATATTGTGAAATAACTGCCACAATAAGGCTAGTTAACATCCATCCCCATATATAGTTACCAAATGATTTCTTGTGATTAGAACTTTAGAGATCTACTACTCTCTTAGCAACTTTCAAGTATATATGTATTAAAACAGTATTATTAACTTCAGTATCATGCTGAATGTTACATCCCCAGGACATTTATTTTATAACTGGAAGTTTGTATATTTGTTTTCCCCAGTCTGACTTATTTTACTGACCATAATGCCCTCAAGGTCATTTCATGTTGTCACAAAATGGCAAGATTTCATTTTTTCTTATGGCTGAATCCATTTTGTGTGTGTGTAATACCCAGTGGGCATGGATTCACTGGGGCCATTATTATAACAGTTTACCTCAAGGATAATTAAAATTTTAACTGGAGTTGAAATCTCAACTAAAAATTTTATGACAAATAAAATTTGAGTCTTACTAGCCCTTTAAGATTATAAGCCTTTAGTCATTTCAGTTTTAGTTTTAGGGTTTATGATGTTTGCATGAGAAAATTAGGGAGTGTGAAGATTCATGAAGTGACATTTACAAATTCTTGGCATGACTAGTGTATTCTTTTTCTTTCCCACTGTCCCAGAGGTGACTTGACTTATCCTTCCCAGAACAGGCCCCCTCCTGGCACCTGTTTCTACCCAAACCCTTTAATCAGTGCTCAGCTCTAGGAATTCTTTATAAGGTCCTATCTAGAATAGTCTCAACAGTGCCACGATTGTTTCTTTCGACCGCATGGAGAGCAGTAATTGGGCAATATTCATGGAGAATGCAAAATGAAATGTGTGTGGCAGAAATATTCAGAGCTGCTGTGTATCTGTTTTATTTCCATTTGGTGCCAGTTTTTTGCAGCTACTTATAAAGATTCTTCTTTGTCAGTGTAGATTGCTAAAAGATCTACTTCCAAATAGCAAAACTAAAACTGTAAATGTGTTTCTGCAGTGGTCTGACCTGCTGTTATTAGTATATAACAAATAACTCCCATCCTGATGCCTAAAGACAAAGGCTCTCAAGGGCCTCACCCATTAATTGGAAGCTATTTATTGTGAGTATTCCCTAGCCACTTGACTTGCTATTGCTGCCATGATTCAAAAGTGAATGGTTTTTAATATCTAGAACATTAATTTGAGTCAAATTATACATGCAGCAACATTTGTGCAGAAGGTAAGAATATAGTTTAGGTCATAATGGAACAACGGTGAACGTCTGAAAACCGGTCAATTGTCCTTTGAAACAGCGGTACTTATTTCTATTTTTGAAATATTGGCAAGTTAAAAGTTTTCTGGCACTGTTTCCTTTTTCATGTGATATGAATGCAGATGCTGTTAGAACTGAAAACTTTTTTTTATTGTTGGTAGTGCTGCTACTGTTTGGTAAAGAAGGAACTTTGAAATTCTATATGGAGCCATTGGTAAAACGCACTTATAGAAAGATTCTAATTTTTATATGTCAGAGCAATAGAAAATACAGTATTTCTATTTGAGTGACTTTAGGAGTTTGCTGAGCTCCTTAATATGAGTCCTTTATAAATTCCTCTTGATAGGAAACACACTGTAGAATAAATGTATCACTTATTTATGAATATGTATATAGCAAAAAAAAAATCACTTATTTGAGGTCAGTTACCCAAATGGGTCTCCAAAGGCACTTTGTTTCTTGTTCTCTTCTTAATGTATTTTTGCATTTTGTGGCCATGGTGTATAGCTGTTACACAGCTCTGGGAGGCAGCAACTGTGTATGTTTAATGACAGTTTTCAAACAAATGGAAGTAGGATGACTTGATGAAGAGGTAGATATTTCACTTTACCTGGAGGCACCATTTGGGTTAGATATTTTTATTAAAAAATTCTCTTAATATATTAGTTGGATTCCTTTCGTTGTATTTACATTCTTGAGATACATTAGTGGTTTTTTTGACATTAAAAGGTATTTATTTTGTGTATTGCATTATTCATTTCTACAGGGCTTAGAAAGTTAGAGCAAAGGCTTAAAGCCTTTTCATAAAGAGAAATACCTTTGGATTTGCCTAAATTCTTTTTTTTCCACACACACACACTGTATTTTATTTTTACAAGAGATAAATAGACTGACACCAAGCATTGTAAATGGATGACCACAACAAAAGCAACAATGATTGCAATTACCAAACACGAAACACACTCACACTCATACTATGTCATTGACATTCAGTCCAGTAATCCTCCATGGTAACAGCTCCTTTACTTTGCAGTGAAGATTGATTGTACAATTTTTGCCTCTGAGTCCTTGTGGGATTTTTTTTTATTCAAACAGAAAGTCACAAAAATTATAATCATCCTCATCAGTTCACTCAGTCCCATGTAATTAATTTTTTTTCACCTTGATCGTTTGTTAGCACTTTTATGAGTTCATTAGTTTTCCATTAGAGTTCTGAAAATGCTTATTCATTCAGTTCAGCAGTGTAGTCAGTTACCAGAAAACTGTACTCGTCAGAGACTTCCATGAATTCTTTGAAGATGAAACCCTTTTATAGGAACATATTTGCAAAAGCATCAGAGTACACCCAGAACTGTCTGTAAATGACAAAAGACTTAAAAATGACCATGGTTAAAGATTTGATGAAAGTTCATAATAATGCAATTGACAAGGAAATTTAGTTATTTCTGAGATATACATTTTAAAGTAATAACTAGAATTTCATGACTTATAACATTATACCAGAACATATAAGATTTTTAGAAATTTTCATGTAATGTCTGAAACATTTATATTAACATATTTCCATACAAATAACCCAAAGAAAGTTTAGTATTAGTCGTTTGTTTTTTTATACTGCAGGCTCTTATTAGTCATCAATTTTATACACATCAGTGTATACATGTCAATCCCAATCGCCCAATTCAGCACACCACCATCCCCACCAAACCGCAGTTTTCCCCCCTTGGTGTCCATATGTTTGTTGTCTACATCTGTGTCTTGACTTCTGCCCTGCAAACTGGTTCATCTGTACCATTCTTCTAGGTTCCACATACATGCGTTAATATACGGTATTTGTTTTTCTCTTTCTGAATTACTTCACTCTGTATGACAGTCTCTAGATCCGTCCACGTCTCAACAAATGACTCAATTTTGTTCCTTTTTATGGCTGAGTAATATTCCATTGTATAAATATACCACAACTTCGTTATCCATTCGTCTGTCACTGGGCATTTAGGTTGCTTCCATGACATGGCTATTGTAAATAGTGCTGCAATGAACATTGGAGTGCATGTGTTTTTTGAACTATGGTTTTCTCTGGGTATATACCCAGTAGTGGGATTGCTGGATCATATGGTAATTCTATATTTAGTTTTTTAAGGAACCTACATACTGTTCACCATAATGGCTGTATCAATTTACATTCCCACCAACAGTGCAAGAGGGTTCCCTTTTCTCCACACCCTCTCCAGCATTTGTTGTTTGTAGATTTTCTGATCATGCCCATTCTAACTGGTGTGAGGTGATACCTCATTGTAGTTTTGATTTGCATTTCTCTAATAATTAGTGATGTTGAGCATCTTTTCATGTGTTTGTTGGCAGTCTGTATATCTTCTTTGGAGAAATGTCTATTTAGGTCTTCTGCCCATTTTTGGATTGGGTTGTTTGTTTCTTTAATATTCAGCTGCATGAGCTGTTTATATATTTTGGAGATTAATCCTTTGTCAATTGATTCGTTTGCAAATATTTTCTCCCATTCTGAGGGTTGTCTTTTTATCTTATTGATGGTTTCCTTTGCTGTGCAAAAGCTTTTAAGTTTCATTAGGTCCCATTTGTTTATTTTTGTTTTTATTTCCATTACTCTAGGAGGTGGATCAAAAAATACCTTGCTGTGATTTATGTCAAAGAGTGTTCTTCCTATATTTTCCTCTAAGAGTTTTACAGTGTCCAGTCATACATTTAGGTCTCGAATCCATTTTGAGTTTATTTTTGTGTATGGTGTTAGGGGGTGTTCTAATTTCACTCTTTTACATGAAGCTGTCCAGTTTTCCCAGCACCACTTATTGAAGAGACTCTTTTCTCCATTGTTATCCTGGTTTCTTTTGTCATAAATTAGTTGACCATAAGTGCATGGGTTTATCTCTGGGCTTTCTATCTTGTTCCATTGATCTCTGTTTCTGTTTTTGTGCCAGTACCATATTATCTTGATTACTATAGCTTTGTAGTATAGTCTGAAGTCAGGGAGTCTGATTCCTCCAGCTCCGTTTTTTTCCCTCAAGACTGCTTTGGCTATTCGGGGTCTTTTGTGTCTCCATACAAATTTTAAGATGATTTGTTCTAGTTCTGTAAAACATGCCATTGGTAATTTGCTAGGGATTGCATTGAATCTGTAGATTGCTTTGGGTAGTATAGTCATTTTCACAATATTGATTCTTCCAATCCAAGAACATGATATATCTATCTGTTGGTATCATGTTTAATTTCTTTCATCAGTGTCTTACAGTTTTCTGCATACAGGTCTTTTGTCTCCCTAGGTAGGTTTATTCCTAGGTATTTTATTCTTTTGTTGCAATGGTAAATGGGAGTGTTTTCATAATTTCTCTTTCAGACTTTTCATCATTAGTGTATAGGAATGCAAGAGATTTCTGTGTATTAATTTTGTATCCTGCAACTTTACCAAATTCATTGATCAGCTTTAGTAGGTTTCTGGTGGCATTTTTAGGATGCTCTATGTATAGTATCATGTCATCTGCAAACAGTGACAGTTTTACTTCTTCTTTTCCAATTTGTAGTCCTTTTATTTCTTTTTCTTCTCTGATGGCCGTGGCTAGGACTTCCAAAAGTATGTTGAATAACAGTGGTGAGAGTGGACATCCTTGTCTTGTTCCTGATCTTAGAGGAAATGCTTTCAGTTTTTCACCATTGAGAATGATGTTTGTTGTGGGTTTGTCATATATGGCCTTTATTATGTTGAGGTACGTTCCCTCTATGCCCACTTTCTGGAGAGTTTTTATCATAAATGGTTGTTGAATTTTGTCAAAAGATTTTTATGCATCTATTGAGATGATCATATGGGTTTTTTCTTCAATTTGTTAATATGGTGTATCACATTGATTGATTTGCATATATTGAAGAATCCTTGCATCCCTGGAAAAATTCCACTTGATCATGGTGTATGACCTTTTAATGTGTTGTTGGATTCTGTTTGCTAGTATTTTGTTGAGGATTTTTGCATCTATATTCATCAGTGATACTGGTCTGTAATTTTCTTTTTTTGTAGTACCTTTGTGTGGTTTTGGTATCAGGGTGATGGTGGCCTCATAGAATGAGTTTGGGAGTGTTCCTTCCTCTGCACTTTTTTGGAAGAGTTTGAGAAGGATGGGGGTTAGCTCTTCTCTAAATGTTTGGTAGAATTCACCTGTGAAGCCATCTGGTCCTGGACTTTTGTTTGTTTGAAGATTTTTAATCACAGTTTCAATTTCATTACTTGTGATTGGTCTGTTCATATTTTCTGTTTCTTCCTGGTTCAGTCATGGAAGGTTATACCTTTCTAAGAATTTGTCCATTTCTTCCTGGTTGTCCATTTTATTGGCATAGAGTTGCTTGTAGTAGTCTCTTAGGATGCTTTGTATTTCTGTGGTGTCTGTTGTAACTTCTTTTTTTCATTTCTAATTTTATGAATTGAGTCCTCTCCCTCTTGATGAGTCTGGCTAATGGTTTATCAATTTTATCTTCTCAAAGAACCAGCTTTTAGTTTTATTGATCTTTGCTATTGTTTTCTTTCTTTCTATTTCATTTATTTCTGCTCTGTTCTTTATGATTTCTTTCCTTCTGCTAACTTTTGGTTTTGTTTGTTCTTCTTTCTCTAGTTCCTTTATGTGTAAGATTAGATTGTTTACTTGAGATTTTTCTTGTTTCTTGAGGTAGGCTTGTATAGCTATAAACTTCCCTCTTAGAACTGCTTTTGCTGCATCCCATAGGTTTTGGATCATCGTGTTTTCATTGTGATTTGTCTCTAGGTATTTTTTGATTTCCTCTTTGATTTCTTCTGTGATATCTTGGTTATTTAGTAAGGTATTGTTTAGCCTCCATGTGTTTGTGTTTTTTACATTTTTTTCCCCGTATTTCATTTCTAATCTCATAGTATTGTGGTCAGAAGAGATGTTTGATATGATTTCAGTTTTCTTAAATTTACTGAGGCTTGATTTGTGACCCAAGATGTGATCTATCCTGGAGAATGTTCCATGCACACTTGAGAAGAAAGTGTAGTCTGCTGTTTTTGGATGGAATGTCCTATAAATATCAATTAAATCTATCTGGTCTGTTGTTTCATTTAAAGTTTATGTTTCCTTGTTTATTTTCATTTTGGATGATCTGTCCATTGGTGTAAGTGAGGTGTTAAAGTCCCCCACTATTATTGTGTTACTGTCGATTTCCTCTTTTATAGCTGTTTGTACTTGCCTTATGTATTGAGGTGCTCCTGTGTTGGGTGCATATATATTTATAATTGTTATATCTTCTTCTTGGATTGATCCCTTGATCATTATGTAGTGTCCTTCCTTGTCTCTTGTAACATTCTTTATTTTAAAGACTATTTTATCTGATATGGGTATAGCTACTCCATCTTTCTTTTGATTTCCATTTGTATGGAATATCTTTTTCAATCCCCTCACTTTCAGTCTGTATGTGTCCCTAGGTCTGAAGTGGGTCTCTTGTAGACAACATATAGATGGATTTTGTTTTTGTTTCCATTGAACAAGCCTGTGTATTTGGTTGGAGCATTTAATCCATTCACGTTTAAGGTAATTATTGATATTATGTTCCTATGACCTTTTTCTTAGTTGTTTTGGATTTGTTTTTGTAGGTCCTTTTCTTCTCTTGTGTTTCCCACTTAGAGAAGTTCCTTTAGCATTTGTTGTGGAGCTGGTTTGATGGTGCTGAATTCTTAGCTTTTGCTTGTCTGTAAAGCTTTTGATTTCTCCATCGAATCTGAATGAGATCCTTGCTGGGTAGAGTAATCTTGGTTGTAGGTTCTTCCCTTTCATCACTTTAAGTATATCATGTGACTCCCTTCTGGCTTGTAGAGTTTCTGCTGAGAAATCAGCTGTTAACCTTATGGGAATTCCCTTGTATGTTATTTGTCGTTTTTCCCTTGCTGCTTTCACTAAGTTTTCTTTGTCTTTAATTTTTGCCAGTTTGATTACTATGTGTCTCAGCATGTTTCTCCTTGGGTTTACCCTGTATGGGACTCTGCACTTCCTGGACTTGGGTGGCTCTTTCCTTTGCCATGTTAGGGAAGTTTTCGACTATAATCTCTTCAAATATTTTCTCAGGTCCTTTCTCTCTATCTTCTCCTTCTGGGACCCCTATAATGTGAATGTTGTTGCGTTTAATGTTGTCCCAGAGGTCTCTTAGTCTGTCTTCATTTCTTTTCATTCTTTTCTCTTTATTCTGTTCTGTAGCAGTGAATTCCATTCTGTCCTCCAGGTCACTTATCCATTCTTCTGCCTCAGTTATTCCGCTATTGATTCCTTCTAGTGCAGTTTTCATTTCAGTTATTGTATTGTTCATCTCTGGTTGTTCTTTAATTCTTCTAGGTCTTTGTTAAACATTTCTTGCATCTTCTCGATCTTTGCCTCCATTCTTTTTCTGAGGTCCTGGACCATCTTCAGTATCATTATTCTAAATTCTTTTTCTGGAAGGTTGCCTATCTCCACTTCATTTAGTTGTTTTTCTGGGGTTTTATCTTGTTCCTTCATCTCGTACATAGCTGTCTGCCTTTTCATCTTATCTATCTTTCTGTGAATGTGGTTTTTGTTTCACAGGCTGCAGGATTGTAGTTCTTCTTGTTTCTGCTGTCTGTCCTCTGGTGGGTGAGGCCATCTAAGAGGCTTGTGCAAGTTTCCTGATGGGAGGGACTGGTGGTGGGTAGAGCTGACTGTTGCTCTGGTGGGCAGAGGTCAGTAAAAGTTTAATCCACTTGACTGTTGATGGGTGTGGTTGGGTTCCCTCCCTGTTGGTTGTTTGGCCTGAGGCAACCCAAAACTAGAGCTTACCTGGGCTCTTTGTTGGGGCTAATGACAGACTCTGGGAGGGCTCACGCCAAGGAGTACCTCCCAGAACTTTTGCCGCCAGCGTCCCTGTCCCCACGGTGAAAAAGAGCCACCCCCTCGCCTCTGCAGGAGACCCTCCAACATTAGCAGGTAGGTCTGGTTCAGTCTTCCCTGGGGTCACTGCTCCTTCCCCTGGGTCCCGATGCACACACTACTTTGTGTGTGCTCTCCAAGAGTGGAATCTCTGTTTCATCCAGTCCTGTGGAAGCCCTGCAATCAATTCCCACTAGGCTTCAAAGTCTGATTCTCTAGGAACTCCTCCTCTCGTCTCCTCCTCTCCCCAGGTTGGGAAGCCTGACGTGGGGCTCAGAACCTTCACTCCAGTGGGTGGACTTCTGTGGTATAAGTGTTCGCCAGTCTGTGAGTCACCCACCCACCAGTTTTGGGGTTTGATTTTACTGTGATTGTGCCCCTGCTACTGTCTCATTGTGGCTTCTCCTTTGTCTTTGGATGTGGGGTACCTTTTCTGGTGAGTTCCAGTGTCTTCCTCTCGATGACTGTCCAGCAGCTAGTTGTGATTCTGGTATTCTCACAAGAGGAAATGAGAGCACATCCTTCTACTCCGCCATCTTGGTTCCTCCTCGAGATACATTAGTTTTTGAACTCGTCATTATTACTAATAAACTGAAAGCTTTGAGAATATTGTCTTGTTTGTTTGCTCATTACCTGAAACTGGGCCTATAACTTGCTTATGATAATGACACAAAAATGTTGGCTAAACATGAATCAAAGTGAATTCAAATTGAAATTGCTAGGGCAGAGAAAGGAGGATATAAGAATAGCTAAATCCTGTGTCTTTTCCAAAGCTACCTCTTTATTCCCTTTCCTACAGGGACTTCTGCAGAGGGAAGATTGCTACCTCTCAACAGTCACCAGCCAATTTTCACTCCTTGGAAGGAAGCAGAGGAAGATGTTTTTCACCACAGCAAGCTGTGTGACTCGACCATAGCCTGCCCCACTCTGGACTTGAAAGACCTCCCTCATTTAATGCATCAGGTAACTCAGGCCAGTGGTTCCTGGAAGAAGCATTCCTCTGATAATGAGTTTCCTTTATCTGGTAGCTTTTTTTTCTTTTTATTAAGCAAAGTCTGTGGTTTTACATACTTATATATATTCAAATTACCTTAGTAGTCAAAATCTTCAGTATACGTGAGTCTTTCCACACTGTCTAGAAAGGATATTTTTGGATCAGAAATAAATAGGGACTTTCCTACCGCAGGAGTTTTGTGTAGGGAAAGTTTGTTTTCAATTCTAGAAATTCTGTGTGTTGTAGTCTATACTCACATTTTACTCAGGCCAAAGTGCCTTTTGGTGGAGAACACTGCAGCAGATGGTGATTTTTTCAGCCTGATAAATGGCAATTTGGTACAGTCAGAACTTCTTATTTGTCTGTGGTGGAATAAAGGGTCCAGGTCTAATAGAATTCTCCTAAATTATTGGTCGAGACATTTCTGTTAGCTTCATTGCACTTTTCTCTTTGCCTGAGTTTAGGAATTAAGTCCATTTCCTGGGAACTGCTTAAGTTAGTAAGAAGTAGTGTTGCAGGAAGGGGGACCCCTTCCAGGGCCTGAGAGTGGGTTTTTTTCTAACACTCGGAAATGAATTGTACAAGGAGACACACATGCTGACAAAGCAAGAGACTTTTTTGGGAAGGGGCACCCGGGTGGAGAGCAGGAGGGAAAGGGAACCCAGGAGAACTGCTCTGCCACATGGCTCGCAGTCTCAGGTTTTATGGTGGTGGGATTAGTTTCCCGGTTGTCTCTGGCCAATCATTCTGACTCAGGGTCCTTCCTGGTGGCGTGGGCATCACTCAGCCAAGATGGGTTCCAGCGAGGAGGATTCTGGGAGGTTGGTAGGACATATGGACTGGCGTTCCCTTTTGACCTTTCCTGAATTCTAGTTGGTGGTGGCTTCTTAGTTCCATGTTCCTTACCAGGACCTCCTGTCATAAAACAACTCATGCAAATGGTTATCTGGCCAGGGTGGGCGGTTTCAGTCAGTGGTTCCCCTAAGAGTAGTACTTTTCAGTCCGTTTTTTTGTTGTTGTTAATTTAAGATGGCCACAGGCTTTGTATTTTGATAAAAATACATAGTTCCATTATATTCCTTTATACTCTGGTTGTATGTGAGGTTTTCTGTAACTTTTATTAATATGGTTCACCAATGACTTTCTCAAGTTGCAATTTTATGGTGTGTAGGAGATTGGCTTGCAATTGAGTTGTGGGTATCATACCTACCATATTTAGTTGCCTTTTTTTCATGTCAACAAACCATTGCTCTGTCTCAAGAAAGACAATTTCCCATGGATCTGAATGACTGATTAGAACAACAGTCACAGGGATAACAAATGATGCAGTCCTATTTAATACTTTAGACTGCTCAAGATAATTGGAAAAAATGTCTTAATATTTGCTTTTCAAATGCCAATTTGGGACATAAATATTGGTAACCATAGAACCTAAAAATTATGTGATGAACCCAAAAGGCTTAATGACCCCAAGGGAAAAAGTGGTTTTATAACCACATAGAATCTAATACAATGGATATCGTTTAGTGTATAATAGAGATTATTAAGGTTATTTGTGAAATAGGTACCTCCTCTCTGTCCTCACTTTTTTTCCTTTTTGCATTTTCCCTCCTAACTAGCTGTGTGTGTGGAGTGGGTTGTCCCTGGATTCTGTGTAAACTGCTTTCAGTATGTCTGTACACAGGGAGGGGCTATTAATCTTAGGTAAATCCTAAATATCCTACACTTTCTTTTTCTCAAACCTGAGCAAAAGAAAAGCAAAAACCAAAAAGAGCTGGAGAGCCATATTCTGCCTTGAATATGATCTGTATGTTTTCCAGCCCCCAAACATCCTCTCCATAATGCTTACCTGTCCTTCATGAGTGAGTAGTGAGTCACAGGTACAAAAACCTAAGAATAAATCACACTGGGAGAAGCTGGTCAAGGATCCCTGCATAATTACCATGTAGAAAAAAAGCAATTCTTTCCATTTCTAGAAAATATTTCTTTAATTTCCTCCCTTATATTATGAGGTGATTGGGTGAATTAATCTGTAAATCCCTTCGGGAGCAAGCTTTCTAATTTTCTTTTAAGAACCTTTATTGTTATGTAAGAATATCTCATTAAGCTTTACCTTTCCTGGGGAGCAAGAAGGCAGTCGGTGATAATGAAATATTTGTAAAAGGTATGCTTTTTACCAATGAAAATAAAAAGGTGTTAAATACACTTTTAAATAAGCATTTTCTTAAAATCAGGAGTTGAGTGAGCATCTGCTCGATTTCCTTTCTAGAGCTTTTAATGGCAATTTCTCCTCTTATAAGGAGGCAATATGAAATGCATCGACATTATTAAGCCTGCTAAAGCCTATTCCCAAATTCAGGACTTATCTTGTAAGCTGACTAAAGAATAATTTCCCTTTTGATTAGAGTCAATTTTATAGAAATTTCTCATCTCTTTGAGTTTTAATATCTTGTGTTTATCATTTTTATTCAAGACTCTAAAGTAGGATGCTTTTTTGTAGCCTTCAGGCAGAGATATTATAAGCAAGATGAAGAGTGAAATCAAATTCTTGTTGTATATTAAAAGCCTAACCATGTTTGAAAATGCTTCATCACCCGAAGCACTATGGTGTTGAACAAAACACCATAGTGGATGTTAAATTTGCATTCCTTTAAATTCTAATTTGTGATTTTCAAGTGAAACTATCTTTCTTGTCTTTCACATATAAACATGGTTTCCCCATTGTATATCAAGTACTTTTGCCATATATTCATAAAATGTTGGTAAACATTCATGCAGTATGTATGGTTTTCTTTATCTCTTAGGATTATACCCACTTTATAACTCTTACCGTGTAACTCTTTAAAAATCAATTCAAGAAAAGGTTATAATGGATTGCCAGTGATGTACATGAAAAGCCTGTTCCCTTCAGCACTGTCATTTTACTTCTCAAAAAGTCAGTGTTACAGGATGGTGTATCTATATGTCTATCTATATTAAAAACTTGGTAAGTACAGTTTAATAAATACACATAGCTATTAATCATTTCAGTGGTACTGTAAATGAGTATTGATGAAAGAACTTGTACTTTTGTGATGGTATGATTTTCTTTATAACTGGAATCAGACCATACGAATTTTCTATGAATTGTATTTTGAAAAAATATGACTTGGAGAATTTTGTCATCTATATGAATCTATTTAATTATAGTCTATTTTTAACCATGTACTATGATATTTTTGTACCACAATTTAATGAACAATTCTGCGAGTGGATGTTTAGTCAATCTCTAAGGTTTTTTAAAAAAAATTTATAAAAATGGAATGTATTATTCTTTGTATGCAGACTTTCCAAGATATCTTAAGGAAGCATTTCTGAGTTTAAAATTATATGCATTTTAAACATAAATATATATTGTGATAGTGTTTTCCAAAAATGTTGCACCAGTGTTCATGAGCATTTTCCAATTTGACCAATTCTGATCAGATATATCAAATGTATCTATTTTTCTTCATTTTGTAGTGTGGTGGAAGAAATAAATAAATTCATTTGATTTTACTCTTCAGATCACATTTGAGATAAATTTTTAGGTACTCTTTTGTGATTTGTCTGTTCCTATTTATTTTTAATTTGTTTAATATTATGTAATCCAATGCATTAGTCTGTTCCTTTATGATTCCTTCATCTTGTAGCTTTTTAAATGGATCTTCCTTATAAGCATATTTTCTTTTGCAATATTTTTGAAGTTTTATATTTTACACTTAGAATCTGAAATTTATTTAGGTAATAAAAGGTAGATTTTGAAACCATTTTTCTTCTAGAAGCTTAAAAGTTTGGCTCCACTACTTTGGTCTATGACCCACTTAAAGTTAATTTGTTTTTGGTGTGAAATAAGGGTTAAGCTTTTTCTTTTTCTTCTTTTTTTCATGTGGGTATCCATTTTTCCCAGCACTATTTATTGAAAATATTTTTCTTTTTCCATTGGCAACTGTGTCAAAAAAGGAGCAAAACGAGGAGGAGAAAGAGAACAAGAAGATGCCTGTGGGGAGGATGGCCCTGGGTACTGGAAAAGGGATGAGCCTGTTCTGTAGTGAGCACACAAATGTGCACGTCTAAAAAAAAAGCAAAGAACTAAACACACACAAAATACCTTTAAAACTGGTGAAACGTGAATCAAGTAAGTAGATTGTATCAATGTGACTATTCTGGCTATGATATTATACTGTACTTATACAATACGTTTCTAGTTCAGGAAACTGGGCAGTACTATGTGGGATCTTTCTGTGTTAGTTCCTACAACTACACGTGAGTCTACAATTTTCACAAAATAGAATGTCCAAATTATTTGTGAAAACATTCTAAAAGAAAGGTTAATATTTGTCACAAAAGTAACTTTAGAGATTCCTAAATCCTTGAAATGAAATTCAGGGATTATATGAATAAAATATGGGTTTATCAATGACCATAACAGTGATAGTAGAGTGAAACAAATTTTTCAAATCAAGACCTATTAAATAAACAGGTAACACTTAGAGGAGGAACTGTCACTAATCTTCGCAATGATCTCATTTGCTAGAGTAACCTTTTTCATTTCTGAAGAATGACCCAAAAGGTACAGTAGAGGGTGAAGGTCAGCAGGAATTAGTTAAGACTTTCATAAAGCAGGCTAATGACCAGTTAAATTCCATAAGAGGAGATACTTACTCCACATCTCCATGCAGCATTGGTTTGATTATTAGACCCTGCAGTCAATTAGTTCAAAACACCTATTCAGTAAAAAGCTATTAAACCAGCTGTGCACATAAATGGAATGGATAAAAAATTCAGTTGCCACAAAAAAGTAATGACATGATTAATTAGGGTTCTATTTCCATTTCAGTTATTGAAACTTATCGTTTTGAGCAAAATCTTCTGTCTTCAGGAAGTTTATAAGATGCCTGGAAAAACGATAGTACAACCAGTTTCCATGAGAAATTAAAAAAAATAGGCATATCACCATATCCATGAAAATGCTCCAGGAAGGTAGATTACCATTCAGACAAGACCAAAGATGAAGTGAAGATAATAGGTTCTCTCTTTCTGATTGTGTTCAGTCACAGATGTAAAATGTTTAATCATAACAGTAATATAAATTTGGTCTGGAATAATTCTAAATTGTTTGTTTTAAACATGTAGATTGTATCAAAAAAGGTCCTTCTTAATTGTATTTTTAAAAGGGAGAACTTTACAGCTGGATGGACTCAGTAATAATCTATTAACTCTAGCCCCAAACTACATTTGAAAATGAGGAAGGAGAGGCATAGATATATTAGTGTTGCAGTTCAGACTAGAACCCCCTCCCCTTTTTATAAATTATGCTATACTTTACTTTGCAGAATGCTATTACTTCATTTGGTTTTTAGGACATTCCTGGGAAATAGTCAAAGGAAGCATTCTGACTCCTATTTATACTGTTTAGGAAAAGGAAACTCAGAATTAGTGACTACAGAATGTGTCACAGCGGTACTAGCAGAGCCAGAGCTTGGATCCAGCATTTTTTCCATGTACAATACTCTAGGGTAGTACCTTGTTTTCCTATAATAAGCAGTGCCATTATTATGCCTCTTGTAGTTGGCAGAATAATGGTTCCCCAAAACGTGTCCATTTCTAATCTTTAGCATCTGTGGATATGTTATCTTACATGGCAAAAAAGATTTTGTAAATTTGATTACATTCAGGATCCTGAGATGGGATATTATTCAGCATTATCTGAATAGGTTCAGTATAAGCACAGGGGTTCTTTTAAGAAAAAAGGGAGGCAGAAGAGTCAGAATCAGAGGAGATGTGATTAATGGAAGCAGAGATCTGAGTGATGTGGGGCTGGGAGCCAAGGAATGCAGGTGGCCTCTAGAAGTTGGATAAGGCAAGAAAAACAGACTGTTACCTAGAGCCTTCAGAAGGAACACTTTGATTTGAACCCAGTACAGCCCAGTTCAGACTTCTGACCTCCCGATTTGAGAGTAAATTTGTATTGTTTTAGCCACTAAATTTATAATAATTTGTTATAACAGCAATAGGACACTATTACAAAATTCTTGAGATAATGCTTCTTGTAAATAAATACCTCAATAATTTTGCTCTCTATATAATATTTTGATGAGAAATTTGTCTCTCAATAGAAAACCATGAAAAAAAATCAAAACTAATACTTTCATCTTGATTTGTGTTTTTCTTTCTCTTGGCTTCTTTCATTTCTTAAATCAAACCTTTTTTTCCCCCATTAATCATACCTAAGAAATGTATTTTCCATGTTCTTAATACCCTTCCAGTTTTTAAAATTATTTCTGGGTAATTTTATAAAAAGGGAGGATTATCCTTTCATCGTAGTATGACAGGTTACTGAATTGTGTGTTGTTACAACTTCCTATCAGCAGATGCCAGTATGGCACGGTATGCTAAGAACCTTAATCCTGGGTTCACTATAACGTGAGATGTGAGTATTAATTTTATATAGTCACACTCACATGTATAAAAACATTGCTTTATTTTAAATTACTAAGATTTGTTTTCTTATGGGCCTCCATTATATTTTGTCTAGGCATTAGTCAAGTGGCACTAATTCTGGTCATATCTGTTAAAAGACTATTAATACAAGGTTTGTTAACCATGAATTTGTGTCACACCCCCTTTGCTCCTGATGTGGCATGGAAGTGCCAGGAATGTTTATGCAGTGTCCTGGATTCAAAGATGTCTGAGGTCGACATCAGTTGAATTATAAAGAGCAACTCACTGTAAAATGTTAAAGGACTGTATAGTAATTCCTGGAGTGCAGGACCTTTATTGAACTTATCCTGTCCCAACATCAAGCACTATATGTTTGCTGGGAAAATAAATGGTTGTATAAATGGACCGTGGTACAACTCTCTGTGCTCTTCAATCCATATTCTATTATATTTTTTAAGTGAACATTTGTAGATTCTCCCTAAGGATTTGAGGAGGAATGAACATGAGATATTCAGTGTCCTCAGTAATTGAACATATTAATGTATTCTAAAGAGTAGAAAGCCCAAGTTCAGTTTTTTTCTTGTTCAGTCACCATGAAACTATGCTTGATTTCCTCTCAAGGCCATTTTTTAAAAAGTATGTAGTATTTATTGGGTCACTCAGTTTTTCTGCTCTTAAAAAATATTCAGCTATAAAATTTGGACATAAATTATAATCCTTTAATTCACCCAGAAAGATGTGAGTGAAAAAAACCCCAAATTTTATGGAAGAATATATTACTATCTTTATCTTGAATAGAAATTATATATAAGGAATAAAAAAGACAAAAATATCTCATTTGAAAAATATTTAAATTACCCTTCCTCCCATGCATAAACAAAATATATATTATTATATTTGGGTTTAATTCATCAGGCCATTTAATATACCAGCTGACATGGACTTGTAATATGTGCCAACTCAGCATTCATTCCTTATAAAAAATTACTGTATTGAGGTATGATTGATTTATTAAAAATTATACTTAAAATAGATAACCAGCAAGGACCTACTGTACAGCACAGGGAACTCTACTTAATATTCTGTAATAATCTAAATGGGAAAAGAATTTGGAAAAGAATAGATATATGTGTAACTGAATCACTTTGCTGTACACCTGATACTAACACAACATTGTAAATCAACTATACTCCAATATAAAAGAAAAAAAAATAAATTATACATATTTATGTATACAACTTTATGAATTTGGAGATAAGTATCCATTCATGAAACCATCACCACAATCTATACTATAAGCATATTCATCACCTTCAAAAGTTGTCTTGTTTTATTATTTTTGTTGGTGTTTATGATAAGAACACTTAATATACGATCTACCTTCTTAGAAAAATTTTAGGTATACAGTACAATATTGTTAACTCTAGGAACTATGCTGTAAAGCAGATCTCTGGGACTTACTCATTTTGTCTACATTAACTCTGACTAATGCCTCTTCCTTTTCCTGAGGCAGTGTTTATTCTTAACCTATAGGCTGTGCACATCTTTCAAACATCTAGAGAACCCAGTGTTAAATTATATCTGTATCATGCTGTTTACCTTCAGTTATCTTCTGTGCTTTTATGAGCTCATTGACTGCTCTAAATCAAATCACTTAAATATTCTTACAAATATCCACTTGCCTACTCATCCAGAACTCATTATTATTTATGTTGAGAGAATTATGAAACCTTTAGTTCATTGACATTATGATTTATAACACCTTGAGGTGTGATGGAAATTACAATAACTTAGTTGTTACCATAAAGCATTATATTTTCAATGCAGACTTCAACATTTTTGCAGTTAATACTTCGTCTTTTTTTTCCCTTAGTGATAGACTTTGTAAACTTTAGATGAATCAATATACAAAAAATCCCTTGTTTCCTGAGAGCAAATCTCATTTTCATACCCCTAGATTAACAGGATTACATTTTAAAATTTTCAGTTAACCCCACATACATGGACTCATGTCAGTAATACTGATGATATGGCCAAGAGTATTAGTACTTTAGTATCAGGGCTACATAACATAATATTCACACTGGGGAAAAAAATTTCCAAAGTTTAAAGTATACGGAAATTAAAATTATACTTTAAAAGGTGTTGCTCAGAGCTACCAAAAGGAAGAAACGTTAAAAATCACATAGTGTTAAGCAAATATAAGTCCAATAGCTAATGAGTGATCTTGGCATTCCAATTTGTGAAATTTTCAGTATATTCATAATAATGAGAAGTGATAATGCTGAAAGAGTCTCTCTAAATTGAACATGGTACAGGAATCCATGTGTTCTACAAAGCATAAAAACACCTATTGACTATATAATCCTTAATGTACATTTTTAAACTTACTAATTCACAGGTTCTTTTAATGCATATAGGTGATTAGGGAAAATGTTTATCAGGATAATGTGAGTTAAATAGATGCCTCTAAATATATCAAAAGCACGTTCTATGTCCAGGTCCACTCAAATTAAAGGTCTAAATTTACATTTTAATTTTCAAATGAGAACACAGCTCAAATAAATTTGATTACCTATTAAGTTGCACACTCCAAATGCCACATTATTCAACAATTTTAAAACCTAGTTATATACATAAATTTTACTCCTCCAAAGGATTTCTTTAAACATTTTCTAGCTCCAGTTTGAGTCATATATGTATATCACATATTCTACATATTTATTAGTTTTATTAGAAAGTTTAAAAACATATATAGATCTACATTATGTAGTTTACCTAACCCATTTTGCAACCTCTCTTCTAGGAGTATAATATGGAAAATAAGCAAGTCATTAAGTAAATATTTTAGTTGCAATTCAGACAAATGGAAATGTATGATTCAATAGGACGTGGAGGAGGTAAACATCAGCTATCAGAAGATAACATTTGTAAATATTTATGTACCCAACATAGAAGCCCCTACATGTTTTAAGTAAATAACAACAAACCTAAAGGGAGAAATAGCAATGCAATACAGTAATATTAGGGGACTTTAATACCTCATACATCAATGGATAAGTCATCTAGCCAAAAAGATAAGGAAACACAGCCTTTAACAGCACACTAGACCAGGTAGACTAAACATACAGACAGCACATTCCATCCAAAAGCACCAGAATACACATTCTTTACAAGTGCACATGGAACATTCTCCAGAATAAATCATATGTTAGGCTATGAAGCAAGCCTTAAAAAATTTAAAAGGACTGAAATCATACAAAGCAACTCTTTTGACCACAATGTTGTGACACTAGAAATCAATTATAAGAAGAAGACTGGGAAATTCACAAATATGTGGAGATTAAACAACATGCTACTGAACAACCAATGGGTAAAAAAGAAATTTAAGGGGAAATCAAAAAATATCTTGAAACAAAAGAAAATTGGACACATACCAAAACCTATGGTATGAAGCAAAGTAGTTCTAAGAGAAAAGTTCATAGCAGTAAGTGCCTTCCTCAAGAAAAATCTCAAACAAGCTAACTTCACACCTCAAGGAATTAGAAAAAGAACAAATGAAGCCTAAAGTTAATAAAAGATAGGAACTAATAGAAATCAGAGCAGAAATAAATGAAATAGAGCTTAAAAAGACAAACCCCTAAACTTCAGGCTAGACCCACCAAAAAAAAAAGCGGTGGGGGGGGAGAGACGACTCAAAATCAGAAGTGAAATCAGAGACATTACAACTGATACTACAGAAATACAAAGGACATAAGAGACCACAACAATTATACACCAACAAGTTGGGCAACCTAGAAAAAATGGATAAATTCCTCAGACATACAGCCTACCAAAACTAAGTCATGAAGTAATCTGAACAGATAAATTACTAGTAAGTAGACTGACTGAATCAGTAATCAAAAACCTCCACAACAAATAAAAAAAAAACAATAGTCCAGAATGAGATGGCTTCACTGGTGAATTTTACCAAACATTCAAAGAAGAATTAAATCTCTACTCTTCCAAAAAAAAAAAAAACAAGAAAAAATACCAGAAGGAACAGTGCCAAGTTCATTTTGTAAGAACACCATTATCCTGATACTAAGACCAGAGAAGGATGACACAAGAAAATTACAAGCCAATATCCATGATGAACACAGATGCAGAAAACCTCAACAAAATATTAGCAAATCAAATTCAGCAATACACTTAAAGGATAATACAATTTGATCAAGTGGGCTTTATTCCAGGGATGCAGGGATGATTCAACATCTGCAAAAAATCAATGTGGTGCACCACATTAACAAAATAAAGGATAAAAAATTATATGATTATCTCAATACATGCCAAAAGGCGTTTGACAAAAGTCAGCATTCATTTGATAGAAATACTCAACAAAGTGGGTATAAAAGGAATGTACCTCAACACCATATATGACGAGTCCACAACTAACACCATACTTAATGGTGAAAAGCTAAAAGCTTTAAGATCAGAGACAAGACAAAAATGCCCACTCTCATCAATTTTATTCAATACAGTATTGGAAGTCCTAGCCAGAGTAATTAGATAAGTACAAGAAATAAAAGACATCCAAAATGAAAAGGAAGAGATAAAACTATCACTATTTGCACATGACATGGTATGCTATAGAGAAAACCCTAAAGACACCATGAAGAGACCATTAGAACTAATCAAAAATTGCAGGATACATAAAATATACAAGTATCTGCTTGCATTTCTATATTCTAATGATGAACTGTCAGAAAGAAATGAAGAAAACAATCCCATTTACAATTGCATCAATAAGAATAAAATTCCTAGGAATATATTTACCAGGGATGTGAAATAACTGTTCTTTGAAAACTGTAAGACATTGATGAAAGAAATTGAAGAAAACACAAATAAATAGATATTCCACGCTTATGAATTGGAAGAATTAATACTGTTATTGTGGACATACTACCCAAAGCAATCTACAGATCAATGCAATCCCTATCAAAATTCCAGTGGCATTTTTTCAAAGACATAGAACAAACAATCCCCAAATTTGTACGGATCCACAAAGACCTCAAATAGAAAAAAGCAATCTTGAGAAAAAAGAAAAAAGCTTGAGGTATCATGCTCCCTGATTTCAAACTATATCACAGAGCAAGAGTAAGCAAAACAGTATGGTACCAGCACAAAAACAGAAGGATAGATCAACGGAACAGAATAGATAGCCGAGAAATAAACCCACACTTATGGGGTCAATTATTTTAGGAGAAAGGAGCCAAGAATATACAGTGGGGAAAAGACCATCTCTTCATTAAATGGTGTTCAAAACTGGGCAGCCACATGCAAAAGAATAAAATTGGACCACTATCTTATACCATACACAAAAATTAAAATGGTTTAAAGACTTGAATTTAAGACATGACACCTTAAAACATAGGTGCTAAGCTGCGTGACATCAGCATTAGTGATGATTTTTTTGGATTTGACACCAAAAGCAAAGGCAACAAAATAAAAAATATGGGAGACTACATCAAGCTAAAAACCTTCTGCACAGAAAAGGAAACCATCAGCAAAATGACAAATCAACATACAGAATGGGAGAAAATATTTGCAAATCATATAACTGATAAGGGGTTAATATTCAAACTATATTAAAAACTCATACAACTCAATGGCCAAAAAGCAATCTGATTAAAAAAATGGGTGGAGGATCTGAATAGACACTTTTCAAAAGACATACAAATGGCCAACAGGTACATGAAAAGGTGCTTAACATCATTAATCAGTAGGGAAATGCATTTCAAAATCACAATGAGATATCAATTTACACCTGTTAGAATGACTATCATCAAAAAGAGATGACAAGTGTTGATGGTATGGAGAAAAGAGAACCCTTGAGTACTGTTCATGGTAATGTAAATTGGTGCAGCCACTATGCAAAATTATGTGGAAGTTTCACAAAAAATTAAAAATAGGACCATATGATCCAGCAATTCCACTTCTTGGTATTTATGCAAAGAAAACAGGAACATTAACTCAAAAGGAGTATGTACCCTCATGTTCATTAAGGCATTATTTACAATAGCCATGACATGGAAACAACTTAAACATCCATCAACAGACAAATGGATAAAGAAAATGTGATTATATACATATATACACACACATTCATACATATATACACACAATGGAATATTATACAGCCATAAAAAAGAGTAAAATCTAGCTACTTGCTACATGTATGGACCTTGAGGGCATTATGCTAAATGAAATAAGCCAGACAGAGAAAGACAAATACCTTATGATCTCACTTACATGTGGAATCTTTAAAAAAAAAAAACGAAACAAATTTTAAAAATCAAGCTCACAGATACAGAGGACAGATTGGTGGTTGTCAGAGGTGAAGAGTTGAGGGTGTGTGTGGCTGAAATGGATGAGGGGAGTCAAAGGGTACAAACTTCCAGTTATAAACTACATAACAGGGATATAGTATACAACACAGCGACTATATTTAATAATACCATATGGTACATTTAAAAATAACTATAATAATACCATATTGTACATTTAAAAATAACTAGTAGAGTGGATGTTAACTAAACTTACTGTGGTAATCATTTGCTCTTATACAAATCATTACACTGTACCTCTAAAATTAACATGCTATGTCTACTATACCTCAAAAAAATGGTATTTGGGCAGGAAGCAAAAAAGAGGGAGATAGAGAAAACTCTGCTGTCTTTATTTTATTTTTTAAAAAAATATTTTTTATTTATTTTTGGCTGTGCTGGGTCTTAGCTGCAGCACGTGGGATCTTTTTAAGAAGTCTGCACGATGTCTCTTTTTATAAGGACACTAACCCTCTCCTATCAGAGCCCCACCCTTATGACCTTATTTAATATTAATTACCTCCTTATAGGCCCGATTTTCATATATAGTTACACGGAGGGTTAAAGCTTCAAAATATAAATTTTAGGAGGACACAATTCAATGTACAGCACTGGTTATGAAATTTTATGTTGGTCCTTATTTCATACCATTATTTTGTGGGATTAATTGTTTAATAAGTAAGTTTTGTTTTGTAAGTTTTGTTTGTCCCCTTAAAGGTATTATTTTCTTCTTTATGCTCTTTGAATATTTCCTTCTTTTTAAAAAAATATTACAAATATGTCAATTTTAGTTAATAGCAAATGCATAAATGTAAGACAGCATATAAATAAATGAGCAAGGAGGTGGGTGAACTTTATTTTTAAAAATTTTTATTGAGGTATACTTGATGTACTTGAGGTATACTTGAGGTATACTTGATGATTATCTGTTTCAGGTGTACAACATTGATTCACAAATTTTAAAGGTTATACTCCATTTATAATTTATAAAATATTGCCTACATTCCCTGAGCTGTACAATATATCCTTATAGGTTATTTATTTTATACATAGTAGTTTGTACCTCTTAACCCCTTGCCCCTATTTGCCCCTCTCCGCTTCCCTTTCCCCCCTGGTAACCACTAGTTTGTTCTCTGTGACACTTTTTTTTTAAGATTTTTTTTTGGATGTAGACAATTTTTAAAGTCTTTATTGAATTTGTTACAATATTGCTTCTGTGTTATGTTTTGGTTTTTTTGGCCACGGGGCATGTGGGATCTTAGCTCCCTGACCAGGGATAGAACCCGCACCCCCTGCATTAGAAGGTGAAATCTTAACCACTGGACTGCCAGGGAGGTCCCGAGACTGTTTCTTTTTGTGTTTACTAGTTTATTTTTTAGATTCCACATGTAAGTGATATCAAACAGTATTTGTCTTTCCATGCCTGACTTATTTCACTAAGCATAAATACCCTCCGAGTCCATCCATGTTGTTGCAAATGGCAAAATTTCATTCTTTTTTGTGGCTGAATAATATTATCATACATATATATCTTTATCCACATCTTTATCCATTTATCTGTTGATGGACACTTAGGTTGCTTCCAAGGTTGCTTCCATATCTTGGTTATTGTAAATAATGCTGCTATGAACATTGGGGTACATGTATCTTTTTGATTAGTGGGGTTTTTTTGAATATAGAACAAAAATTTAAATTTCAAAAGAAATATAAGTTATACAAGAAAAATTACCTAATCACCTTGTTGCCCCAAATCATGCTTCAGCACCACAACTCAGCCCCACGTGGGGCAGCAGAACTTGAAGGGTTACAGACATGTAAGCACTGGCGTTTGATTGCCTATGTGGTCGGCCTCAGCATTAAAGACACTTTACCCTTACAGATTTACTAAAACACTCTGAAAAATATTCCAAGTGTCATAATAACCTTACCTATCAAGGTAATGATTTCATGAACATTATTATATTGTCAAATTCCTACTGACAACATTATTATTGTACGGGAGCTTAACTGTATAAGGAAATATATTTTGACACTGATATCTTATTAAAGTATTCTGATCCTAAAAAAAACAACCTTTTTCTTTCTTAAACACTGCAGTTTTATACATCAGAGGCAGCAGAACAATGTTATTATCCTTTTGTCATTATTTTGTTTTCTTTAGCTTTCTCTGAGCTAGTAGCTAATGAGTTGGTCACTCGACTGTCTCCCCAAGGGCACAGCACTGGTCTAAGGGTCATCTAGAGGAGTAGTGGTTAGGCATTCCCTTCCCAATATGATGGAGGTCTTTACTTTATTCCAGCAGGAAATGTCAGGAGATACAGCCCTTCGAGACTATAAATTGGATGTCAGCACCTATCCATCTTCTCTGATGGAATAAACCTGCAATTTTGACTCAGCTCACCTTGCAATTCATTGATTTTCCTACCTGTTTCTAAGAAAAGCTAGTATATCTTATTGCTGCTAGCTGCTTAGCCTTTGCCTGATAGGAGACAGTGGAATTCCCACTTGCCTTCCCATATTTTTGAGAATTTCAAGCCTGAGATTTGTCTTCTAAGATCCAACTATATATAGGTTCACTTGAGTATGGTGTGTCTCCAGAGAGGGTGATAGGAAAACAAATCCAGAAACAGACACTAAGGACTTTACTCCATTTTTTTTGTACTTATGATAAATATATTTTAGTTTTATATTAGAGTATAACAATACTATCCATAATTTTATTGTTGAACTTACATAAAAATTATCTTAAAGTGATTTAGGCCTATTTTGTAAAGGATCTATGATTATTTTTGTTGTTCTTGTTAAACTAGGAAGAGAAGGTTTAGGGATCTGCTGTGACCTGGAGAAACCCTAATAGGGCTTTATGTATCACCAGCACAACCCTGCTTTAGATGGCCCTCAAAAGTTAAGTTATTCATCAATGTATTCAATAAGGTTTTGTTGAGTGCTAAATGTGTGCTACGCACTGTTTACTTGTGCTAATCATTGTCATGGAATCAAAAAGTTAAATATATTACCTGCAAATGAGAGGTTTGTAATCAAGAATCTGTAAGCAGGCATAAGACTAAATTGTGCAGTAAAATGTTAGAAATTCTATGTAAAATGTAGGTAGATGGAGCAATGGGAGTGCAAAAGAGGGAGTGATGACACCTTTAATTACATCTGAAATTTGAGGGAATATGAGTAATGTGTACAAAATAGGCACCTGTCAAACTTGCTTAGATGCTAAAAGAATAGCTTCAAGGTTTACGGGGAGCCAGCCTGCAGAGAAGTGAAGTATATCCCAGGAGTAGGAAGCTGGGGAGGTCAGGATCAGTTCTCTAGAGTAGTTAAGGTCTGGATGTAGGCATGTTTCAAAAATTACAGTTTATTATATCTAGTACATGGTTGAAGGCCACTAGTCAACAGGTAAGAATTGGCCAGATCAGGAAGCACTAGCCTGGCTGCTCAAAATTACACTAACGTACACTAGGCATGAAGGACATCATGAATCTCAAGTCGAAATGTTTCTCCAGATATTTTAATACAATATTTAGAAATACTGGACTGTCCTAGAACTTTGTAACCTTTAGTAAAGGGAGAGAGAGAATACCCATGCAGGCTTTCATCCTTCATTGTCATAAGGAAAGCTGGCTTATTTGATATCCAAAAGAAATGGAAAAACTCTGGTGGATGAACATTTTAGGTATAGTGAGGTGTTAGTTGAGCTCATTTTACAACTAATTTTTATTTAAAATAAAAAGAATAGGGAATTCCCTGGTGGTCCAGTGGTTAGGACTCCATGCTCTCACTGCTGAGGGCCTGGGTTGAATCCCTGGTCGGGGAACTAAGATCCCACAAGCCACATGGCGCCGTCAAAAAAAAAAAAAGAGAGAGAAAATAATAGCTAAGTTTTCATAAAGTATCACTTATCCTCTGTGTTGCACGTATGAAGAAGATTTTCTAGAATTTTTGAAATTATTCTATTATGCTTAAAGCAAATGACAAATGCCCCATGTGACTATTGATACATCATAAATATAATCACTCAGGTCAAATAACTGAACTTCAATCATTTTTTTCAAATATTGCTTTTAAGAAGAAAACTTTCCTAGAACCAGATATTGGCAAATAATTAAATTCCAGAAATATACATCTAGTATATGGTTATACTGGATATATAACAAATACGTTATTATAATTATTATTTTATAAATTTACCTTGACCCTAAATAATATCTTTACACTTAGGATAGATTTGTAAAATTGCCTTTGTGTCTATAAAAATGGTACAGTAGAACTTTGTCAGTTCAGCCAAGGTGGTTAGATATCTACTTTCATGATCATTAACTTCATTTCCCAAATAAACAAAATACTTGGAAAAACTCGTAAAATTATGCCTACTTAGTAATCATTTGCCTGGCTATCTGATCACCTTTCAGAATTGAGAAACTCAAGTAACTATCCATCTTACATATAGAGTAATTGTACTTTGAATGTGTCTCTAGAGCAGAACTCTAGTAATTAACCACCTTTTTTGGCACACTGCTTTTTTTCAGCATGTTTGTCTTCAAAGCAGAACTAAAATTAAAATGCCATCATTTTCAGTTTAGTATTTTATTTCTGAAATAGTCTGTAGCAATTAACTTACAGAGTACAGGACAGTCAATGTGCTAGAATACTCATGCCATGTTAATGCATACTCTTTTATTAACTGCATTTTATATCTCTGTATAAAAATATTAATTACTATTTACATAAAGCTTTATGTTTGAGTGTTTTATAACATTTTGAGTAGGTATTTCTCAAGCAAGTCTTAAAATTAGGCTTATATCACTCTATCCATTTTACTGAGTTGTTCACAGTCTTTATCTTCATGTCGCCACTGACTCCAAGAAAACATTTGGCAATGACTTACATACCAGTGAGTGAGTAAGCAAAACAGGCTAAGACAAAACAAACATACGTCTCTGGTCTAATCTGCATATCTAACTGCTTGTGTGATTCCTGAGGCAGTGGTGGTGCCCTCCCAGCTGTAGTGTATAAAGGGCTTAGGTCTGAAATAAGATCCCAGAAGTAATGACTTTGACTTCGGATATGATGCCCTAGTATGCTTTTATATGCTCTATACATGTCTGTTGAAAAAATTATGAAAATGTTCCAATAAACAGGTATAGTCCACTGTCCTATTTTCTCTGACCAGTTTAAGTTCTATTGTCTTTTTCCTCTATAAGAGGTAAGAGTTTGGTGTTTCAGCTTCATCAGTATTCTCCCTCCTGACCCCATTGCTACCTTAACATAACCCTGCTCTCCATTTCTCATTAGTCTACGTGCTCATTTCCCCAGTTCTTTATCTATTTGTAAACTTTATGAACCTAAGGAACTGGGTCTATTATTGGAGTGGTGTTTATTTCAAGGAAACATGATCCAAAGCCCTACACTGATTTTGAAATAGGTCAACTCATTTATAATATCTTTAAAAAACTAAAGGGTGTTGTTTTAGGAATAGTCTTTTAAAAGATAGAAAAAGATGCCCTTCTTCTTGTTAGGGTATAGATCATTTAATAAGTTCTTTATATAAAATAGTGAATGAAATAAGCAGCTCTCCTAGACAGAAGGGTATTTTAACAAAGTACCCCATATTGTGTTCAAAATGAGAAAGTCATTATTGGATACTGCTTCTGCCAATATCACTCTTCTTAAATAACTTCAAATGTCTGAGCACCCGTAACTCTAATTTAGGATACACAAATCTTAGCACTCTGGCATAACTTGCCTCAATCTTTTATACCTAAGGCCATCCACAGTAAAGATCAGTCACAACTTTTCCTTGTAACTCTAAGAGATTCTACAACATAGCCTGACTGTGCTAGGCTCTCTCACCAGCAGTTTTCCAGTCTATATTCACATATGGATAAAGCATTGCCTTACCGCAAATGGCCAAGCCTGTGGCCTGTCAGAGTTTTATGCAAGCACCCCATAATCCAGAAGACCAACTATGTAATGCATAAAATTTACCTAAATTTCCTTTCATTGACTCAGAAATTGTTTATCTACTTCCCAAACCCCAAAGATTTTCACTATCCAAACTCCAGAAGAGTATCCCTTCCACATTGTCCTCATGGCCATCTCATGTTAATCTTACCCCCTCCATCCTCTCTCACCTGCCTCTGTACCCAGAATTCCTAGCACTTCTTTTGCTCTCACAACCTTTCTATCTAGAATATGCTAGACTATTTTTGTTGTGTCTATTCCTCTACTTTTCCAAACTGTACATCAAAAATTTATGGTGATAGGACGCTTTCTCACTAAAGTGAGAAAACATTGAGTGAAAAAAGGCATAACTCTCTTTAGATGATGAGAAAGGGGCAAAGCGTCGAAAAAGACGCTAAAATATGTGTTCCTATTAATAGATTTTTTACTCTTTTTCAATACAGCTGGACTTGAATAAAATGGAGACAGTCATTTGGTGACTTGTGGCCAAGGAAAGGGACCTGAAAGCAGCCACTTTTTGGGACCCAGTAGGTACATACTCTGCTTAGGACCAGTGCCAAGTTACTGACGTAATGAAAAGTACTATTATATTTTTTAATATCCAGTAATGCATAAAAACAAAGCAGACTAATAATAGAGGACCAATTAATTCATTGTTTTTGACACTGTCTCCTAGTGGCAACATGGCGTAAAGGAAAGACCACAGCTTTGGGGCCATAAAGACTTGGTTTTGAATCTGGTTTCTTCCCCTTTAATTAGTTTTAAGTTTCATTTATCTTAGTTTTAAAGATAAGGCATACTCTGCACCTAACCATATGGCTGGCATTTACTGCTTCCCTGAAGGATCGTACCAGTCTTTTTCCTTTGTTTCTTTTTTGTTAGTTACCTATCTATGTATACATGTATCTATTTATTCAAGGAGGTTATTTTTCGGCTATCAAATAGGGGACAGCAATAAAGAATCCATTTAGTTCAGATTATGACTTATTTGTATTTTGTAAGAAAACCAAGAGGTCTGAAATATGAAAACTGAATGGAAGAAAGGAGAAAGCTGCTGGTTAAGGGTCACTAATCAAACACTATATAAACTCCTGCTTCAGTATTATAACTCTAAATACTTAGAAGCTGACAATGAGGCAGCTGAAACTTAAATGATAAATGTGTCTAAGGCAATTAATGTTTTAAAAACATTAATTAAATCTGCTACTTCGGGCCATGTAATGAAATTTTTAGTTAACAAATTGCAAAGGTTAAAAAATTTCACATCAGCCAGCTAGAAATTTCTGAGCAGGTGAACATATGAGCAGTTCAAAGTCAATTGAACAATGAATATAAAATTTAACTTCATAGTTACACACATATCTTTTATTAGACATGGATTTCCTTAAATTATGGAAAATTACTGAATGATTTAAGTTAAATCAAAAGAGCAATTGCTGCTTGAAGAAAAGATAGTCTGCTTACATTTTAGTGGTTAAACTGCTCTTGCTCTTTTCCTAAACTGCAGATAACCCAAGGTATGAACTGCCAATGTGTGGTCCATGCTTCAGCTTAACATACTGCAACTGAATTCTTGAAATTTCATGTTCAGTTGGTGAAGTGGGCATTTCCAATTTTTAAAGATGTATATCTAAACAGCCAGGCAAATACTGAATATTTACTTTAAAATACTTGTTAGTTTTACAGTTAGAGATTTTTTTTTTTTACAATTACAGAGATTTTTTTTAAAAAGTGCCACTTGACGAAAATTTTTTTACATAAAGTTCTCAAATTTTATTTTGACCTTAATTATTTTTATACCAACAAAGTCTATCCCATAGTGTCACATGCTAACTTTAAAGTTTAAAAACATTTTAAGAGAAGTAGAATTTGAGGAATTTTAGCTGGGAGAAAATACTGTTTGGTTAATTGCTTAAATTAATGAATTGACTCCTTTCACCCAATTCCAAAATGATCCACCAACTTTAGGCTCAATTGACCTCCCTTCTTTACATGGAACATACAGAGCTCATTCTGGTCTCCAGCACTTGGCATTTGATATCTATGACCTGTGTCTTGAATGCTCTTCCTGGAGATATTCACACGTCCTTTCATAGTTAAGGTCAATGTACAAATACCATCTCCTCAGAAGGATTCCCCACTTTAAAGTACACATATACTTAATTTTAAGGAGCCACCAACAACCTCACACCTAATACTGTCCTGTATCATTTTATATTTATTTATAGCACTTCATACAGTAAATAATTCATTGCTTGCTCCTACTGGATTTTAACTTCAGTGAGGGCAAAGGCCATATCAAACTTGCTTTGTGTATATCCTAGGGCCTGAAACAGCAGATGAAGAGCTCAAGTAATGGCTGAAAGACAAATAATTAGCCATCTTTAAAAAATGACACATTGATCGTCTCTTCTGAATAATTTAGAGACTACTTCCTTTGCAAAGTCATACAAAATAAAGCAAAGATTGGGACTTCCCTGGTGGTCCAGTGGTTAAGACTTTGCCTTCCAATGCAGGGGGTGTGGGTTCGATCCCTGGTCAGAGAGCTAAGATCCCACATGCCTCATGGCCAAAAAACCAAAACATAAAAAACACAAAAGCAATATTGTAACAAATTCAATAAAATACTTTAAAAATGGTCCACATCAAAAAAAATCTTAAAAAATAAATAAATAGGGCTTCCCTGGTGGCGCAGTGATTGAGAGTCCGCCTGCGGATGCACGGGACACAGGTTCGTGCCCGGGTCCGGGAAGACCCCACATGCCGCGGAGTGGCTAGGCCCGTGGGCCATGGCCGCTGAGCCTGCGCATCCAGAGCCTGTGCTCCACAACGGGAGAAGCCACAACAGTGAGAGGCCCGTGTACTGCAAAAAACAAAACAAAACAAACAAAAAATAAATACATAAATAAATAAAGCAAAGATTAACTCAACCATAATCTCTGCTATTTTGGTCATTTAGTACTATGAGTAGGTGGAGGATTGTTTGCTTATTTATTTATATATTAATAAATAAATATCATAATGCCTTTTAATGATAGTTTATGAAACAGAGTAAGAAATACTCATGATGGATATTGTGTGTAACTAATTTTAGTCAAAACTACTTAGGATTGTTAAATCTGTGTTCATTTTTGTGCAAGAGAGGCACAATTTAAGTTTCCATTCTACAGACTTACAACATCTCTATTGTCTTTATATTGCCTTCTTTATTGCCACTGGAAGGTATTCATCTATCTCAAATTTATATAAGCAGGTTTTCCAAAGGAAGCAGCCCACATGACTCAGGATAATGATACACAGTGAATTATTTATGTTATCAGCTATATTGATAAGTGTGTATACACAAATATATATAATATACAATAAAGTACACCACTTAAAATTTACAATATGATAAATTTTGTCAGATATACACAGCTGTGAAACCACTAATACAGTTAAGATACAGACCATTTTCAGCCTCCACCACAAAGCTTCCCATGACCATTTGCAATCTATTTTTCCCACTGCTTCTGGTCCTAAGCAACCAATGATTGACTTGAGTATGGCTTTTTTTCACTCAAAATACTAATTTATATTTCAATCCACGTTGCAGATATCAGTAAGCTGTTTTAGTTTTTCTTGATATTAAAACATTACTGAATAGTATTCTATTGTGTAGATAGGCTACATTATGTTTGAAAGATATCTGGATTGTTTCCCCTTTTTTTTTTTTGCTATGGTGAATAAAGCTGCCATGAACATTTGTATACATGCCTTTGTGCTTTAGTCTCTCTTGAATAAATATGTAGCACCTTCAAATACAGGAAGCAAAAATTGACAAAATCAAGAGTAGAAAATAATATAGAGTTGAAAAACTTGATATACCATTTTTATTAATTGACAAAACAACTAAACAGAATATCAGGAAGGGTACAGCGAACATGAACAACGCTATCAAACAACTTAGCTGACCTTTATAGAATACTCCACACAAAGGCAGAAGAAGACACTGTTTATCAAGCACAAGATAGACCATCTTCTTGGCTCTAAAGCATATCTTAATAAACTTAAAAAGACTGAAATCACAATCAGTATATTCTCTGACCACAATGGAATTAAGGCAGAAATCAGTAGCAGAAGGAACTTAGGGGGATTCTCAAGAATTTGGCAACCTATACAGCTCTAAACAACTGATGCATCAAAGGAGAAATATATAAGGAAAATACAATGTATTTTGAAGTAAACTAATTTAAAAAACCCAACATGTCAAAATTCATGGCATGCAGGTAAAGCAGTGCTTAGAAGGAAATTTATAGCTTAAAATTTTATATTTAAAAAAATGTCTCAACAAACATAAAGGGAGGAAATCCCACACACACAAATATGATATCAAAACCAGCAATCATGAGGAGAGTACAAATGCAGGATGTTGGAAATGCATTGTAAATTAAGAGACCAGCAACTTAAAACAATCTTCTACATACACAGACTGCTATATCAAAACATCATGGGAACCACAAACCAAAAATCTACAATAGATACACACAAAGCAATCCAAATAGAACATTAAAGATAGTCATCAAATCACAAGAGAACAAAAGAGGAAGGGAAGAAAAAAGACCTTCAAAAACAAAGCTGAAACAATTAACAAAATGGCAATAAGAACATTCATATCGATAATCACCTTAAACATAAATGGATTAAATGCTCCAACCAAAAGACGTAGGCTGGCTGAATAGATACAAAAACAAGACCCATATATATGCTGTCTACAAGAGACCCACTTCAGATCTAGGGACACATACAGACTGAAAGTGAGGGGATGGAAAAACGTATTCCACCCAAATGGAAATCAAAGAAGCTGGAGTAGCAATACTCATTACAGACAAAATAGACTTTAAAAGAAAGACTGTCACGTCACAAGAGACAAAGAAGGA
Source organism: Aethalodelphis obliquidens (assembly GCF_003676395.1). Lineage (NCBI taxonomy): Eukaryota > Metazoa > Chordata > Mammalia > Artiodactyla > Delphinidae > Aethalodelphis > Aethalodelphis obliquidens. The sequence continues at coordinate 35,145,773 of NW_020837948.1, forward strand.
CACTACATAATGATCAAGGGATCAATCAAGAAGGAGATATAACAATCGTAAATATATATGCACCCAACATAGGAGCACCCTAATATATAAGGCAAATACTAACAGCCATAAAAGGGACAGTCAACAGTAACACAATAATAGTGGGGGACTTTAACTCCCCACTTTCATCAGTGGACAGATCATCCAGACAGATGATCAATAAGGAAACACAGGCCTTAAATGGCACATTAGACCAGATGGATTTAATTGATATTTATCAAGCATTCCATGCAAAAGCAGCAGAATACACATTCTTCTCAAGTGCACATAGAACATTCTCTGGGATAGATCACATCTTGGGCCACAGATCAAGCCTCAGTAAATGGAAGAAATCATATCAAGCATCTTTTCTAAGTACAACACTATGAGATCAGAAATAAATTACAGGAAAAATACTTTAAAAAACAGAAACACGTGGAGGCTAAACAATACGTTACTAAACAACAATGAATCACTGAAGAAATCAAAGAGGAAATAAAAAAATACCTAGAGGGAGGCAAATGACAATGAAAACACAATGATCCAAAACCTATGAGACACAGCAAAAGCAGTTCTAAGAGGGAAGTTTATAGCAATACAATCTTACCTCAGGAAACAAACAAAAAAAAATCTCAAATAAACAACCTAAACTTACACCTAAAGAAACTAGAAAAAGAACAAACAAAACCCAAAGTTAGTAGAAGGAAAGAAATCATTGTAAATCAATTATACTCCAATGAAAGTTTTTTAAAAAAAGAAATCATAAAGATAGAGATGAAGAAAACAATAGAAAAGAGCAATGAAACTAAAAGCTGCTTCTTTGAGAAGATAAACAAAATTGATAAACCTTTGGCCAGACTCATCAGGAAAAAAAGGGAGAGGACTCAAAAAATTAGAAATGAAAAAGGAGGAGTTACAATGGACACCACAGAAATACAAAGGATCCTAAGAGACTACTACAAGCAACTCTATGCCAATAAAATGGACAACCAGGAAGAAATGGACAAATTCTTAGAAAGGTACAACCTTCCAAGACTGAACCAGGAAGAAATAGAAAATACGAACAAACCAATCACAAGTACTGAAATTGAAACTGTGATTTAAAAACTTCCAACAAACAAAAATCCAGGAACAGATGGCCTCACAGGTAAATTCTATCAAACATTTAGAGAAGAGCTAACACTTACCATTCTCAAACTCTTCCAAAAAATTGCAGAGGAAGGAGTACTCCCAAGCTCATTCTACAAGGCCACCAACACCGGGATACCAAAACCAGACAAAGATACCACAAAAAAAGAAAATTACAGACCAATATCACTGATGAACACAGATGTAAAAATCCTCAACAAAATACTAGCAAATCAAATACAACAATATATTAAAAGAATCACACACCATGATCAAGTGGGATTTATCCCAGGGATGCAAGGATTTTTCAATATCTGAAAATCAATCAGTGTGATACACCACATTAACAAACTGAAGAATAAAAACCATATGATCATCTTAATAGATGCAGCAAAAACTTTTGAAAAAATTAAAAACCGATTTATGATAAAAACTCTCCAGAAAGTGGGCATAGAGGGAAATTACCTCAACATAATAAAGGGCATATATGACAAACCCACAGCAAACATCATTCTCAATGGTGAAAAACTGAAAGCATTTCCTCTAAGATCAGGAACAAGACAAGGATGTCCACTCTCACCACTGTTATTCAACATACTTTTGGAAGTCCTAGCCACAGCAATCAGAGAAGAAAAAGAAATAAAAGGAATACAAATTGGAAAAGAAGAAGTAAAACTGTCACTGTTTGCAGATGACATGACACTATAGATAGAGAATCCTAAAGATGTCACCAGAAAACTACTAGAGCTAATCAATGAATCTGGTAAAGTTGCAGGATACAACATTAATGCACAGAAATCTCTTGCATTCCTATGTACTAACAATGAAAGATCAGAAAGAGAAATTAAGGAAACAATCCCATTTACCAACACATCAAAAAGAATAAAATATCTATGAATAAACCTACCTAAGGAGACAAAAGACCTGTACTCTGTGAACTATAAGATGCTGATGAAAGAAACTGAAGATGACAAAAACAGATGGAAAAATATAACATGTTTTGGATTAGAAGAATCAATATTGTAAAAATGACTATACTACCCAAGACAATCTACAAATTACCTACAATCTATGAAATTACCAAGGGCATTTTTCACAGAACCAGAACAAAAAAATTTTAAATCTGTATGGAAACACAAAAGACCCTGAATAGCCAAAGCAATCCTGAAAAGAAAAACAGAGCTGGAGACTCCCTGACTTCAGACTATACTACAAAGCTACAATCATCAAAATAGTATGGTACTGGCACAAAAACAGAAATATAGAGCAATGTGATAGGATAGAAAGCCCAGAATTGAACCCACACACCCATGGTACATTAATCTACAACAAAGGAGGCAAGAATACACAGTGGATTAAAGGCAGTCTCTTCAATAAGTGGTGCTGGAAAAACTGGACAGCTATATGTAAAAGAATGAAATTAGAAAATTCTCTAACACCATACACAAAAATAAATTCAAAATGGATCAAAGACCTAAATGTAAGGCCGGACACTAGAAAACTCTTATAAGAAAACATAGGCAGAACACTCTTTGACATAAATTGTAGCAATATGTTTTTGGATCCACCTCCTAGAGTAATGGAAAGAAAAACAAAAATAAACAAATGGGACATAATTAAACTTAAAAGCTTCCTCACAGCAAAGGAAACCATAAACAAAATGAAAAGACAACCCACAGAATAGGAGAAAATTTTGCAAATGAAGCAACTGACAAGGGATTAACCAATTTACAAACAGCTCATGTAGCTGAACATCAAAAAAACCCAATAAAAAATGGGCAGAAGACCTAGACATTTCTCCAAAGAAGACATACAGATGGCCAAAAAGCACATGAAAAGATGCTCAACATCACTAATTATCAGGGAAATGCAAATCAAAACTACAATGAGGTATCATCTCACACCTATCAGAATGGCCATCATCAAAAAGTCTAGAAACAATAAATGCTGGAGAGGGTGCAGAGAAAAGGGAACCCTCCTACACTGTTGGTGGGAATTTAGATTGGTACAACCACTATGGAGAACAGTATGGAGCTTCATTAAAAAGCTAAAAATAAAACTGCCATATGATCCAGCAATCCCACTCCTGGGCATCTATCTGGAGAAAACCTTAATTTGAAAAGATACATGCACCCCAATGTCCACTGCAGCACTATTTACAATAGCCAAGACATGGAAGGAACCTAAATGTCCATCAACAGAGGAATGGATAAAGATAATGTGGTATATATATATATATACAAAGGTATACTACTCAGCCATAAAAAAGAACAAAATAATGCTATTTGCAGCAACATGGATGGACCTAGAGATTATCATACTAAGTGAAGTAAGTCAGACAGAGAAATATAAGAATCATATATCACCCATGTGTGGAATCTAATTTTAAAAATGATACAAATGAACTTATTTACATAACAGAAACACACATACAGTTATCAAAAAACAAACTTATGGTTACCAAAGAGGAAGTGTGGGGGAGGGCTAAATCAGGAGCTTGGGATTAACATATACACACTACTATATGTAAGACAGATAACCAACAAGGATCTACTGTATAGCACAAGGAACTCTACTCAATATTCCTAACAACCTACATGAGAAAAGAATCTGAAAAAGAATGAATATACATATATGTATAACTGAATCACTTTGCTATACACCTGAAACTAACACAACATTGTAAATCAACTATAATCCAATAAATTTTAAAAATAAAAGGCCTCAAGTTAATAAACAAAGCTTCAATCTTAGAAACTAAAATAAAACACAAGAATAAACAATCAAATTAAACCAAAAGCAAGAAGGTGGAAAGAAACAAAATCAGAGTAAAGATCAATGAAATAAAAAGAAAAAATAGAATTAATGAAACCAAAAGTCGGTTACTGGTATGGACCATCAAAATTGTTGCATCTTAGCTAGAATGGAACAGATTAAAAAAAAGAGAAAACACTATGACCAAATCAGGAATAAAAGATGATATTATCACTACTGATCTTCAGAATTTATAAGAATTATATGAGAATATTATGGAAAAAAATCCCAAACCACTATCTAAAATGGACAAATTGTTAGATGCAAAATTACCAAAACTGAGTAAAGAAAATAATAAAATCTGAACTCAATAATCACAAATAAAGACAATTACAAATCTTCCCATAAAGTTCAAATTTAGAAAACGTCAGTGGTTAATTTTTAAAAGACATCTTTATTGAGATATATACAAAAACTGAACATTTTTAATGTTTACCATTTGATGAACTTGGGCACATGCAAACACCCATGAAATATCAGCACAACGAAGGTACCAGACATCCCATCACCTCCAAAAGTTTTCTCGTGTGCCATTTTTGTGCATGTGGTAAGAGCACTCAACTTGAGATCTACACTTTTTTGTGTGTGTGTGTGTGTGTGTTACGCGGGCCTCTCACTGTTGTGGCCTCTCCTGTTGCAGAGCACAGGCTCCGGACGTGCAAGCTCAGCGGCCATGGCTCACGGGCCTAGCTGCTCTGCGGCATGTGGGATCTTCCCGGACTGGGGAACGAACCCGTGTCCCCTGCATCGGCAGACAGACTCTCAACCACTGTGCCACCAGGGAAGCCCGAGATCTACACTTTTAACAAATTTGTTTTTTAGAAGAAATACTACCAATCGAACAAAAACTTTTTCCAAAAATAAAGGACAAGGATATATTTTGCAATTCTAAAACTCTAATCTTACCCTAATACCAAAGTCAGAAGAAAAAAAAAAATCTCAAAAAAACAAAACTTCAAACCAATATCCCTCAAGAACCTAAACATAAAAGTCCTTAAGAAATATTAGCACACCAAATTTGGCAACATATAAAAGTGAGAATCGGTCAAGAGCAAGTGATATTTAGCTCAGGATTGCAAGATTGGGTTAGTATCTGAAAAATTAAAATAATAATATATAATACCAGGTAAAATTCTTATGGTCATCTTAATAGATAGAGATAAAGCATTTGACCGCATTAAACACCATTCATAATAAACACTTTATCCTGATGGAGTATCACCAAAAAACTTACAGCTTCCATCATACTTAGCGCTGAAAAACTGAACATTTCTTTCTAAGATCAGGAATAGGACACCGACCCCACTCCCTTCACATTTAGTCAACAGTGTACTGGAGGTCCTAGCCATTGAAGTAAGGTAATAAAAAGATATTAAAGGCATGCAGATTCGAAAGGGGGAAGTCAAACTGTTTTTACTCACAGCAACATTATTTTTTATGTACAAAATCCTAAGGAAACTTAAAATCACTATGTATTAGAAATTATTTTCCCAGCTTCTTAAGATTCAAGATCAATATACAATAGTTAATTGCATATCTATATATGCAATTATTATAGATAATTGCATATCTAGCAACAATCTGAAAATAAAATTAAGAATATAATTTCATTCACAATAGTACCAAAAAGAATAAGATACTTAGGAATAAGTTCAACAAAAAAGTGCAGTGTGTACATCGCAATGTGCAGAACAATGCTGAGAAAAATTAAAGACCACCTAAATAAATGGACAGATATACCTTGTTCACATATCAGAAAACTAAATCTCCACCAAATCCCAACAGGCGTATTTGTAGAAACACATAAGTTGGTCATAAAATGTGTATGGAAATACAAAGTTTCTGGTGTAGCCAAATAATATCATAAAAAAAACAAACTAACACACCATTGTAAAGCAATTATACTCCAATAAAGATGTAAAAATAACCAAAAAACAAAAAAAACAGTTAGTGGACTTTCACCTATTTTCAAATATTGTTATGAAGCTATAGTAATCAAGAGGACATATTATTTGCATAAGGGTAAACATTCCCATCAATTGAGTAGTATAAAGAATCCAGAAATAAATCCTCACCTATGCACCAATTTATTTTGGCAAAGACAAGGTGACTAAAGGAAATAATGGTATTTTCAAAAATGGTCCTGGAAACACTGGCTATCCATATAAAAATAGTAAAACTTTTCCCTCAGCTCATACCTTGCTAAAATAAACTTGAAATGGTTTATAGACCTAAAGGTGAGAGTTAAAAACATATAAAAGAAAACATAGGAGAAACTTTAAGTGACCTTCAGTTGGACAAAGTTTCTTAAATATGATGTTAAAAGCATAATCAATAAATGAACAATTTAAGGACTTCATCAAATTCAAAATGTTTGCTCTTCAAACACATCATTAAGAAAATGGTGAAAATGTTTTCAAAGCATATATCTGATAAAGGGCTTTTATCCATAATATATATAGCACTCTATGACTCAATAATAAAATTGATAAACCTCATCAGAACAAAATTGCAAAATATTTGAACAGGTGATTTAATAAAGAATGATATACAAATGGCTCAGCATCATTAGTCCTTAGGGAAATACATCTTAAAACTACAATGAGGGCTTCCCTGGTGGTGCAGTGGTTGGGAGTCCGCCTGCCAATGCAGGGGATACGGGTTCAAGCCCTGGTCCGGGAAGATCTCACATGCCGCGGAGCAACTAAGCCCGTGAGACACAACTACTGAGCCTGCGCTCTAGAGTCCGGGAGCCACAATTACTGAGCCCGCGCGACTACAGCCCGTGCTCCGCAACAAGAGATGCCACCACAATGAGAAGCCCGCGCACTGCAATGAAGAGTAGCCCCCGCTCACCACAACTAGAGAAAGCCTGTGCACAGCAACAAAGACCAAACATAGCCCAAAATAAATAAATAAATACATAAAATTTATTTTTTAAAAAAACAACTACAATGAGACACCATTAGGGAAATACAAATCAAGACCAAAAGGGGTATTGCTAAAATGGATAAAAATTTTAACAGACTAATAGCAAATGTTGGCAAGGATGTAGAGAAACTGGAACATTCATACGTTGCAGGTAGAAATGTAACAGTCATTTTAGAATAGTTTGGTTCTTTCTTAAAAAGTTAAACATACAGTTTCTACGTGACCCATATTTTATTACCGAAAAGAAATAAAAACACATGTTCACAAAATTATATGTAAATATTCATTATCCCATTACTCATAATAGCCAAAAACTCGAAATCATCCAAATGTTCATCATCTCTTTAATGGATAAACAAAATATGGTATATCCATAAAATGGAATATACTCAGGGGAAAAAAAACACCTGAGACATGCAGCAACATGGACAAATCTCAAACCATGCGACATGAAAGGAGCCAGATAAAAACGACTATATAGTGTATTACTTGTTATATGAAATTTCCACAAAAGGCAGTGTGAGTTTTCTAGAAATGCCCAGATAGCTGGTAAGACTTTATTTCACAGTGTGTCTAGGAGAGTGTTTCTGGAAGAGATGAGCATCAGAATTGGTGAACCGAGGAAAGCAGATGGCCCTCCTCAATGTGAAAGGACATCATTCAGTCCATTAAGAGCCCAAAGAGAACAAAAAGGCAGGGGAAGGGCTAATTTGTGCTCTCTGTGTGAGCTGAGACCCATCTTCTCCTGACCTTGAATATTGGGGCTCCTAGTTCTCAGGCTTTCACACACAGACCAGGTCTTCCACCTTCAGCCCCCTGATTCACAGGTCTTCAGACTTCGACTGAATTACACCACTGGCTTTTTGGTTCTCCAGCTTGCAGACAGCAGTTTGTGAGACTTATTAGCATGAGTCAGTTCCTTAATAAGTCTCCTCTTTATATACTATAGATCCCATATACATATACATATATATCCTACTGGTTCTTTTTCTCTAGAGAACTCTAATATAACTGCAATAAACACAAGGAAACCTTTGGTTTGATGATAAGAGTCCAAAAATTGGATTGTTGTAGGACTGTAGAAAATAACTAAAAATCTTCTCCTTGTGCACTTAAAATTTGTAGGTACCTGTCATACACAGGTTTTGAGAAGGACCACTGTGTTCAGTTATAGTACGGAAAAATGTTGGAAAATCTAGGCATTGCCTTAAACAAACTTGTGCATTAAAATTATAAGATTTTGTGTTGGAAACATTTGTGAAGAAATAATATATGAGAATTAACCACTCCAATGTAGTTGGAATTGATGCCAACACACAAATCAATTGCTAATTAAGGAAGATATTGCAAAATAATTTTTAAAAATTTTATTTATTTTTGGCTGTGTTGGGTCTTCGTTGCTGTGCGTGGGCTTTCTCTAGTTGCGGCAAGCGGGGGCTACTCTTCGTTGCGGTGCGTGGGCTTCTCATTGCAGGGGGTTATCTTGTTGCCGAGCGTGAGCTCTAGGTGTGCGGGCTTCAGTAGTTGTGGCTCGCGGGCTGTAGGGCGCAAGCTCAGTAGTTGTGACGCACGGGCTTAGCTGCTCCGTGGCATGTGGGAGCTTTTCGGACCAGAGCTTGAACCTGTGTCCCCTGCGTTGGCAGGCGGATTCTTAACCACTGCACCATCAGGGAAGCCCGCAAAATAATTTTATTTAAATGGAATGTTCTGTTCATTGAATTGTTCAAGCTTTTCTACAGTTGTTTGTGCCGTAACAAACTGTTTCTAAACTTAACTTATAGACATACACATATAACACATATATTCTTATTTATTTGGCTGCACTGGGTCTTAGTTGTGGCATGTGGGCTCTTAGTTGTGGCATGCATGTGGGATCTAGTTCCCTGACCAGGGATCAAAGCTGGGCCCCCTGCATTGGGAGCACAGAGTCTTAACCACTGGACCACCAGGGAAGTCCTGACATATACATATATTCTTAACTCTACTGAGAAGTTTGTAAGAGTATAAAGTGTAAAAAAAAATTAGTTTTTTTAAGCTACTTTTAATACAACTTGATTTTTGTGAGGCATCAATTTATATGGTAAAATGCTATACAAGCCCATTTTATTAGTTCATATACTTTCTATGTTTGTTTTTGAAAAGCCTCCTAGGATATGACCTCTATCTACTTTTTGAGTAAAAGAAAACAAGACAGTAATAAAAATTTAGCTTCCTTCTTAGAAGAACATCAAGGGAATTCATGAGATACAACCGAAAGGTGATAGAAAGCAGTGAACCATTGAAACTACACTGTGTGATTTGCATCGAGCTGTCAAGTCAACTCAGAAGTGAGTACAGATGGTAGGGGAAAAAAAGGCTTTAGTTTTAAGGTCTAAAAACAAAATAAATAAAAAAGGACTCTCTTAAAAATGATAACTGAAACAGAGTGGTAAGAACTGAGTCAACAATGTTAAAACCATGGTGATTAACAAGTAATCGCCAGTATTTTTTGTCAGTATTTTCAAGATGGGTAAAACCAAGCTCAGTATCCTAAGGGACATACCACTTGGAATGTACAAAAAAAAATTTAATGTAGGAGCTGTAAATGACCTTAGAGATATGTACTGGCTTGACTGTGGGAAGGAGAGGGAAGGTCACCTCAGAAGTCCCAAGATCTAGAATAGCTACTTATAAAACTGTTATCAGTTGTGATCAGGATATAATAACTTTGATTCACAGTTCATTTGGTTTTCATATGGTTTTTGACTTCAACCATTTCCCTACCAAATTGTTAACTACACAAGATCTGAAATCATGACTTCCTCACCACCTCTCCTGGTAGAGTTCCATGTGTTTTTGGAATAAAAATTAAAGGTATATAAACAAGAGAATTATTCTCCCACTTAAACATATTCTCCAAAAGTGGAGCCTTTCACCAACTATATTAAGGTAGTTAGTTGGTTGGCCTGATTATTTTTAATATCAGTCTGGAAAAACATTAGGGAAAGGGGTGTGTGAGCAAAGCCTTAAAACCCATACAATAGTCAGAAAGAGGTATCACTTCATGTGATGCTCCCCCAATTGTCCCTGGTCCATCTCCTCTGGCTTGTTCTCCTGATACTATTTAGAGTATACGTTTAGCTTAGAGTATTTTTTCTTTTAATTTTGCTAGTGCGAAGAAAACATAGTCATAGAAAATAATGCTGGAAAGAACCTTAAAAATATTTTTATGCAAACCTTCTGATGTTATAAATGTGAAAATTCAGGTCTAGAGAGGTCACACAACTTGCCAAAAATCCTATTTCTCATTTGTGTCAGTGCCAGAGTTAGAAGCACAATCTCCTAACTCACAGTCCAAGGTTTTAGTTTCTTTGTTTTGTTCTTTGTTAGTTTAAATTTTCACCTATAATGCTAATAGTTCTTTTTCTTAAAGTATATAGTTGAGGAGATCTAGAATAAGAATAATGTAGTGATTGTTTATATTAAATATCAGTGGTTGGTTTATACAGTTTAACTGGTGTCTCATTCCTTTTTCTCAAATATATCTCGAGCTTAAATATCCAGAAATGTGGTAAATTTTACCTCATGTCTACAATAGCTACTTAATTTTACTTCTTCCAAAACATACCTGACTTATATACTTCTTTAACACTGTATAATATAAAATGTAGATGGGATAGTCTGTTTTGGATAAAATTTCAGGCTCAGAATTTCATCTGAAGAGATTAAATTCTAGAATCACACATTTTTTAATATTGTGTACCAGTAGATACACAAGAAAAGTATTATCAATTGGTAAGGACTGTAGGGATATAAAATCTCTCATGGTTATTCATTACTACATTTCTGTTTGTAGTCCAGTAAATTAGCAATCTCATTAACAGAAAACTTATTTCTATATTACATAAAAATTACCTTTGTGAATTTATAAAAGAATAAACTGTCTTTGAATCTGCCTCTTCAAAAAGGATAGATGACTATATATTAAGCAGAACTAACATGTTTAAACTTTACGTTTCTGTTTATTGGTTACAGTGTAACACAACCTCCAACAGACATTAGGAAAGATTTTTATCCTATTGGATAAAAGCAATATTATAGTATAATAGCTTAATTCAGGCTATATGTATTTTTATATGTGGTTTTAGTATATGTATCTCAAAATTGTTTTAAAATTTTATCAAATTGTTAACCATTCATTTTAAGTTTTATGAAAATAATTAGTAAGATACGTGTATGTTTGTGGAGTTTTACAAAAATACAGAGTATAAAATATATAGATTACTTATATGTATATGTGTGACTGCGCAAATGTGTGATACAATATTATTCATATTTCATAAAGCTTGAGACATAGCCCACTCTGGTTTTAATAGGGCCAGACTATCACAGATAGTTTTCAGAGTGACCCAAGTCCACTGAGGACATTTTACATTAAACACATCTTTATTATGATTCTTTAAATATCCTCTTAATAAGCATTGTATAGAACTAGATGACAGTCATTATTCTGAAAAAGACCTAGAATGGTTTCTCAACTCAGCTGCAAAGAGAATCACTTTTTAGCCAACCACCTTCTCCAATATCTCTACAGAAAGAAATTTAAATTCCATTTAATTGGAAATGATTAATATTTTTAGAGGGGAAAGAATACAAAAGGTAAACAAGCAAATGCTACGAAGTTTCAAAAGAAAGGATCTGATGAGCACAGATGCAAGGCAGTTACTGACAGCAGGATTCCTTAGGGACAAAGCCCAGGACCGCATCCATTTCAGATCACTGGGCTGCACTGACAGGTATTTTAAGTTCCTTAGTCTTAGCCCTCCCCCGAGCAGGTGGAAAGGCTGCAGATTTCACAGTAGACTCTGGAGGTCATAGCAGAGAAAGGAGAAAAGAGCTTGAAAAATAGGTTTTGCTGTTGTTCTGGTCATGGTCCTTCCTCCCTCCCCTGCTCCCTCTCATCTCTTTAAATACTAGTATTTTAGTATTTAAAAAAAAACCTCTGGGGGCTTCCCTGGTGGCGCAGTGGTTGAGAGTCCGCCTGCCGATGCAGGAGACACGGGTTCGTGCCCCGGTCCGGGAAGATCCCACATGCCGCGGAGCGGCTGGGCCCGTGAGCCATGGCCGCTGAGCCTGCGCGTCCGGAGCCTGTGCTCCGCAATGGGAGAGGCCGCAGCAGTGAGAGGCCTGCGTACCGCAAAAAATAAATAAATAAAATTAAAATAAAATTAAAAAAATAATAATAATAAATAAATAAATTTTAAAAACTTCTGTAAGTTTCAGGCATAAAGTTTATGGATGAATAAAAACACTGGGAATAATGAGAAAATGTAAAAAGCAAATTTTTTGTACTAGAGAATAAATAAAATGTTTGGGGTAAAAGAGAAAAACTAATTGAGGGAAAGCAAATGATTCAGTTGAATAACCCTGAGAAAGCCGTCCCTGAACACTGCCCCCCATTACCCCCCCCCCCCCCCCAGATCTAGTACTTAGAGTAGGGTTTCCATAGAAGAAAACTTGCCATTTAGAAGTTGGAACAGTTTTCTATGATTCAGGTTTAATCATCACCTATAAACAAGTTTAGCAATATGATTGGTTATGCACCTCTACAGAAATTATAATCACCTAGCTAATAATAAAGTGTTTAGAAATATACCCTAATCTGAAGAGTTCCCTAGTGTAGAGAGAGAAAAACATGCTTTTCTGTCTCAGGGTGATTAGTTCACAATTAGTTCTCAATTGGCTCCTCTGTAACGAATCTCTTCCCTTTCCCACCATTACCCTACACTGACTGTTAAAAAGAAAACACAGGGCCCAAATGGAGCCACTTATGCTACACCATGCCACCAAACTGAGGTTTAATACCTAACCTAATTGAAGCTTCAACCTCCCCCAGAAATGTTGTCTTAATTGGTCAGTCAGCAATTTTCTGGTCAGCACCAATGAGGTATTGTCACATGGATCTGCTCCAACCCCCAAAGAAAGAAGAAGTAACCCACCAAGTAAGACCCTTTTCCCTCACAAGTTAGGTGACCTAATCTGAAATCATGTTTTTTTCTGTTAATGACTTCCTTGTCCCGCCTTTGAAAACACTTCCCTTCTTGTATTCCTTTGGAGCTCCCCTCTACTTGCCAGATGGGATGCTGCCCAATTCATCAATCATTTAATGAAGTGTTTTAGATCTTTTAAATTTACATGGTTAAATTTTGTTTTTTAACACCACCAAATAAAAACAAAATTATTCTCTGCTTAAGACATCTTTAGTAAGTCCTGTGACATCAGGATATGTTTTAAATTGTTTAGCCTACAGAACTTTACCATAAATCCCCAATCTGTCTTAATTCAATCTGGCTTCATTTTCTGCCTCTACCCAAACTTATGATGTCCAGGTCATGATGTATGTCTCCTTATTCAAGGAGTATATCATACTCTTTAACGTCTCTCTTGCACATTTTTCTTCTTTTTGTATTTGTTCTGCACTCCTATGCCCCTTTTAAACCTTTAATTACTCAGTTCAAATATCCCTTCTTCTGATATGTTAACCTCTAGCTCCCTGGGAAGTAATGGGTGTTTTCTACCCTGTTTTACCCCAGAACTTTGTATACTTCTGTATTAAACACTTAGCAGATTTTACCATCATTTTTTGCTTGTGAATGTATAGGTCTCTAATATTGTATGGTATTCTAGAATAGGGATGACATATTATCCAGATTCTATAATCAATCACACACTCAATCCACACCAGCAGTTCAGGTTGTGGTATGTATGTATGTATGTAGGTTTATTTTGTTTCATTAAGTAAGCAAATAAATGAGTCACATATTTGAAATAAGCATCAGAAGTTAGAGCCTTAAGTTTCTACCTATTCGAATTTATTAACTTTATAAAAATATAGTACTATGGCTACCACCTGCATGATTAACCCTGTATTAAGGCTCTCCAGAGAAATAGAATGGAAGACAGGGAAGGAGAGAGTGAGGGAGGATTGATCGATCTGTTCATCTGTCTGTCTGTCTGTTTATCATAGGGATTGGCTTTACATTGTTGTAAAGGCCAAAAAGTCCTCATGATCTGTTTCTGGAGAACCTGGAAAGCTAGTAGTTTAGTTCAGTCTGAGTCTGAAGTCCTAAGAATGGGGGGCTAATGGTGTTAAGTCCTGGCTGGAGGCTGAAAACCTGAGAACTAGGGGCACGAATGATGTCTGAGGGCAGGAGAAGATGGGCCTCAGCTCAAGTAGAGACAACAAATTAGCCTTTCCTCTGCCTTTTTGTTCTATTTGGGCCCTCACTGGACTGAATGCTGCCCACATTGCAGAAGGCCATCTGCTTTACTCAATTCACCAGTTCAAATGCTAATCTCTTCCAGAAACACTTTCACAGACACACTCAAATAATATTTTACTAGCAATCTGGGCATTCCTTAGCCTAGTCAAATTGACACATAAAATTAAACATTACACTTTCTAAGAATTTTTTACACTCTTTTAGAAATGTATGTTTTATGCCTTTTAAGGAATTCTTGGAAAGGTAGAAAAATTGAATAAAATGTAAATAGAACCATCATAATCCCCAAAACAGTTACAACCGTCACTACCATGTTTTATCTCCCCCACTTTTCCTGTGTGAACTAATAAATGCCAAGTACTACGTAAGAATGCTTTTTTTGGCATTCAAGCATGATAATGTTGTTTTCATATGATGCTTAACTAAAAGAAAATATTCATAGCATTGTAACAAGTTCCATTTTCCTTAAAACATAAAACTGAATCCTCCTAAATGTAATATGTCTTAACATCTTTATCCTTAATACACTTCATATTTGTGTCCCAGGGGACATTTACTAATTTCCACAATAAATAACAATCCTAAGTGGGAAAAATGCATATACTGGATTTCAGTTAGCATGGTATTATAAAGAAAAATGAGTCAAATAATGTTAATGTATGAGTAGTCAATATTACTATGCTGTCATACTTCCTTTAACCTAACAAATAGTCCACCACACACTGAAGAGGACTTTCAAATAAATAGCCTAGATTAACAAAGAATTTCAGTTGAGTACACATGTGGTTCAAAAATATAAACTTCAAGATATTTATAATACAACTCACCTATTCTTTCAGAAAATATCAAAAAGGAAAAAGAAACATCATTCCTGATATCACCTCTCAGAGAAACTCCTTGTTAATACTTCAGCATGCATATTTCCATGTTTCTACCATATGTCAGCAATATAGAAAAAAGACCAAACTGTATACTTTGTTTTTTCCAAGCATTTTTTCTAACTATATGATTGTATACATACCTGAAATCTTATATATTAAACCTCTGACTCTATAACAAGATATATATATATGTACATATTTATATATTCCATGAATATGGTACTGAATTTCCCACCTTTTTTTATAACTTCCGCTACCCTATTTCAGATACTCATAATCTTATTTTCTGATTTATCCCCACAGAGCACAAAACTCATTGCCAGCTTGGCCAACTTGTACTTTATTTCTGAACAAATCTTTTCCTGCTCAAAAACTGCTACTTATCCCAACCCAGATTAAGTACATAGTCCACAAAATCTACATGTATTAGTTTCATCACCTATTTCTCCCCTATATATCTACAGCCAAACAATATTGCCTACCATCCTAAATAGTTCAAACTTTGACTTCTTGATTTTGCTCATGCTGTTTCTATTAACTTAAATGCCCTCATCCAACAGGCCCACCTGTGGAAATACTGCCATTGTTCAAGACCCATGGCCAACATTACATTCTCAAAGTAACTGGCTAGACTTCCCTTGGCCACAGATGTTTCTCCTCTTCTTTGATCGTTCATACATTTATATATTTTAAGAACATTTATCTACGTCTGCATTGTATTATTTATATGGTAATTTACTTATTATTTCTTGTATTATTTATATACTAAGTTTATTCTGCCTTTATATAAATGTATCAAAACAAGAAAGCCTCTTACCAATTTTTTTGTTGATATTTCTGTTTCTAGTATACAGCAAGTGAACGATAGTTATGTAATTCAATTCATGGAAATTTTAAGAAGCCTGATTAAAAGCTATAATTGATGTCACCTATTGTACACCATTTAAAATCTAAATAACTCTACTATGAACAAAAAGTGTAGGTAAAGCTGATCATTTAAAATGTGTTTTTCTTTCATTTTAAATGCAGTGACAGGATCACCCCATAATCCCTAAAACCAATACCTACAACTGTGTACACTTTCAACTAAGTCAATACAACTACAACGTATGTCTAAGTCATAGTATGATACTTTGGACTCCGTCAGAAAGAAAAGCCTCCCGGTAGAAAACTGTTTAACTCGTCCTTTCACACACAGAGCTCCTCTAGCTTTCAGTTAACATTACCTATAAATTCCCAGGTCAATATCACAAAAGATTTACTCTTACCACAGTGAGGAGAATGTAAAAGCATCTGAGGCTGCATGATGGAGGAGACGCTGCCTGGGACACCACCCGTGGTGGAGATGGAGGAAGGGGGAGCTGGGAATATTTAATGGCTTACACAGGTGGAGACAAGGGCTAAACTAGAGAGATTTCAGGTGAGGTCATGTTAGGCTTTCTACTCTCAGCTGTGTCCCTGAGTTTAGAGATTCTTTCTTTTTTCTTTCATGAGAAAATAGACTCGAAACAAAACAAGTTCATCTGAGCTCAGGGAAAAGGAAGTAGATATGAGCTTCAACTTCTTAGGGTAGTTATAGTTCTTTTGCAGAATAGCTTAGATCAGTGGTTCTCAAAGGGTGGTTCCTGGACCGGCAGCATCAGCATCACCTGACCATCTGTTAGAAATGCAACTTTAATCATCAAAACAGGTAGTGAGCTGGATTTCGACCACAGATCGTAGTTTGCCAACCTCCAGTCTAGATAACTAATATTTATCAAACAAAAGAACATACAATCACCTATATGTTATAGGAAAGTTATTATTACTCTTTTTGTGGAAGATGAACTGATTTTGTGGAAGAAGAACTGATGCAAAGATAGGTTAATTATGTTCCTAAGGTCTTGGTGCAAAAATGCACTGCTTAGTCATGGGATATGCAAGTTAAGTCTAATTTCCTAGCCTCTAAGCTGTATCCTTAAGTTTCTTTCCCAATGGAGAAGTGAAATAGGGTTCATAATGTTTTAATAATTTTAAACATGCTGACAAACAGTTTTCTGAAAAGAGTAAATATAAAATGGGCTGGTATGACATGTAAAGAGTTTGGAAGGCATCACTTCCATCCTCATAACAGGATAAAAGCTGAAAAAAACCTGAAAATCAACAATTTTTCTTTAATTTATCAGAGAATTGGGGTCACAGGGAAAACTGCTGCCCTGAAAACTGGAGAGACAGGTGAACACAGAGAATCACAACTTACACAGGGAGCAGATGCCCAAAGCTGGAGACAGTATCAGTAGGAACTTAAATGGACTGCCACACTTTCATGAGTTTTACCTCTAGAAATCTCACCAGGTTCTCATTGTGAAAAGTGGAGAAAAGTCCCCTCATGCTTCTGGCAGGGGAAGGGGAGAAGTACCAGTTTTGAAATATGTCCAGAGCTTCTGTTCTTCTTAACAAATGTCTGTCCCTAAAGGAAACTATTTTACCAGAGCCTGGCCAGTTTGATTTTACCAGAGCCTAACTGACCAACGAGAAGAGAAGCACCCAACTCCAGCCCCCGTTAGCCTTCCTGTGTCACCCAAGGTGGGGAAGACAAAAAAGTGAGAAACACGAGTGCAGGTCACAGCCCAGGGGCACGGGTTCATTGAAAGAATGAAACCTATTTGTGGAATTATAGATGCTTCCTCTCCCCCACACCTCACCATCACATTAATTGGGATCCTATATAATTATGAGGGGTTACAGCTGAAAGAACTGCAAGGCTCATTCCTATTTCAAGAGAGATTGTCATACTAAGTGAAGTCAGTCAGACAGAGAAAGACAAATATCATGTATTGCTTGTATGTAGAATCTGAAAAAAAAGGCTACAAATGAACTTATCTATAAAACAGAAATAGAGTTACAAATGTAGAAAATAAACTTATGGTTACCAGTGGGTAATGGGAGGGAGGGACAAATTGGAAGATTGGGATTGACACATACACACTACAATATATAAAACATGTAACTAATAAGGACCTACTGTATAGCACAGGGAACTCTACTCAATACTCTGTAATGGCCTATATGGGAAAAGAATCTAAAAAAAGAGCGGATTTATGTATTTGTGTAACAGATTCACTTTTCTGTACATCTGAAACTAACACAACATTGTAAATCAACTATACCCCAATAAAAATTTTAAAAAAAGAGTATATCAACATTAAAAAAAAAAAAGAGTTTTTAGGGAAACCTAAAGACAACAGAAGAGACAAAAACAAGAACACTAGAGGACATTTAGCCTCTGACACCTACAGCAAACAGTAAATATAGCCTAACTCCTGGACAGATAAACCTCACACTAAAGGCCAATTTACCTCAATTCCTTTTACCTGATACATCACGCCTGGCTTTCAACAAAAAATGACAAGGCATGCTAAAAGGCAAAAAACACAGTCTGAAGAAGAAAAACAAGCATCAGAATCAGACTCAGTTGTGGCAGAGATATTGG
This sequence comes from Aethalodelphis obliquidens, assembly GCF_003676395.1. NCBI lineage: Eukaryota > Metazoa > Chordata > Mammalia > Artiodactyla > Delphinidae > Aethalodelphis > Aethalodelphis obliquidens. Next base: position 35,164,279 of record NW_020837948.1, read on the forward strand.
AATTATCAGACTAGGGAGGTAAAAGAACTATAATTAATATGGCATGGGCTCTAATGGAAAAAGTGAACAACATGCAAGAATGCATAGATAATATAAGCAGAGAGATGAAACTCTAAGCAAAAGGAAATGCTAGAAATAAAAAACAGTGTAACAAATAAATATAAAATCTCCAAGAAATATTGATACCTAAGAAAAGTCAATATAACATGTAGTGAAAGAAATAAAAACCAAAAGAAAAGAATATTTTTTCTCAGAATAGTTAAATAATATTGGAGACACCAATTCCTTGTGAGAACGTGGAGAAATAAACATGCACTTTTCTGCACTATTAGCAGAAGTTCAAATCTTGAAATACAGAACAATTAGGCATTATCTATCAAAATTAAAAATGTTTATTTTATGTATCTTTTAACCCAGTAACCCATTTTCTCAGAATTTATTTTTCAGATATATCCCCCAAAACATGCACTTGATATAATAAAAGTACTGTATATTCATAATAGTCAAATCTAGCAAGTAAGGCAGGGTTGCAGGATGATGAAAATCACTAGGGTTGCCATTTTCGACTCAGGGAACTAGAAAATGTGGAAACACGGAGCCAGAACTAATAGTTGAAACTTCATAACCCTATTAGTCCTCAATGAGAGCAAAGGCTCTGATTTGTAGCGTTTGCCAATATGTCTGATGTGAGCACTCCCACCATGGCCAATTCTAAGCTACTGAATTGAAGTCACTGAACACAGAGTTGGGAAAAATACACACATCTGGCTCTCACAAGCCCAAATTAGCTGCTCCAGCACACCACCACCTATAACACCCTCTCGGGCAAGCAGAAGCACCTGAGCCCGAGCTGAGGTCAGGTTTAGGAGCTGGGCTTTGGAAAAGGAGGGGTTTGGCCTGAGATGAGAGATTAAAAAAGAAAAAAAGAAAACTAAAACACTAACAGTGGAATATAGATAGTGGAAACAAAGGAAGAAGAGCAAAATTTTCAATGCAAAGAGACAAGAGAAAAATCTTTCCTACACATATGTTGCCCAATTGAGCTCAGTGAGACAGAATTAAAATATTAGAAAGTGAATACAGAAAGACACTCAAGAAAAGCTTAGTGCATAATGGAAAATATCTTTTATATGACACTGGGGACTTTACCTAATGGCAAGATGGTAGCTACTAAGAGGCTAATTTGGTGACCAAAGAGGAAATGTGCTGGGTGGAAAGAACAAAAATACAAGTGTGTAGATGAGGTCTCACTTCACTCTCACACTTGCATGATGGTTGAGCACTATAAGTTGGTTGGCAGCAATATGGTGAGAGCTATAGGGAGGAAATTATCCATCTCCCTGTTAAAGTCAGAGATACGTACTTCCCTCTCATATATATATAATTATTTCTGAAACAAAATATGTGGATCGTAGAGATTTGCTTATCTCCCGCTAGTATTATTTTCTAATTTCACAGAAGTAATTTACACAAAAATATATTATTACATTCCTGCGATGTTCCATACATACTAGGAAAAATTCAGAAAAGCATCATTACATTGAAGGAATTAGTTCAAAATTCAGGCATATTATAAGTTGTAAAAATTATTAAAATTTCTCAGGTGCTGGACCGAACTGATACCTTTTGGGAGAGAGTTTACACCAGAGAAGAAAGCTCTTTGATTCTTATGTCCACGAAAATGTATTTTTCGACTATAAGAAGGCACCTTGTTTCAGCTTCTTTAGCTAAGTTCTTTCAGATCTGATGATCTTTGTGATAGACTGCTATAGTGGAAATAACATCAAACCATTCCCTAGAGCTGAATTGACAGACAAAGTAGAACCATTTTTCTCAGAGAGTTGGTGCAGGATATATTATTTCACCTCCCCTTACTCTTGATAGCTATTTTAAAGAAAGATTGCTCCATTTTAATGTAGAGCAGTCTGAAGAGATTTCATGGTCAGGCAATAACAATTTTCTTGACAAAATTTAGCCCCTCAGTACCTTTCGGCTCTATGCCAACATGTACACATTCAGATATATCTTATTAGAAAACTGTTTTAATGTATCTTCATTAAAAGAGAAAAGAATGTAGCTTGTGAATAGAGCAGAAAAGCTTAGCTCATTTCATAGTTGTTGTACGATTGCTCCTGCCTGACTGATTACCTAAGAACTTTATCAAGGGCAGCTGGAACTGTCACCTGATTTATATCAATGGAAACTGTCGACACCTTGATCTTGGACTTCTAGTCTCTAGAATGGCAGGACAAGCCATTTCTCTGGTTTAAGCCCCCCAGTTTGTGGTACTTTGTTACAGCAGCCCTTGTAAACTAATACAACTAAGGGTGCAATCTGTACTTTTGCTTAACTCTAAGTCTTGTTTTCTTCCTATGCACAAAGAATATGTTGAATCTATTGATCATTGAGTTCCTCTCCAGCTCTTTCTTTCTATAATCAGATAACCCTCTGCTGTCTCTCTCTTTCCCATAGAAAGGTGAACTAGCTATATCATCTTTGCTAGCTTTCCTTCCAGTTTCTTCACTAGAATCTCATTCATTTATGTTCAAGCAGTATAAGAAAACCATGGTTATCAGGGATGGTGTCCTTTAATATGTTGCCCTAATCCTTTAATTAACACCGACAGAAGAAATAAACTTCTAAACACATTGAATGTGCAGTCAGGTGTTACTATGTTTTAAGCTTCCTATCAAGACTTATTCCAGTCACCTCAGGTGAGGTTTAGGAAGATGTTGGAGATGCCCCATTCTGATACATATCATATCATGGTGCTTGTTTTACTGTCTGGGGAATAATTCTCACGGAGGCACTGCTGGAAAACCAGTCCTGTCATAGAGTAAAAATACACACTCTATTGCTGTAGGAAATAACACAGGAAGAGAATTCTAGATACATCTTTTCTACTACAGGAGTTCTTAATTAATTCAGACATCAGAATCCAAGGCTCAAAATAAGAACAGAGAAGGAAAGGGAACAGAATAATGGCAGAGGTTGGCAACATCAACAGCAACATGGAGTGGACCGAGCGTGTAAAATAGACTATTTAACAACAGGAGCAAGAGGGGAAGAGAAAATATTGCTTATAAGGTCATATGGACAAGACAGGATAATCAAATGCCTGAGATAAACAAGTATGGTAGGGGCTTCCCTGGTGGCACAGTGGTTGAGAGTCTGCCTGCCGATGCAGGGGGCACGGGTTCGTGCCCCGGTCCGGGAAGATCCCACATGCCGCGGAGCGGCTGGGCCCGTGAGCCATGGCCGCTGAGCCTGCACGTCCGGAGCCTGTGCTCCGCAACGGGAGAGGCCACAGCAGTGAGAGGCCCGCGTACCGGAAAACAAGTATGGTAAAAAGAGAAGTTATGAAGGAAAAGAATACAGTCTACAAGATGCTGCTGAAAATATCACCATGGTTTAATAGGAATAGGTATGAAAATAGGTCAGTGAGGGGGAATCTCTGAGATTTCTAAATTAGAAACAAATAAAAATAAAGGTGAGAATATAAAATAAAAGGAAACACTGACTTAGTCATTCCTCACTAGAGAAAATTTGATTTACTCACGATAGCACATTTATTCTCAAAGAAATCTCTTTTCTTACTAAGCTGACCTTTAATGACCTGAAAATATATTAGTACCATCAAAAATGTTTGAATCTACACAGCACACATGGGACCCTTTGGGCACTGTTACTGAGGTTTTATTACATGTCCTATGGGAGGGAAAGAGGAGGTTTCCTCTTCTGGCATTTGAAACTGTCATTTTCACCTGGTTTCTATGCTTTTCACTAAAATTCCTTTCTTAATAAAATCCATACTTTTTATTTGGCCTGTAGCTCTATATGCTATTACAGAGTTCTATAGAAAAGACATCTTTTTTATTTTTTTAAGGATATATAAATGATACAATTCACCGAATAGTCCTGGTTCTGCCCCCATCTGGGTATTATGTAGGGTTTCAATTACCAGTCCCCTTGAAATTAAGTATTGTCAATATATTTGCTTTGGACAATGCCATATGCTGGTCACAAGGAGTTAGAAGTGTTAAGAGCAAAAGGAAAATCCACCCTGTCTTCTTTCCTTGCTGTGGTCATCATGAAAGGATATGCTAAAACAAAAACTCTAGCCTGGGTTCCTGAGTGACTACAATGAGCAGAACATCCCCACCTCCTGCCTCCACCCAGCGATCTGTGATGGACAGGCAGCATGAACAAATTATAAATATTTGTTGACTTAAGCCACTGAAATTGTAGGATAGTCTGTTACTTCAGCATAACATATCTTATATTGATAGGTAGGATGGTTATAACACCTTTTATTTTATCTTAAAATACCTGAAAACATAACTTATTCTTCAAGAGTTAAGAACAGCAATTTCTAAACAAAAGCAATTAATAGTGACTTCCCTTTTAACATCTCACTAAAGCAAAAGCAAAAACAAAAACCAAAGTAAAACTTACCTATCTACATGAATTTGTCTATTTTCTCTAAGCAAGTGTTATATTATTTTAGAATCAAAATCGGTGGATTTTAAAGTATTCTGAGATATTCAAAGAAATTTAATTTTTTATTGCACAAATTTATAATTCTCTCTCCTCTCTCTCTCAAAATAACAACGTATTTTCTAGAATAAAGTTAAGATTACTTTTACCCCTATATAAATAGATTCACAGACCCATTAGAATTTAATAACCTAATGAAATCCCTACAGTATACTCAGTAGCAGTGTAAGCTGTCATCCTTACATGTTGACTTATATCCTCCCACCATTCCAAAACAGATTTCTACTAATATATGCAGTGGGCATAAAGCCAATCTGCCTAACAGCTAAAATCAGTACAATGTCACATTTGAGTAAAAACCCTGTTAAACACTCAAATCCATTGTAAAGTATTTTAAATCTTTTCTGAATTACGTCAAAAAAGTGATAAAGGAAAATCACATTAATGAAACACAGCTACTCTAATGCTATCTTCCCATTGGCTGTTACCACCTCATGTGGCAAAATGGCTATTTCTTAGTCTTGCAAATCATCCCTGTTTACTCTCTCTTAAAATTGAGCCCATTTCTATATTTCTTTACTCCTTTCTTTTAACTGCCCTTACCAGATCTTTTTTTGATTAAATTAGTGAATTATCATTTTGGAGCTTCTTTTAATAATTTTCTCTATCTCTTACCTACAACAACACAAATAATGGCCCAAAACTTGATCAGACAGAATACAGTAATACGATGAGAAAATGTTTATGGCTATTAAAGTATGCAAGCAAATATTGATTGTAAGCAACATAAATTTACTCAGAAAATATAACATTAGCCTAGAATACAAATGGAAATGCTTTTTACTTTATTCCTAGATTTTAAATAATAAATTATGTACCAAATGCTCTATTTATTTGCTCTAAATTTTTCTCTTCTATGTGAACATGTTTATTTAATACCTTCCTACCACCAGTGTGGGTTTTGAATGAATGGGGAAATTTGTCAGGCTTCTAAACTGTTTGGTGAGGCCCAAAACCAAATTTATATTGCCACCACTATTACTTTTTTCCCTAGATTTATTATTTTGTTTACTTCCTATGATATTTAGTTTATAACATAAAAAGATAGTAGAAAAAAAACCACTTCAACTGCATTTCATTTCTAATAACTAAGTTTTGGAATGTTAAAGCACAATATTAACAGATGATTGCAAGCTCTATAAATTGAAGTGAGATCACTCTTGAGAAATTTAACATGAACACTGTAAGTTCATCCTTTTAAGATTTCTAGCTAGTGAGCAATTGGCATTTGTATTTTCTTCTCTTAGATATTCTGAGAAGCAATCACATGGCAGCATTTCATATCTCACAAACTAAATGACAGTCCAGAAGTAGTTTCCCATAATGGAGGTGCTTTGGGGAGTTGAGAACTATTAGGTGACTTATCAGCTTCAAATAATTCAGCCACTAGAGATGAAGGGTAATATTTCTTGTTGAAAACACAGGCTGAAAGAAGTATTTTCATGGGAAAATTTTCAGAAACTCTCGGCATAACATATAGTGAAAAACTGTGACAGGTTTATACTATGCAGTTCTATATGATGGCTTATGGGAAACCAAGTCAACAAGAAACAGCTACAGAAAAAAAAACCAGAATGTGCAGGATGGATAGTAATTTGGTGACTGAAGTTAACAGACTGGCTTTTAGGGACATTAAATGCTTCTTTCATGACCCCCAGAATCAAATAAAGTAGAATAAATCATATCTTAAAGAGAAATCTGATTCTGCTATGTGCTAATTATCACCAAAATTGGACAATCACTTTGTGGAAGAGTGTTAATTCTTTCTGGTGAGTAGAATGTCAGGTACTGAGTCTGGTTTAATTAATGATCTAGTAATCAGAATACTTTATTATAAGAGGAAGGGCTAATTTACCATTGTTCAAAGTTAATTTCTAATTCTACTATAGACAGCTCAAAATGGCATTTCTTTTTAAATAGTTAATGTTCTACAGATAATGGTACTCAATAAATATGTTTATGACTGTTTAATTTACTTTTTGTTTTTATAAGCATATGATTGGTCCTTTGCAAAGAGACAGCACTGGTGGGACTATCTTCCAGAGATTTTCCTATCAGTCTTATAGTGTCCTTGTATAGACAAATGATAATTTATGGAGTGGAATAATATAAATAACTGAGTAAAGGATGAGTTTGGAAAGAATAATATCTACCTTTGAGTGGGAAAATGTAAGAGAGAATTTTGTTGGCAGTTCTGAGGGAGACTACAGGAAAGCTTAGCAAAAAAGAGTCTTAGTGATAGGATGGCCATAAAAACTTTTTTCTCCTTCTTTTGATTGTATTTCTGGCAATTTCATGTGGCTTTAGGCAACTCCATGTTTCTCTTTCCCTCAGACTTTTTCTTTCTTCCACTCTTAATAAAAGACAAAAAGTGAAACACAAACAGTCATAATCCTGGTATTTGCAAAGTTCTGAAGTACAGAGGAGAACCTGGTTTCCTGCAACAATCCACACAGCACATTTAGTGTAACTATTGGCACATTCAGGTAGTACTTAGCAGACCAGTGATTTGTAGCTTGGGAGGCTGTTTTAATGGGAATTGAATTGTAAATGCAACTGCCATGAAATGGTTTGAATTGTAACGCTGATGAAAATGTGTTTGTTAAGTGATTCCCTAAATTACTTTATGGAGTATAAAACATCTGCATTAGCTAGATTCTATTTGGCTGAAAAATAAACATTTCTAAACCACAGCTTTCATGTCTGATGACGATAATGTACTGGAAAACTGGAAATTGCATAACAATCTAAATATGTTTTCTCTTAAAAAGCAAATACTACTGTTAGTATACAACATATGAGATTGTACTGCTTAAATGGTAAATTCTTCCAGAAGGTGTATAAATGTCATGGTATGCATTCTCACTTATAAAACCAAATGATAAACAGCACTCTGAGAAATGCTGGGTTATGAGAAGGTCAATTGTGATATAATAAAATACACTTTTACAAGATCATGAAGGAAACAACAGTGAAATATCATTCCTTGATTTCCTCAAAAAGTGAAGGAAAAATTCAATAACATGACTTCTGCTCAGTAATTTTACATTGCTTGCCGACATTAAATTTAGAGTAATGCACAGCAAATGTTTGATTCAAGGGTCCATGGATAGTATATTTATTAAGGGGTTTGAGAAACAACAGTAATTTCAACCAGGTGTTTCTTACCAAAGGAAATTAAAGGAACACAATGTGTACTGTAATCAAACTTAATGGAGATTAGGCTTACAGAGGTGTACAAATATACTAGTATAAAATAGCTATGCAAACAATGTCTCATGAAATAACTGCACATTTATGTAAATTACCATCCACAGTAATCTGTTTGAAGGAAATGTGACTTTGTATGGTACCAATCATAGACTGTCTCTCTTTAATCAAGCCCACTCCTACTCATATGCCTCACAAGTTCCTCCTTCAGTTTAAGCAGCAAAATTATTTTGATATTCAGTAAATCATAAAACGTTTATATTTTTATAACCACTAGAATAATATTTTGGCATTTTTTCTTTTAGTAGATGCAAGCAATGTTAATTCAAATATTTATTGCTTATACATAAGCAGCAACACAAACGAACAAAAGCAATGTATTGCCATTAGATTTACAGTCAAGGATATACCCTTGACTCATTATGCAAAGACATTAGTGATCATTTGATTAAAATACATGAATATTTTTGAGAGAAAAACCCCTATGTACATCTTATGTCAGAATAGACTCAAAATTCATGCAAGTTCTTCAATGAAAAAAAGGTATTTATTCTAATGCATGAATAATGGTTTGATATGGATTTCAATGTTTCATATAATTCTCAGTGGCATAGTTCAATGACTTAATGTATTTCAACATATAAAATAGTAAGTGAAAAATAGTAAGTGAATCTTAGAAAAGTTATTATATTGCTGGATTAGAAAGTGTGCTTTCTTTTCTACTAACCAAGTTATTTGACTCCTTGTAATTAATATTGCTCATCTACTTGTCTAATTCTTTACATGTCACCTGATGGAATAATACCGAACCAATGTCTGTAGTTGACACAATATTTACCTCATTTGTTTCTTGATTTCTTAATCTCCTCTTAATTCTCAGTCTCCTCACTGTCAGTCAAACCAAAGTATTTCCTTCATAAATAAAGGTATCCATGGACATATATACACTACCAAATGTAAAATAGATAGCTAGTGGGAAGCAGCTGCATAGCACAGTGAGATCAGATCGGTGCTTTGTGACCACCTAGAAGGGTGGGATAGGGAGGGTGGGAGGGAGGGAGACACAAGAGGGAAGAGATATGTGGACATATGTATAACTGATTCACTTTGTTATAAAGCAGAAACTAACATACCACTGTAAAGCAATTATACTCCAATAAAGGTGTTTTAAAAAAATATGTAAGAAATGCTACCAAAAAAAGAAAAGAAAAGGTATCTTTCCACTTACACCATATAAATGATTTTAAAGTTTCAGTCTTAAAATATCTCTGGAAATGTAGCGAGGGACTATTGGGATTAAAAAGCACAGATCTGGAAGATGTTTGTGAAGAGTAGGTTGAGGCAAAAGATCTCGTCACCAGATTAGTAGACAGATTAAGGTTCCTGAGAAATATTCAAAGATAACAGGTGTATAATTATAGAAAACAGCCACGTTCATAACTGTTAAGGAATTCTTTCAACATATTCAGTTTTTTTTTCATTAAGTACTCAGTAAATGACAAAAAATTAGGCATTATACAGTTTAAAACATTTATTCATAGGAAATTGATGCTAAGAGAGATAAATAATCTGTCCATGGTCACATAGTTAATGAATGGATAAACCAGATTAAGTATTTTGACTTGCGGTATTTTTGTAATGTACACAACATGATATATGCATATCATCTACTAAAATAAGATGACATTAGTGAGATTTCAGTTAAACCCATTTTACAAGGATATCAAATTGATAAGTAATTTCTTTAGGTACAAATGGGGATATATATCAAAGGCCTTAAATATTTTCTTTCCCTTTTGAACCGTTTTTCCAGTTCTGGACATTTATCACAAAATATTTCAAAGATGTGCAAAAAGATATATGAACATGGATGCACATTCCAATAAGTAATTGTTGTCTATACAGTGATCTGTAGAGCACAACTTACTTCTAGAAATTGTTATGGTCATTCACATCCACATAAATTCTGTGGGTCTGCTTATTATTACAGAATGCCAGTCCCTGGACTAGAGGTTGTTAACTGACTGAAGCCAGATCAATTAAAACCCTTCACTTGTACACTTTGAATTAGAACTGAATAAAAGGAGTTGAGGGGTGTTTGTGTGTACACACAGATGTGCACATGTGTGCATATGTGTTTGTATCTGTGTATGGCAGTGAGAAGTATGGCTTGGCTGTTGTCAATAGCCATTTTCTTGGTGGAAGACAGTGTGCATTCCAAGAAAATGAAGTCTATACATCGAAAGGAGCAACTGAAATTGAAAAAATAAAAGCAGAGGTGGCAGATCACTCACACTCACTCACACACATACATAAACAGAGTGTGTGTGAGAGAGACAGAGAGAAGGAGAGGGAGGAAGAAAGGGCCTTGAAGAATGAGTTCCTCATCCCATTTATTCATGAGAGATTGTTGCAACTTCCTGTGCTTTGGATTTTCAATTCTTCTTTCATTTACGCAATGTACACCAGTATTCGCTGAATAAATTACCCTTTTCTCTAAGGTAGCTTGGGATAGGTTTCCAAGATTCACAACTAGTAGTTCTAACTAATTCAACAATTATTCTTATTAGCAATAAAGGCACATTCTAGTAAAACATAAATTACGATGCAATCATATAATGGGTTTTTATGCAGCCATTAAAAGTCATGTTTTTGAACATTATTTACTAAACTGTGGAACTCCTCTAATTATAATACCAAGTGAAACAAAGTGAGATGTAAACAGCATATATAGTATAACTCTATTTGAAACTCTAAAATTATAAAGCATTTACAAAGAAAAATAACAAAAGAAACTTGCCAAATGATTAACAATAGTTATTTCAGGATATCCCAGAAAGATGGAAGAAGAGTAAGACATGGAGATCACCTTCCTCCCCACAGATACACCGGAAATACATCTACACGTGGAACAGCTCCTACAGAACACCCACTGAACGCTGGCAGAAGACCTCAGACCTCCCAAAAGGCAAGAAACTCCCCACGTACCTGGGTAGGGTAAAAGAAAATAGAATAAACAGAAACAAAAGGATAGGGACGGGACCTGCACCAGTGGGAGGGAGCTGTAAAGGAGGAAATGTTTCCACACACTAGGAAGCCGCTTCACGGGCGGAGACTGTGGGTGGCGGAGGGGGTAAGCTTCGGGGCCACAGAGGAGAGCACAGCAACAGGTGTGCGGGGGGCAAAGCAGAGAGATTCCCACACAGAGGATCGGTGCCGACCGGCACTCACCAGCCTGAGAGGCTTGTCTGCTCACCCGCCGGGGCGGGCAAGGGCTGGGAGCTGAGGCTCGGGCTTCCGTTGGATCCCAGGGAGAGGACTGGGGTTGGCTGCATGAACACAGCCTGAAGGGGGCTAGTGCGCCACAGCTAGCCGGGAGGGAGTCAGGGAAAGTCTGGAGCTGCCGAAGAGACAAGAGACTTTTTCTTCCCTCTTTGTTTGCTGGTGCGAGAGGAGAGGGGATTAAGAGCGCTGCTTAAAGGAGCTCCAGAGACGGGTGTGAGCCGCGGCTAACAGTGCGGAACCCAGAGACGGGCATGAGACGCAAAGGCTGCTGCTGCCGCTGCCGCCACCAAGAAGCCTGTGAGCAAGCCCAGGTCACTCTCCACACCGCCCTAACGGGAGCCTATGCAGCCCGCCACTGCCAGGGTCCCGTGATCCAGGGACAACTTCCCCGGGAGAACACACGGCGCGCCTCAGGCTGGTGCACCATCATGCTGGCCTCTGGCGCCGCAGGCCCGCCCTGCATTCCCTACCCATCCCTCCCGCCGGCCTGAGTGAGCCAGAGCCCCCGAATCAGCTGCTCCTTTAACCCCGCCCTGCCTGAGTGAAGAACAGACGCCCTCAGGCGACCTACATGCAGAGGTGGGTCCAAATCCAAAGTGGAACCCCGGGAGCTGTGAGAACAAAGAAGAGAAAGGGAAATTTCTCCCAGCAGCCTCAGGAGCAGCGTATTAAAGCTCCACAATCAACTTGATGTACCCTGCATCAGTGAAATGCCTGAATAGACAACGAATCATCCCAAATTGAGGAGGTGGACTTTGGGAGAAAAGATATATATTTTTCCCCCTTTTCTTTTTCTGAATGTGTATGTGTATGCTTCTGTGTGCGATTTTGTCTGTATAGCTTTGCTTTTACCATTTGTCCTAGGGTTCTGTCTGTCCGTTTTTTGTTATTTTGTTACTTTTTAAAATGTTTTTCATAATAATTATTTTTTATTTTAATAACTTTATTTTATTTTATTTAACTTTATTTTATCCTCTTTCTTTCTATTTTTTTCTCCCTTTTATTCTGAGCCGTGTGGATGAAAGGCTCTTGGTGCTCCAGCCAGGAGTCGGGGCTGTGCCTCTGAGATGGGAAAGCCAACTTCAGGACACTGGTCCACAAGAGACCTCCCAGCTCCACATAATATCAAACGGCGAAAATCTCCCAGAGATCTCCATCTCAACGCCAAGACCCAGCTTCACTCAACGACCAGCAAGCTACAGTGCTGGAAACCCTATGCCAAACAACTAGCAAGACAGGAACACAACCCCATCCATTAGCAGAGAGTCTGCCTAAAATCATAATAAGGCCACAGACACCCCACAATGCACCACCAGCTGTGGACCTGCCCACCAGAAAGACAAGATCCAACCTTATCCACCAGAACACAGGCACTAGTCCCCTCCGCCAGGAAGCCTACACAACACGCTGAACTAACCTTACCCACTGGGGACAGACACCAAAAACAACGGGAACTACGAACCTGCAGCATGCAAAAAGGAGACCCCAAACACAGTAAGTTAAGCAAAATGAGAAGACAGAAACACACAGCAGATGAAGGAGCAAGGTAAAAACCCACCAGACCTAACAAATGAAGAAGAAATAGGCAGTCTACCTGAAAAAGAATTCAGAATAATCATAGTAAAGATGATCCAAAATTTGGAAATAGCATAGAGAAAATATAAGAAACATTTAATAAGGACCTCGAAGAACTAAAGAGCAAACAAACAATGATGAACAGCACAATAAATGAAAATAAAAATTCTCTAGAAGGGATCAATAGCAGAATTACTAAGGCAGAAGAATGGGTAAGTGACCTGGAAGATAAAATGGTGGAAATAAATACTGCAGAGCAGAATAAAGAAAGAAAAGAACTGAGGACAGTCTCAGAGACCTCTGGGACAATCTTAAACGCACCAACATTTGAATTATAGGCATCCCAGAAGAAGAAGAGAAAAAGAAAGGGACTGAGAAAATATTTGAAGAGATTATAGTTGAAACCTTCCCTAATATGGGAAAGGAAATAGTTAATCAAGTCCAGGAGGCACAGAGAGTCCCATACAGGATAAACCCAAGGAGAAACACACCAAGACACATATTAATCAAACTATCAAAAATTAAATACAAAGAAAAAATATTAAAAGTAGCAAGGGAAAAACAACAAGTAACACATAAGGGAATCCCCATAAGGTAAACAGCTGATCTTTCAGCAGAAACTCTGCAAGCCAGAAGGGAGAGGCAGGACATATTTAAAGTGATGAAGGAGAAAAACCTACAACCAATATTACTCTACCCAGCAAGGATCTCATTCAGATTTAATGGAGAAATTAAAACCTTTACAGACAAGCAAAAGCTAAGAGAATTCAGCACCACCAAACCAGCTTTACAACAAATGCTAAAGGAACTCCCCTAGGCAGGAAACACAAGAGAAGGAAAAGACCTACAATAACAAACCCAAAACAATTAAGAAAATGGGAATAGGAACATACATATCGATAATTACCTTAAATGTAAATGGATTAAATGCTCCAACCAAAAGACACAGACTGGCTGCATGGATTCAAAAACAAGACCTGTATGTATGCTGTCTACAAGAGACCCACTTCAGAACTAGGGACACATACAGACTGAAAGTGAGAGGATGGAAAAAGATATTCCATGCAAATGGAAACCAAAAGAAAGCTGGAGTAGCAATTCTCATATCAGACAAAATAGACTTTAAAATAAAGACTATTACAAGAGACAGAGAAGGACAGTACATAATGATCAAGGGATTGATCCAAGAAGAAGATATAACAATTGTAAATATTTATGCACCCAACATAGGAGCACCTCAATACATAAGGCAAATACTAACAGCCATAAAAGGGGAAATTGACAGTAACACAGTCATAGTAGGGGACGTTAACACCCCATTTTCACCAAAGGACAGGTCATCCAAAATGAAAATAAATAAGGAAACACAAGCTTTAAATGATACATTAAACAAGATGGACTCAATTGATATTTATAGGACATTCCATCCAAAAACAACACAATACACATTCTTCTCAAGAGCTCATGGAACATTCTCCAGGATAGATCATATCTTGGCTCACAAATCAAGCCTTGGTAAATTTAAGAAATTGAAACCGTATCAAGTATCTTTTCTGACCACAGCACTCTGAGACTAGATATCAATTAGAGGAAAAAATCTGTAAAAAATACGAACATATGGAGGCTAAACAATACTCTACTTAATAACCAAGAGATCACTGAAGAAATCAAAGAGGAAATCAAAAAATACCAAGGAACAAATGACAATGAAAACACGACGACCCAAAACGTATGGGATGCAGCACAAGCAGTTCTAAGAGGGAAGTTTATAGCAATACAATCCTACCTTAAGAAACAAGAAACATCACAAATAAACAACCTAACCTTACACCTAAAGCAATTGGAGAAAGAAGAACAAAAAACCCCCAAAGTTAGCAGAAGGAAAGAAATCATAAAGATCAGGTCAGAAATAAATGAAAAAGAAATGAAGAAAGCGATAGCAAAGATCACTAAAACTAAAAGCTGATTCTTTGAGAAGATAAAGAAAATTGATAAACCATTACCCAGACTCATAAGAGAAAAAGGGAGAAGACTCAAATCAATAGAAGTAGAAATGAAAAAGAAGTAACAACTGACACTGCAGAAATACAAAGGATCATGAGAGATTACTACAAGCAATACTATGCCAATAACATGGACAACCTGGAAGAAATGGACAAATTCTTAGAAATGCACCATATTCCGAGACTGAACCAGGAAGAAATAGAAAATATGAACAGACCAATCACAAGCACTGAAATTGAAACTGTGATTAAAAATCTTCCAACAAACAAAAGCCCAGGACCAGGTGGCTTCACAGGTGAATTCTATGAAACATTTAGAGAAAAGCTAACACCTATCCTTCTCAAACTCTTCCAAAATGTAGCAGAGGGAGGAACAGTCCCAAACTCATTCTACGAGGCCACCATCACTCTGATACCAAAACCAGGCAAAGATGTAACAAAGAAAGAAAACTACAGACCAATATCCCTAATGAACGTAGATGCAAAATTCCTCAACAAAATACTAGCAAACAGAATCCAACAGCACATTAAAAGGATCATACAACATGATCAAGTGGGGTTTATCCCAGGAATGCAAGGATTCTTCAATATATGCAAATCAATCAACGTGATACACCATAATAACAAATTGAAGGAGAAAAAACATATGATCATCTCAATAGATGCAGAGAAAACTTTCGACAAAATTCAACACTAATTATGATAAAAACCCTGCAGAAAGTAGGCATAGCGGGAACTTTCCTCAACATAATACAGGCCATATATGACAAACCCACAGCCAACATCGTCCTCAATGGTGAAAAACTGAAATCATTTCCGCTAAGATCAGGAACAAGACAAGGTTGCCCACTCCCACCACTATTTTTCAACATAGTTCTGGAAGTTTTAGCCACAGGAATCACAGATGAAAAAGAAATAAATGGAATCCAAATAAGAAAAGAAGAAGTAAAGCTGTCACTGTTTTCAGATGGCATTATACTATGCATAGAGAATCCTAAAGATACTACCAGAAAACTACTAGAGTTAATTAATGAATTTGGTAAAGTAGCAGGATACAAAACTAATGCAAAGAAATCTCTGGCATTCTTATACACTAATGATGAAAAATCTGAAAGTGAAATTAAGAAAACACTCCCATTTATCATTGCAACACAAATAATAAAATATCTAGGAATAAACCTACCTAAGGAGACAAAAGACCTGTATGCAGAAAATTATAAGACACTGATGAAAGAAATTAAAGAGGATACAAATAGATGGAGAGATATACCATGTTCTTGGATTGGAGGAATCAACTTGGTGCAAATGACTATACTACCCAAAGCAATCTACAGATTCAATGCAATCCCTATCAAACTACCACTGGCAGTTTTCACAGAACTAGAACAAAAAATTTCACAATATTCATGTTAACACAAAAGACCCCGAATAGCGAAAGCAATCTTGAGAATGAAAAACGGAGCTGGAGGCATCAGGCTCCCTGACTTCAGACTATACTACAAAGCTACAGTAATCAAGACAGTATGGTACTGGCACAAAAACAGACATAGAGATCAATGGAACAGGATAGAAAGCCCAGAGATAACCCCACGCACATATGGTCACCTTATCTTTGATAAAGGAGGCAAGAGTATACAGTTGAGAAAAGACAGCCTCTTCAATAAGTGGTGCTGGGAAAACTGGACAGCTACATATAAAAGTATGAAATGAGAACACTCCCTAACACCATACACAAAAATAAACTCAAAATGGATTAAAGACCTAAATGTAAGGCCAGACACTATCAAACTCTTAGAGGAAAACATAGGCAGAACACTCTATGACATAAATCACAGCAAGATCCTTTTTCACCCACCTCCTATAGAAATGGAAATAAAAACAAAAATAAAGAAATGGGACCTAATGAAACTTAAAAGCTCTTGCACAGCAAAGGAAACCATAAACAAGATGAAAAGACCGCCCTCAGAATGGGAGAAAATATTTGCAAATGAAGAAACTGACAAAGGATTAATATCCAAAATTTACAAGCAGCTCAATATTAAAAAAACAAACAACCCAATCGAAAAATGGGCAGAAGAGCTAAATAGACATTTCTCCAAAGAAGATATACAGATTGCCAACAAACACATTAAAGGATGCTCAACATCATTAATCATTAGAGAAATGCAAATCAAAAGTACAATGAGATATCATCTCACACCAGTCAGAATGACCATCATCAAAAAATCTACAAACAATAAATGCTGGAGAGGGTGTGGAGAAAAGGGAACCCTCTTGCACTGTTGGTGGGAATGTAAATTGATACAGCCACTGTGGAGAACAGTATGGAGCTTCCTTAGAAAACTAAAAATAGAACTACCATACGACCCAGCAATCCCACTACTGGGCATATACCCTGAGAAAACCATAATTCAAAAAAAAGAGTCATGTACCAAAATGTTCATTGCAGCTCTATTTACAATATTTACATGGAAGCAGCGTAAGTGTCCATCGACAGATGAATGGATAAAGAAGATGTGGCACATATATACAATGGCATATTACTCAGCCATAAAAAGAAATGAAATTGAGTTATTTGTAGTGAGGTGGAGGGACCTAGAGTCTGTCATACAGAGTGAAGTAAGTCAGAAAGAGAAAAACAAATACCGTATGCTAACACATATATATAGAATCTAAGGGGGAAAAAAATGGTCATGAAGAACCTAGGGGCAAGACGGGAATAAAGACACAGACCTAGTAGAGAATGGACTTGAGGATATGGGGAGGGGGAAGGGTAAGCTGTGACAAAGTGAGAGAATGGCATGGACATATATACACTACCAAACGTAAAATAGATAGCTAGTGGGAAGCAGCCGCATAGAACCTGGAATCAGTTCAGTGCTTTGTGACCACCTAGGAGGGTGGGATAGGGAGGGTGGGAGGGAGGGAGATGCAAGAGGGAAGATATATGGGAACATATGTCTATGTGTAACTGATTCACTTTGTTATAAAGCAGAAACTAACACACCATTGTAAAGCAATTATACTCCAATAAAGATGTTTAAAAAAAAGTTATTTCAGGTATTGGGATTATGGTTAATATTTATTTTATTCCTTTGATGTTGAACAATATATTTCTTATATAATAAGAAAAATAATAATAAGCAGTATTTAAATTGTACCTCTGATTAAAAGAAATTTATTCTTTTAAAAAGGTACATTAGAGGGGTGGATCAAGATGGTGAAGTAGGAAGACCCTGTGCTCACCTGCTCCCACAGAACTACAAAGACATGCAGAGCAACTTTATCTGAGAACAACCTGAAGACTAGCAGAATAGATTTTCTATAACTAAGGATATAAAGGAAAGGCCATATCAAGATGGGCAGGAGGAGCAAAGACATGTTCCAGTCAGAACCCATACCCCCGGTGCAATGACCCACAAGCAGGAAGGGTATTACAATCGTGGAGGGCTGCCCTGAGGAGGAAGGGGTCTGAGCCCTACATCTGGTCCTAAGCCAGGGGGACCTGCACTGGGCAGATGAGCACCCATAATGTCTGGCTTTGAAAATCAGCAGGGCTTATGTCCAGGAGAGGCAGAGGATAGTGGCAACCCAAGACTCTGCTCTTAAAGGGCTCTCACACAAACTCACTTACTTCAAGTCCCAGCATAGAGTCAGCAGCTTGAAAAGCACGTACCTCATACGAGACAGTGATTTATTGAGGAATTTTAGGGCATGTGCCGGAGGGGCAGGGACCTGGTGGAACTTCCTCTGGGGATGGAAGTGCTGGTGGGTATAATTTTGTTTCCTCTTCTTCTTCCCAGCTGTCCTGATGTTGGTAGATGCCATTTCTGTCAATCTCCATCAATCTAGTTAACACCATGTACTCCACCCTGGCATCCCCTGAGGGCCAGCTATACCCAACTTGCCTACTTTGTCCAGCCCCCCGGGAACCAATACCAGACCAGACACCAGACTGTGAGCTCCTGGGGGCAAGGCTGGTAGCTCTGCCCCTCTGTGCCCAGTGTGGGGCCCAGCACATGCTGGTGACTTAGCAATGACTGATGAAGGAATGATGTAAGGCACTAGAGATTTGCAGAGCACAGCTGCCCCCAAGGTTATGCGTCTTCTTGGCCAGTATCCTTCTCCCTTTGGGCCATCAGTGGCCCTGCAGACGCCTCTTCTTCCCCCAATAGCAGAGGTGTCCTCCAGCCTTGGTCCACCTGAGTGCTCCAGAAACCTGACATGAGGCATCCCTGGTCTTAGGGGATCTGAGGTCCCTTCTCCCCATAGGCCATCTCCCTGTGAAAGCATGAGGCAGGTGGGCCCTTAGAAGCCCAGGCTGTATCTATGCCCAGGATAAAAGGGCCAAGTGTGTGCCTTCTTCGCTTGCCTGAGGACCCTGGAGCTGATGGGAACCTGCCCACATGCAGGATCATGGGGTAGGCATGTTCCTGGGCCTGCTGGGGGTTGGTGAGGGCCTGGGACATAGGGCTGTGCAGGCAGGGGTCACTCACTTTCTTGTGGCACAGCCACCAGATGCACCAGACCAACAGTGGGAACATAAGCAGGGCCAGGCTGAGAGCAACCAAGCAGAGAAGCTTGATTGTGGGAATGAACTGTGGGAGGGGTGGTGGGGAGGCAGTGACAGAGGCTCCTGGGTAACTGGTGGGGCACTTGTCTGGGCAGATGGCTCCTCTGCCTATAGAAAGGACACAAGCCAGAGTTCTGGCATGGGCCTGGGTGACATCTTCCCAGTCACCTACCACCTAGATACCACAAACCAGAAACATATAACAGATACACAAAACATAAATAGAAAGGAATACAAACATAACAGTAAAGAAAATTATTATCACCAGGGAAGAGAACAAGACAAGAAAAAAGGAACAGAGAAGAACTACAAAAACAATCAGAAAACAATTATCGAAATGGCAATAAGCACATACCTATCAATAACTACTTTAAATGTAAATGGACTAAATGTTCCAATCAAAAGACTTAGGGTACAACAGGCTAATAAACAACCAAAGTGTTCACTGGAGAAATCAAAGAGGAGATTAAAAAATACTTGGAGACAAGTAAAAATGAAAACAATGATCCAAAATCTATGGGATGTGGCAAAAGCAGTTCTAAGAGGAAAGTTTATAGCAATACAAGCCTACCTCAGCAAACAATAAATATCTCAAGTAAATAACCTGAATTTACACCTGAATGAACTAGAAAAAGAAAAACAAACACAACCCCAAGTTAGTAAAAGGAAAGAAATAATAAAGTCAGAGCAGAAATAAATGAAGTAGAGAATAAAAAACAATGGAAAAGATCAATGAAACTAAGAGTTGGTTCTTTGAAAAGATAAGCAAAATTGATAAACCTTTAGCCAGACTTATCAAAAAACAAGAGAGAGGGCTCAGATAAGTAAAAGTCAGAAATGAAGAAGTTCCAACCAATACCAAAGATATACAAACGGTCATAAGAGACTACTTTAAACAATTAAATACCAATAAAATGGACAATATAGAAGAAACGGACAAATTCCTAGAAATGTACACTCTCCCAAAACTAAATCAAGAAGAAATAGAAAATATGAACACACTAATTAATCAGTAATCAAAAAATCACAACAAACAAAAAGTCTAGGACCAGATGGCTTTACAGTTGAATTCTATCAAACATTTAAAGAAGAGTTAATACCTATCCTTCTCAAACTATTCCAGAAAATTCAAGAGGAAGGAACACTTCTGAACTCATCCTATGAGGCCAGCATCACCCTAATACCAAAACCAAAGACACCACACACACAAAAATTTACAGGCCAATATCACTGATGGACATGGATATAAAAGCCTCAATAAAATATTACCTAACCAAATTCAACAAATACATTCAAAGGGTCATACACCATGATCAAGTGGGATTCACTCCAGAGATGCAGGATGCTTCAATATCTGCAAATCAATCAATATAAGTCACCACATTAACAAAATGAAGGATAAAAATCAGATGATCACCTCATATTCAGAAAGAGCATTTGACAAATTCAATATCCATTTAGGGTAAAACCTCTCAATAAAGAGGGTATAGAGGGAACATACCTCAATATAATGAGGGTCATATATGATAAACACACAGCTAAGATAACACTAAATGGTGAAAAGCTGAAAGCTTTTCCTCTAAGATCAGGAACAAGACAAGAATATTCACTCTCACCACTTTTATTCAACATAGCATTGGAAATCCTAGTCTCAGCAATCAGACAAAACAAAGAAATAAAAGGAATCAAACTGGAAAGGAAGAAGTGAAATGGTCACTGTTTTCAGATGACATGATGCTGTATATATAAAACGTAAAGACTCCATCAAAAAAACCTATTAGAACTAATAAATGAGTAAATGAATTCAATGAAGTTGCAGGATACAAAATCAATATACAGAAATCTGTTGCATTTCCAGACACTAAAAACGAACTATCAGAAAAAGAAATTTAAAAAGCAATCTATTTATAATTGCATCAAAAAGAATAAAATACCCAGTAATAAATTTAAGAAAGGAGGTGAAAGACCTGTATTCTGAAAACTATAAGAACTTGAAAAAAGAAATTGAGATGACACAAATAAATTCAGTGATATGGCATACTCATGGCTTCAAAGAATATTGTTAAAATGATCATATTATCCAAAGCAATCTACAGATTCGATGCAATCCCTATCAAAAATCCAATGGTAGTTTTCAAAGAACTAGAACAGACAGTCTTAAAATTTGTATGGAACCACAAAAGACCCTGAATAGCCAAAGCAATCTTGAGAAAGAAGAAAAACTGGAGGTACCAAGCTCCCTGATTTCAAACTATTCTGCATGGCTATAGTAATGAAAACTGTATGGTACTGACACAAAAACGGACAGAGATCAATGGACAGAGCCCAGAAATAAATGCATGCTTATATGGTCAATTAATTTACAAAAAAGGAGCCAAGAATATACAGTGGAGAAATGATAGTCTCTTCAATAAATGGTGTTGGGAAGCAGGACAGTTACATGAAAAAGAACGAAACTGGACCACTCTGTTACACCATGTACAAAAATAAATTAAAAATAGATTAAAGATTTAAATGTAAGACATGAACCATAAAACTCCTGGAAGAAAATATAGGCAGTGTACTCTTTGACATTGGTCATAGCAATATTTTTTTGTATCTGTCTCCTTAGGGAAGGGAGGAGCAAAAATAAAGAAATGGGACTATATCAAACTAAAAATCTTTTGCACAGCAAAAGACACCATCAACAAAATGTAAAGGCCACCTACTGAATGGAAGATATATGTAAACAATATACCTGATAAGGGCTTAATATCCAAAATATATAAACAACTCATATAATTCAACATCAAAAAACAAACAACCTGATTTAAAAATGGGAAGAGGACTTGAAGAGACATTTGCCCAAGGAACACATGCAGGTAATCAACAGACACATGAAAACACACTCAACATCTCTAGTTATCAGGGAAATGCAAATAAAAACCACAATGAGATATCACTTCATACCTGTCAGAATGGCTACTATTACATATATATATATATTTTGGCCACACCACGTGGCTACTGGGATCCTAGTTCCCCAACCAGGGATTGAACCCAGGCCATGGCAGTGAAAGCACTGAGTCCTAACCATTGGACCACCAGGGAATTCCCAGAATGAATATTATTAAAAGACAAGAAAAAACAAGTAGGTGTTGAAAAGGATGTGGAGAAAAGGAAACCATTGTGCCCTGTAGGTGGGGACACAAATTGCTGCAGCCACTACGGGAAACAGTATGGAGGTGTCTCAAAATATCAAAAGTAGAACTACCATATGATCCATCAATTCCACTCCTTGGTATTTATCTGAATAAAACAAAAACACTAATTGAAAAAGATATATGCACACCTATGTTCATCGCAGCATTATTTACAATAGCCAAGATATGGAAGCAAACTAAGTGCCTATCAATAGATGAACGGATAAAGAAGATGTGGTATATATTCACAATGCAGAGTTACTCAGTCATATAAACAACGAAATCTTTTCATTTGTGACAACATGTATGGACCTAGAGGTATTATGCTAAATGAAATGTCAGACAGAGAAATACAATATGATTTCAATTATATGTGGAATTTTAAAAACAATACAAACGAATAAACATAACAAAACAGAAACAGACTCATAGATACAAAGTACAAACTGGTGGTCACCAGAGAACAGGGGGTTAGAGGGTTGGGTGAAATCGATAAAAGGGAGTAAGAATTACAAACTTCCATTTATAAAATAAGTAAGTCCTGGGGATGTAATGTACAGCATAGGGAATATAGTCAATAATGGTGCAATAATTTGTATGGTGACAGATGGTTTACTAGACTTACGGTGATCAATTTATAATGTATATAAATGTTGAATCACAATGTTGAACACCTGAAACTATTATAATGTTGTATGTGAACTATATTTCAATACAAAAAAGAAAAAAGGTGCATTTAATTCACTTGATCTCAGTACCACCAATTAAAAAGTTTTGTTTTGCTTTTCTCTCTCTCTATTCTGCCTCCAGAATGAAATATGCATACATTTCTATGCATTTGTTCATTCAAATATTTGGACCAGAGTTAAAGACCAATAGCAAAACATCTAAATGATTGGCAGAATCTTTCACTTATTAAAATTATCTATGTATGATGTTATTGTAGCCCAAGCACCTCCTCCAGTTTAAGAAGTGCAATTGAAGAAATAACAAAACTGGCTCATGGATTTATGACTATCAGCACCATAATCTGGCATTTATAAGTATAGATGAAATTAGTGTTTGTTATATACACACAGTGGGTGCCATAGAGACACCCACTATTCCTGAGAGACAATGAATCACTTTCTCTGGATAAGGACATGGGGATCATACCATTGGAAAGTAGCTGTATATCACTGGAAAATTGTTAGTCACATGGTAAAGCTTACATAGCAGACATACTTGAAGAATACCTGAGAAATGTTTAAGAGCTTTTTAAATTTTTTAACCACTGTTTTAGCTGTTCTTTATGAGTGTCTACTATATGGCAAGCTATGTACTAGGTGCTTTATAGTACAACTATACGGTAGGTATTAACTCCATGTGGGACATTAGATATCTGTATGGATAGGGAGATTAAGGAGATTCCCTAAAGCCACATAGATAGATAGGATCACTATTTGGCCTCAGATCTGTTTCAAATCCTGTGTACTTAGACATCAACACTGCCTAAGGCCTTTATAACTCTATAATATGTGTAACAGAGGTCCACTCCCTCTGTCCACAGCCCTGAGCATGTAGTGCATCCTGATCCAACTCAACATGCTAGACTGGATTACCACACCTTCATGAAGTTTGTTGGTGAGTGTCCAGGGAAGCTTGCAAGTGTCATATTCTATCAATCCGTGGATTTGGGAACAGCTGTGCAAATGTGCAGAAAGGTTGAGGCTTGAATGCAGAGTGGCAACTGAGTAAGTCCATGGGGTGGGATGGGAACTCTAGTCTGGCAGCACCTTGAGAGATAACAACACTCCAGACACTGTATAAAGTACTTAAGTTAGCTAATTTAATACTGAAAACAGCCCTGTAAAGTAGGGCTTCATGCTACAGTTCAGAAAACTGAGAAACACAAGAGGAAAATCAGTTCTGTTTGAGGTCACATAGGAAGTAGTGGAACCAGGATCTGAATTCAGACATTATGGCTTCCCTCCTAACTAATACACTGCACCATCCCTAACTACCTTCCCAGCACACCAGAGAAGCTCACTTAGTGGATATTTCAAAGGTCTACAATCCCAGTATATTCTGAGTCTTTGCTTTCAAGCTTCCAAATGTTTCTTCTGTTATTGTCACTTTTGTGTGTGTTTGTTTTGTTTTTGATCCTTGTGGATTTATGGCTTAAAATTCCTTTTTATTGTCTTATTTGTTGAGTTTTGGAGGAAGCAGGTATAAATGTGTATATTCTTCCAGTCTTCAATGAGAAACTTAACTTTTCAGATCAAATATCACAGGATATAGGTAGCAGAGGATAAGAGAAAAAGAATAATTCTTGTGAAGAAGAAAAAATAAACTCAGCATAATTTATCTAGTTTCTCTGAGTATAAACAGAAACCAACTTTTAGCACAGTGAGCTTCTTATTCCTGCACTGCAAGTGCTGAGAATTTCAAGTAATTTAATTAGACAAATAAAATAAAAAGTTAACTTAGTACAGAAAAGATAAGTTTTAACAAACAAAATTATCAAAGCTGAAAATAATTGTATAGTTTGAACTCTTTGTAAATGTCATGAAATTGCATTTTCTGTTTGTGCTGCATTTTCTCAAATGGCAAATCACCAAATAAGAAATGCTGACAGCTACTCTGGATATTAGATGGATTGGTGCAACGACAATGGTTGCTATTTTGGTGTATCCAAAATACATTCAAAATTAACTAGAGCCCAGGAAAAAATGAATTATTTTAAAATTTGGATGAGAAACTATTAAGATAATTATTTCAAAAGGTTTCTAATATCTAAAAGAAACATTTTAATCCTAATATGCAAAGACTGTTTTGAACCATGTTTTTCATTTTCCTTTGTATATGTATACATGACCTCTTAATAATCAACCTTAAACACACAACAGAAATGCTACCTTGCATGTCAATCTTTAATAACAATTTTACTGTGTGTAATAATTCTGGCTCACCATTTCTTTGCAAAGCCTTCCTATTAATTCAGGAAATATTTTAAGTGCTGTGTTATATTCCTTTCTCTGATAAATGATATAGGATATTTCAGGTCACCCATTTTAACTGAAGACAATAAAACCATAAACTTAAATATCTTACTGCTGTTTCCAATATAATTTAAGCTTTCCCTCCCCAAAATAAAAATTTCCTTTTTTCTACTTCACAAATATTACATTTTCCATCATACCAAAGAAAAGTGCCCCTTGATAAGCCTGATGACTTTTATCATATTTATTACGCTCAATGGGAAAAATTACTCAGGAATGACCCTTTCCTTAGGAAGTGACTTAACATCTCAATACCCTCCTCATTTCCTACACATATGATTTCAAGATCCTAAATGAAAAGAAAAACATCCTTCATATTTTATTACACTTAAAAATATATGTGTATTTGAGGATATTTTTCCTTTATTCCTTGGTCTGGGCATCTGCTTCCAAACATATCCTAAGATTTTCTCTGTAATTCAGTATGTCTCATTTCATAAGAAAGAATTCTTCATTTGGGACTGGTTCCTCAGTGCATCTTGTTATCTACAAGTGTAAAGTGCTGCTTCTTTTAAATAAGAAGCTCTCTGAGAAAATTAAAGATAAGGCTGAGATAGGGACTAGGATAATAAAGGCAGTATCTCCGCCTCATAAAGGACCTCACCACTTCCCTAGGAATTCTGGAAACAAGAGTATAAAATAGTTTTGTAAGGAACCAGGTTTTTCTGATTTGCCTAGAATGAGGCATAACACCATCCCTGAATATAAGGCTAGTATAGAACACACATATTTTACATTTGAATATACACTCTGTGAGATTGGTGGCTTTGTCTTTATTATTATATATACCACTGAATCTGCAATACCTAAAAGCTGCTTGTCACATAGTAAATCCCTATAAAATCTGACAAATTAATGAAAATTACATCAATTATTGGCCAGTTATGGGTCAATTATTTACTCTTAGGTCAGAGAAATGTGAATATAAAATAGTGTGTATCTGTTAAACATATATGTTTATTTTTGAGCTCTCTATTCTGTTCCATTGGTCTACATGTCTCATTTTATGCCAGTACCTTGATGTTTTAATACTGTAGCTCTGCAATATTTTTTTTTTTTTTTTTTGTGGTATGCGGTCCTCTCACTGTTGTGGCCTCTCCCATTGCGGAGCACAGGCTCCAGATGCGCAGGCTCAGCGGCCATGGCTCACGGGCGTAGCTGCTCCATGGCATGTGGGATCTTCCCGGACCGGGGCACGAACCCGTGTCCCCTGCATCGGCAGGCAGACTCTCAACCACTGTGCCACCAGGGAAGCCCTGCAATATCTTTTGAAATCAGGAAGTGTGGTGCCTCCAGTTTTGTTCTTTTTTTCTCAATATTGCTTTGATATTTGGGGTCTTTTGTGGTTCCATATGAATTTTAGGATTATTTTATCTATTTTTACAAAATATGCCATTGAGATTTTGATGGAGACTGCACTAAATCTGTAGATCACTTTAGATAATATAGGCATTTTAACAATATGAAGTTTTTCAATCCATGAGAATTGGATGTCTTTCTATTTATTTGTGTTTAATTTCTTTCATCAAGATTTTGTAGTTTTCAGTGTACAAATCTTTCACCTCCTTGGTTAAGTTTATTCCTAAGTATTTCATTCTTTGATGCTGTTGTAAATGGGATTGTTTTTTAAATTTCCTTTCTACATAATTAGTTGTTAGTGTACAGAAAAGCAAATGATTTTGCATGTTGTTTATGTAATCTGCAACTTTTGTTTATTTGTTCTAACAGCATTTTAGTGAAGTATGTAGAATTTCTATTGATACATATAAGGTCATGTCATCTGCAAACATATTTCTTTCTTTCTGCTTTGGATATCTTTTATTATTTTTTCTTGCCTAATTGCTCTGGCTAAAACTTCAAACATTATTTTGAATAGAAGTGCTAAGAGTGGGGAATTCCCTGGTGGTCAGGTATTAGGACTTGGCACTTCCACTGCTGGGGCCTGGGTTCAATTCCTGGTAGGAGAACTAAGATCCTGCAAACCACAAGGTGCAGCCAAAAAAAAAGGAATAAAAATAGGTAAGAGTGGGCATCCTTGCCTTCTTCCTGATATTAGAGGAAAACCTTTTAGCTTTTCACTATTGAGTATGCTGTTAACTGTAGGCTTATATTAAATTTATTATGTTGAGATAATTTCCTTCTATTCCTAGTTTGTTGAGAGTTGTCTCATGAAAGGGTGTTGAAATTTGTCATATACGTTTTCTGCATCTATTGAGATGATGTGATTTTTATCCTTCATTTTATCAATGTGATGTATCACACTGATTTACTTGCTAATGTTGTACCATCCTTGATCCCAGTTATATATTCTACTTGATCATGGTGTATGATCCTGTTAATGTGGTTCACTTCTAATATATAACACAATGTATCTCTCTATTTAAATGGATTGGATTTTATTTCACTTCTTTAATCAGTGTTTTGTAGTTTTGTATTTTTTGTGTGTGCTGGTCTCAGCCTACTGATAACCCATGTGTGGTTGGACTGACTCTTGTGGTTCTTGTCTTTCTCTATTCTTTTTTTTCTTTTATTAAAGTATAGTTGATTTACAATGTTGTGATAGTTGCAGGTGCACAGCAAAGTGATTCAGTTTTTTATATATATATATATATGTATGTATATATATATATGTATGTATATATATGTATGTATATATATATAACTGATTCAGTTATATCTATAGTTATATTTATATCTATATATAATATACTTTTTCAGATTCTTTTCCTTTATAGGTTATTATAAGATATTGAATATAGTTCCCTGTGCTATACAGTAGGTCCTTGTTGCTTATCTACTTTATATATAATAGTGTGTATATTAATCCCAAACTCCTAATTTGTCCTTTGGTGACAATAAGTTTGTTTTCTATGTCTGTGAAGTGTTTTGTAGTTTTAATCATATAGTTGCTGAACACATTTTCTTAGATGTATACTGAATTATTTCATGATTTTATTGCTGTTGTATATGATATGTTTTTCTTAGTTTCATTTCCAATTGCTCCTTACTAGTTTGTAGAAATATAGTTGCTTTTTAATATTTTATCCTAAGGTTTTGCTGGACTCGCTGACTAGTTCTAGTAGCTTTTTGTGGATTCTTTAAAATTTTCTGCATAACAATCATGTTTGGGCTTCCCTGGTCGTGCAGTGGTTGAGAGTCTACCTGCCGATGCAGGCGACACGGGTTCGTGCCCTGGTCTGGGAAGATCCCACATACTGCGGAGCGGCTAGGCCCGTGAGCCATGGTCACTGAGCCTGCGCATCCGGAGCCTGTGCTCCACAACGGGAGAGGCCACAACAGTGAGAGGCCTGCGTACCGCAAAAAAACCAAACCAAACCAAACAAAAAAACAAACAAACAAACAAAACAAAAAAACCCAATCATGTTGTCTTTAAATGGAGATATTTCTATCTCCTTCTCTAGAAACTGTATGCCTTCTATTTATGTTACTTGACTTATAGCACTAGCTAGTAAATCTAGTACAGTGTTGAACAGGAGGGGCATGGGCAGATATCACTGTCTTCTTCCTAAAGTTTGTGGGAAAGCAATATTTCACAGTTAAATATAATGTTAAGTATAATGTTAGCTGTAGGTGCAGGTACTTATTCAGTCTGAAGAAGTTTCCCTCAATTCCTAATTTGACTCTGTTCCTCTTGTGCTTTGCCTTAGGTGAGCCAGTGCCTGTATCTGATTGCTCTTTGGAAGGACATATTTCATCTTAGGTTTCATGATACTTGGTTGCCCTGTAACCTCAGTTATTTAATAAATTTAAGAAAGTTATAATCTGGGTTTTTCTTATTGTTACATTGCAAGTGGTGCCTTTTTCAGTTCTACTTTCAGCTGAATGAAGAGTATGTATTTCTCTTAAGAAGAAGTCCATATTCTAAAATGGTTTACCGTGCTGCATGCTTCCTGTACTTTTACCTTTTGTAATTCCCACACATAGGTTCTTTGCTCATATTAATATTACATAAATTCCCCTCAAATTCCATTCTCTTATGGCCCAAGAGTTTGAGCTGACTGTGATACATACCCCAAATCTGAGCCCACATTTCCACATAAAATTCACCAATATAAATTCTCCCTCCAATATAAGCATACATTTCATTTTCACCTGCCAGTCTACTTTGACCACCAAAATTTGGATTTGGAATCTCTCTCGTGTTCCTGTAGCACAATAGCATCATTCCTCTACTCTTTTAACTTAAATAATTCTCCCCACTCACTGACAAGCACTGAAGACCACGATTCTCTTTTTCAATGTTTGATATCAGCACGCTTCATAACAGCCAAAAGAAAGATGGAAACCACCCAGATGTCCATCGACTGATAAATGAATAAACAAAATCTGGTACATCAATACAATGAAATATTATTTAGCCATATAAAGAAAGTAAGTACTAATATATGCTCCAACATGGATGAACCTTGGAAAAATTATGCTAAGTGAAAGAAGCCAGGCATAAGAGGTCACATATTATAGGATTTCATTTATATGAAATATTCAGAATAAGCAAAAATCTTCAGAGACAGAAAGCAGATTAGTGTTGCCAAAGACTGGGAGAGGTGAGAATGAAGAGTATTTGCTTATAGGTACAGCGTATTCTTTTGGAGTAATGGAAATATCTAAAACTAGATAGGAGTGATAGTTGCACAATATTGTGAATGTAATTAACATTACTGAACGCTATACTTTAATATAGTTAAAATGGTAAATTTTATAGTATATGTATTTTACCATAATTGAATGTAATGTTTCATATATATCTATATCTATCCATCTGTAGATATATATATATAGAGAGAGAGAGAGAAAATGAGAGAGGAAATTTTATATGTGTCACTAAGGTCCACTTTTCATTGGAACTGTCTTCGTCCTATCTTTTTATTTTATGAAATCTTATTTAGATGGCATAGTACTGGTATAAAGGAAAATGGGCTGATTTTTAGTTTCTATCAGTCCTCTATTAAAAAACAGAGAACATAAACTTCAGAAATTAATCTTTGGCAAATGTGACAACTCATATAACTAATTTTAGTAAAAGAGAACTATCCCTTTAAAATATGTATTTTGACTTGAATTTCATTCTATCATTTGGGATAAAAGTACATTATGATGTTTTTGTGAATATTTCTGAAGCATATATGGATTAAAACAATGCTATAGCATTATGTATGTTGGCGATAAACAACACTTTATGTCTGGCTGTATATTTCTTCTGTTTCCAGAAGGATGGAACAATGAGCCATGCTGGGAGGTAATAGGTAATAGTCCCTACCTACACAGAAGTGTTCACATATTATACAAACCAGCCAGAGACAGATTGCAGTAATAAATCTCAATATAAGTATTTCTTTCTTTGGCTTAGAGTTTTTGTAACCATTTCACTAACACTTTCTTCAGAACGTTTCCTCATTTCTCTCTCCTGCACACTAATATAACACTGTTTCATCTTTTTTTTCTCTAAAAGATGTTTTTATGTTGTTCATGATGAAAGTTCAGGAAAGATTATTTGGGAAAATTGCTTATTTAAAAAACTTGACCTTTCTTCTCTTAAATTCCTACTTGATTATGGCATTTTCAATTTGATTTCTCATAAGTTAATTGATTTGATGAAGGCTTGAATTTGTTTTGATATAATGGGGGCACTTAGGTTGCATATGCACCAAATGTTTTCTCCTTCTTAGGTATTTAGCATTTCTTTTTAAAGTTAGAAAAGTGATTCAATATTACTAAATGGCATACGTTTTTCTAAGAGATATTGCAATAACTTAGATATAAATCTTATCTTGCTATATTCATAAACTAATAGCAAAAAATTATCATTTAGTTCATATTAGAAGTAGAGAGTCTGAAGTCCATATTTTGGATGGGAGAAGATTGTATGTGGGTAAGGGTATACCAGTGAATTCTAGGAAAGAGAGAAAAGGTCATCTATGAGAAGCAGTGCTTTGAGATTATGATTTAAGTGGAAGAAGCAGAATAAAATATATATCACTTATTTTCATGAGCTGAAAGGGGTATACATAGAAATGAAACAAAATAATATTCAATTTTGTGTTTAATACGAGAAGCATCTTTGATGTGTAATTGTCTACATGAAGGTGATGAGAGGATAGGGTGGGGAGTGTCAGGTATACAACTCTAACGTTTGGGAGCTTTGCCCTGCTGCTATGATTTGGATTAATCCGTAATCATGCGGACTGGAATGTCCTCTTCCTTTTCCTCAACTTCTGCCTTTCTCTCTTTCTTCTCCTCCTTGTTCCTGCACATGTGTTTGTAATGAAGAAGCTGCAGCAGAATTGGCATTTGTGGTTCCAAATACCACAAATGGTGAAATGTGACCAAGAATGCTTGGAACCCCTGAGCCACTCAACGTGCTTAGTGCTGGAAGATATTGTGGAGGGATTCTGTTCTGTATAGTTAAAGATGGAGAACAAAAATAAGCATAAACGTTTGTAAGTTTAAAATTGCTTTCTCATTACAGCCTATACTATAAAGAAACAATTCATTTTAAAGAGAATTTTCAGGCAGATTCTCTATTGCTGAAAAATACAGCAGACTGAATATTTCTCTACTACTCATTTACAATGTGATGAGCATTTATATTTTGGGCAGAATACTCAGGGATTTATTTCATGTAAATCCAGGTAATCTCCCTTAAATGTTATTTGTCTACACAGGGAGAATGAAGTTATATATTTCTTAATAGCTAAATACTTCTTAGCCTTTAGCGAGAACTATTTTTTTGTGCTAAAACATATTTAAGCTAAAGACATGTCAGTGTCGGTACCTTCAAACCTCTGAAATCTTTAAAGAAAATTAATTTTACTAAGTCCTTTTCCTTTTACTAGTTTAAATTTTTCTTTTCATATTCAAGACATTTCATTGCCATGAATTATGACTTTGATGAAAGAACAGGAATTTTCAATGTGTGTAACTCATCTTTTCAGGTAAACACAAATCCAGAACTCTTGAAGGATTTTTAACCAGGGAAGTGACTTGAATTTTAAAAGATTAACCTAGTAGTGGTAGAAGAGATAGTATAGGATCAAAAATGTGGAATAAAGAAAAATGTGTATAAAGCAGGAAAGGAAATTATTAATAATTGTTTGAATTTATAAATAATCTTTGTGTTGAGTTATATTAGGAAGTATTTATGACAGATAATAAAACTTAAGGTATATAGCTAAAGTTGTATTTAGAGGATTATGTTTAGCTTCAAATGTATATATCATATAAAGGAAACTAAGAATTCAATTTAGTAAGTTCAAGAAAGTTAGCAGAGTAAACCCTCCAAAATAAGAAGAAAATATTAAGGTAAAAAGAAAAAGTTAAATATGTAATACATTTTTAAAATAAAGTAAAAATTAAATTATTTTAGGCCACCTCTGGTAACACTGCTCAAAAAAGTATACAAAGAAACAACATAAGGATTATAAATTGGGATATAGCTATAAACTCAATAGTAGTTAATAAAAGTCACACTATGAAAAACTTCAACCTAATATATGTTTAACTTAGATGAAAAGGAAAATTACAAAAGGAATCAGATTAACAAAGAGAGATTATAAATCAGAAAACACAGAGGAAAAGCATTTATGATGTTGTTGCATGAATCTAGGTAATACATGGGCAGTACATGAAGAAATCGTATCCATCTCAAAAAGGAAAACAGTTCAGAATGGAAGACACTTCAAGAAATATTTAGCAGATAAGTGACCAATTGTGACCAATTGGTCATGTGGAATAAGACAAAAATAAAAGGTGACTTTCACATTTCTAGCTTTTGGGATTTTGATATGTGGATAGTAGTTTAAAAATTGAAATAGGTTATACAGTAAGAGGAATACGATTGTGGTGTTATCATTCTTGTTTAGTGAGAAAGATGGAAGTAGAGTAGGGAGTAGGGAAGGTTGTGTGGTCTTCATAAAACAATTTTGAAGATTAAAGCAAACTATTAAACTCTTTTTTTTTTGTTTTTTGCAGTATGAGGGCCTCTCACTGCTGTGGCCTCTCCCGCTGCAGAGCACAGGCTCCGGACGCGCAGGCCCAGCGGCCATGGCTCACGGGCCCAGCCGCTCTGTGGCACACGGGATCTTCCCAGTCCGGGGCACAAACCCACACCCCCTGCATCGGCAGGCGGACTCTCAACCACTGCGCCACCAGGGAAGCCCTATTAAACTATTTCTTAACTGCTCTGTATCTATTTCCTTCCTTTCCAAATAACAGCCAAATGCTTCTCCAGATAATCACTGTCGCCATGTTGGTAGCAGCAATGCTGTTGGGGTGTTATTGACTTCACCTCAGGCATCAGAAGTCTTCCTTGCTTGCAAATGTTTAAATAATGTGCACCGACTCAGGCTTAAGCCAATCTGGGATGACATCTTACTGTCCTCCCAATGAATAAAATGTTTATATTATTAGTCCAATCAAGGTGAATAACATTTTTTCCATGATTGTAGGAGGAATTGTTCTCTCCAATAGACGTGCACAAGGAAGATGTAGCTCTTGTTATCGTCAGCAGCCATCTTATGATCATGCAACACGATAAAATCAATACATGAGAACGGGCAGAGTTGAGAAAATTGCTAACAACTGATCTAGTTCTTTGATTTAACTGGCCTGAAGCCTAAGCCACTGCTAGACTTTAAGTCATGAGTCAATTAATCCATGATATTGTTCAAGGAAGCTAAATTTTGCTTCTTGTTGCTAAAAGTGTATAAGCTTGAGTCTACTCCACTACTCCACTCAGGCAAGTTATTTTTCTCATTTTTCATATGAAAACACCCTGTGCTATTTTACTCATCTGAATGGCTAATATAAGTAGAAGGATATTAAAATAAAATGTTTATCAGATTTATTATGGGTAAAGTGCACTGCAAATATGCTTGCGGGAAAAAATTTTAAAGTGCAAAGAATGATATGGGGACCCTGTTTTCATTTAGTGTTTTTAATTATTTTTAGCTTTTTTTATATGCTGTGTTTATTATATTCTAGAAATATGAAGGTATAGGAACAAAGTGTGCAGCATACTAACAGGAATATAAACCTTATTCATTTAAATGAAAAAGAAACATAACAGGGAGCATTGAACAGTTATAATTTACTTACTGACAGAAAACTAATAACAAGAAGCTTGTACTCATTCCAACAACATTTTCAGGTTTGGGAATTTCTCCGTTATGTGCAAGGAAGAAAGAATTAACTAGGCTGTTGACTTAATTGGAAATAGAGACAATTGGTTATCTTCTATGTTACAGAAGATCATTCTATCGTTTTATGAATTTAAGTGAATTTAAAATGGGTCGTCTTCTGTGGTGCTGAGTTATATTTTTCCTCAAATAAGGAATATTTCAATAATCATCATTTAGCAAATATTTTAATATGATATCCTTTGTCTGCATTTTAAGTTGTTAAGTGAATAGTTCTATTGCACAGCCTGTACTAGTACTAATAATGTAAAGTAACATTAAGTTTACTTTTTATATGGTTCCCAATTCTAATTGTGCTATCTTGACTTTATGACAGTAAAATAATATGATTAATAATATGATTATGATTAACATAGTTACAAAAATTTGAACAAATTAGAATTGATTCTAGACATACCTGAAATGCCACACTTTTTTAACTCAATATATAAAAAAGTAATACATTAATTAATCTTTCAAATGATTCTTGAGTTGCTTCCAATTGAAAACACTATTTGGGGCACAGATGGTATGTATATGGAATTTTAAGACATATTAACTTGGCCAAAGATCATAGTTTATTAGCAATTAAAATGTCAAGTGGAGGGTTTACATGAACATTTATAGTTTATTCATTGGATAAAGTATAGTCATAGTAAACAAACTAATTTTCATTTGTTCTATCTTTGTAACAAGATTAAAACATATATCGAACAAATTCAGAAGACATTACTAAATATTAATATATATATATACATATTGATTGGTTAAATCTTTGAAAGTAAGAGTATGCACACATAACACACAGAATCCCAAAATATGTGAAGTAAAAACTAATAGAATTGAAAGGATAAATAGACAATTTAAAGGTAATATCACTTATATGTAGAATCTAAAATATGACACAAATGAACTTATCTACAAAACAGAAACAGACTCACAGATACAGAGAACAGACTTGTGGTTGCCAAGGGGGAGGGGGGTGAGGAGGGATGGATTGGGAGTTTAGGGTTAGCAGATGCAAGCTAGTATATATAGAATGGATAAACAACAAGGTCCTACTGTATAGCACAGGGAACTATATTCAATATCCAGGAATAAACCATAATGGAAAAGAACATGAAAAAGAATGTATGTATATGTATAACTGAATCACTTTGCTGTACAAGCAGAAACTAATACAACATTGCAAATCAACTGTACTTCAATAAAATAAAAATTAAAAAAATAAAGATAAGTCAAAAGTTTCAATAAATCACTTTTAATAATTGATAGCAACCTAAACATCCATCAACAGATGAATGGCTAAAGAAGATGTGTTATATATACACAATGGAATATTACTCAGCCATAAAAAGGTATGAAATTGGGTCATTTGTAAAGACGTGGATGGATCTAGAGACTGTCATACAGAGTGAAGTAAGTCAGAAAGAGAAAAACAAATATCATATATTAATGCATATATGTGGAACCTAGAAAAATGGTACAGATGAACTGGTTTGCAGGGCAGAAATTGAGACACAGATGTAGAGAACAAACGTATGGACACCAAGGGGGGAAAGTGCTAGAGGTGGTGGTGGTGTGATGAATTGCGAGATTGGGATTGACATGTATATACTAATATGTATAAAATGGATAACTAATAAGAGCCTGCTGTATAAAAAATAAAATAAAATTCAAAAAAACTCCAATAAAATAAAAAAATAACAATAATAGTCAAAAGTTTCAATAAATCACTTTTAATAATTGATAGCCACCTAAATATTCATCAATAGATGAATGGATAAAGAAGATGTGTTAGGGCTTCCCTGGTGGCGCAGTGGTTGAGAGTCCGCCTGACGATACAGGGGACATGGGTTTGTGCCCTGGTCCAGGAAGATACCACATGCCGCAGAGCGGCTAGGCCCGTGAGCCATGGCCGCTGAGCCTGCACGTCCAGAGCCTGTGCTCTGCAATGGGAGAGGCCACAACAGTGAGAGGCCCGTGTACTGCAAAAAAAAAAAAAAAAAAAAAATGATGTGTTAAATATACACAATGGAATATTACTCAGCCATAAAAAGGAATGAAATTGGGTCATTTGTAGAGACATGGATGGACCTAGAGTCTTTCATACTGAATGAAGTAAGTCAGAAAGAGAAAAACAAATATTGTATATTAACGCATATATGTGGAATCTAGAAAAATGGTACAGATAAACCTATTTGCAGTGCAGGAATAGAGACACAGACATAGAGAACGGACATATGGACATGCGGTGGGGGGGAAGGGGGTGTGATGAATTGGGAGATTAGGATTGACATATATACACTACGATGTGTTAAGCAGATAGCTAGTGGGAACCTGTTGTATAGCGCAGGGAGCTCAGCTCTGTGCTCTGTGACAACCTAGATGGGTGGGATGGGGGGCGGGGGGTGGGAGGGAGGTCCAAGAAGCTGGGAATATATGTATACGTATAGCTGATTCACTTCGTTGTACAGCAGAAGCTAACACAACATTGTAAAGCAACTATACCCCAATAAAAAAATAACTGTTAGAACAATTATAAAATCAACAAGAATATAGTAGATTTGAATAAACTATCAACCACACTGATCTAACTACAGAATGCTCCACTCAACAACAAATGACTACACATCCTTCACACACACAGGTGGAATGTTCTCTAGGAGAGATAATGCACTACTCCATAAAACAAATCTCAATAATTTAAACAGAATTGTAATTACATAAAGAAATTTCCTGGATCCCACAAAATTAAATTAGAAATAAGGCAGCCAAAGTATAAATTGCAAGGGGAATTAGAAAAATTTCAAACTGAAAGAAAACAAAAACATGACGTACTAAAATTTATGGGATGCAACTAGAGCAAAGCACAGATGGACATTTATAGCTTTAAATGAATATGTCAGTTAAAAAAAGGTCTAAAATCAATTACCTAAACTCCCATCTTAAGAAACTAGAAAAAGAAGAGCAAATTAATCCCAAAGCAAGTAGAATAAAAGAGGTAATAAAGACTAGAGAAGGTATTAATACAATGAAAAACAGAATAACATTAGAAAACTTTAATGTAATGAAATTTGGTTCTCTGAAAGATTGATAAAGTTGGTCACTTTTGTTAGACTGATGAATATAAAACAGAGTGAAGACATAAATCACCAAAATAAAAAATAAAAAAGAGGACACTATTATTCATTCCATTGAAACTAAAATGATCATGAGAATAACATAACCTTTATGCCAACAAATTAGGTAACAGATAAAAATGGATAGACATCTAGTGTGAAACAGAAATTGCCAAAATTACACAAGAAAATTAAAAAACCTGAAACCCTATAACAAATGAAATTAGTAATTAAATATTGGATTAGTAATTTAAAATCTTCCTTCAAAGAAAAGCCCAGATCCAAATAGCTACAGTGGAGAATTCCATTAAATATTTAAAAGATAAAATTTTTCAGAAAACAGAGTACACTTCTTCATTCAGTGAAGCCAGTATGACCCTGATAACCAAAGCCAGACCAAAACATAACAAGAAACCTGCAGATCAATATCCCTCATACACATTAATACAAAAATCCGCACACACACACAGAAAACAAATTAAACCAAGCAATATGTAAAAAAGAATTATACACTATGATCAAGAGGGATTCATCTTAGGAATGAAAGGTTGGTTTAAA
Organism: Aethalodelphis obliquidens; assembly: GCF_003676395.1. Taxonomy (NCBI): domain Eukaryota; kingdom Metazoa; phylum Chordata; class Mammalia; order Artiodactyla; family Delphinidae; genus Aethalodelphis; species Aethalodelphis obliquidens. The sequence goes on from NW_020837948.1 coordinate 35,202,579, forward strand.
ATCTAAGAATCAATTAATATACCATATTAACAGAATAAAGGTATAAAAAATACATTGTCATCCTGAGATGAAGGGAAAGCATATAGTAAAATCCAACCCATTGATTTAAAAATTCTTAACAACTAGAAACAGATGGGTGTTTCCTCAACCTGTTGAGGATAACTACAAAAAACCTACAACTGACATGGAATTTAGTGATGGAAACTGAAAGTTTTTGTCCTAAAATAAAGAAGGCAAGGATGTCTACTTTTGGCACTTCTATCCAACATTATATTTTTGGATATTCTAGCTCTAATGAAACAAAAATAAAAAAGAAGAGAAAGGAAGGGAAAGGGAGGAGCAGGGAGGGAAGGGAAAGGAAAAAACAGGTATCCATGTTAGAAAGGAAGAAGTAAAACTTTCTTATTCACAGATGACATGATTCTGTATGTATAATCTCAAGGAATCCATTAAAAAAAGAAACTGTTGGATACAAGATGGATATACAAAGATTAATTGTACATCTGTATGCAATCAATTAGCGATCCAAAATAAAATTAACAAAGCAATTCCATTTATAATAGCACAAAAATAATACTTAGGAATGCTTTAACAAAGGAAGTGCAAGATATGTGCTGAAACCTACAGATTATCGTTGAGAGAAATTATTGAATATCTAAATAAAAGGTAACAATTACATATTAATAGATGGAAGACTCAGTGTTGTCAAGACGGTCACTATTCCAAACTGATCTATAAATTCAACACAATTCCTGTTAAAATACCAACAGCCTTTTTATTTTGCAGAAATTGATATGATGATTTAAAATGTACAGGGAAATTCAAAGACTTAGGATAGTCCAAATAATTTTGAAAAAGAGGAACAAATTTGGAGGACTTAAGCCTATTTCAAAACTTACTATAAAGTCATAGTAATCAAGAGTGTGTTATTGGCACAAGGATAGGCTTATAGATGAATAGAACATTTTGACATTGGTGCTAAGACAATTCAAGAGGAAATGGTTTTTTCCAGCCAATGATTCTGAAATAATTAGATATCCACATTAAAAAAATACTTAGATCCTTGCCAAAAAATTAACTCAAAATATATCACAGACCTAGATTTAAGAGCTAAAACTGTAAATTTACACTACAACAGAGAAAAATCTTCATGATCTAGGTTTGGACTAAAAATATAGAAATAACACCAAAAGTCTATTTCATAAACTGGGTTTAATAAAAGTTTAAAACTTTGTTACTTCAAAAAACAAATTTATGAAAATAGAGAACAAGTCACAGACTGGGAAGAATGTTTGTAAATCCTATGTGTGATAAAGGACTTTTATCTGTAATATACAAAGGACATTTACACCTGAATAATAAAAAGACAATCAACCCAATTAAAATTTGGCCAAAGATTTGAATAGAAATTTCACTAAGGACATAAGAATTACTAATAAGCACATGAAACGATGCTTAACTTAGTGAAATGCAAATTAAAACCAAAATGAGATACCACTACACAAACACTAGAATGACTATACTCAAAAAGACAAAAAATACCACATTTGCTCCATATGGAAAAAATATACTCAACATTGTTGGTAAAAATATAAAATGGTATAGGCACTTTAAAAATTAATCTGGGAGTTAATGTGGCAATTTCTTAAAAGTTAGACATAAATCAACCACATGACCCAGCAATTCCATTCTTACATAGTCTCCAAGAAAAATGACAACAAATATCCATATAAAGATTTGTATCAGAATTTTTATAGTAACATTATTTGAAATAGACAGTGGAAATAATGTAAATATTCATAAATAATAATGGATAAACAAAATATTTGTACAATGTATATATGTAGTTAGTAATAAAAAGGAATAAAATAGTAATACATATTACTGTATATGCTGCAACATGGATTAACCTCAAAAATATTATGCTGAATGCAAAAGATGACATATTGTATGATTCCACTTATGTGTAATGTTCAGAACAAGTCTATTCATAGAGACAGAAAGCATGGCATTGGTCCTCTGTGGCTGGAGGTGAGAGGAGAGTGGCTGCAAATGGGCACAAGGTTTCTTCTGAGGTGCTGAAAATGTTCTAAATTGGATTGTGGTAATAGCTGCACAACCCTATAAATTTACTGAAAATCATTAAATTGTGCACTTGCAATGGTGAATTTTATGGTATGTAAATTATACCTCAATAAAACTGTTAAAAAAATGGGGGGATTAAACTTAATGGACTGCCCTTCAGTAGACAGAAGAACTAGGTAAAACGATTAATTAATGGGAGATTTTAGTTCTCAAGCTCTTTGCTAACTTTACTCTCCCCTAAATGAAAAATCACTCTGTAGATTTTTTCATTTTAAATATAGAACAATTAAAATTTGAATATAAAAACTTACATCCATTAGTTTCTGGTATGATTTATTTTAAAAATTCATTGGCATAGAAAATATCAGGTACACTATTGCAGAGCTTCAAGTAAGTTAGCCTAAAGATAAATTATCACATAAGGGAATTTTTGTTTGAATAATTTTCAAAAATTAAAGGGATAAAGGCATTCAGTGTTAAACGTTAATGAATTCAGATAATTCTGACAATTTACATTACTGCTTACAGTCTACTGCATTATTCTGTCCTTTCTTATCAGACCAAGATGGTGAAAAGAGAATATAAGTCATATGATGCATAAAAACATAGAGACACAATTAATAGAATTAGTCACTCTCTTTTCTCAATTCACTGTTACAAAAATGTTTGAAAATGTATTAACCAGGAAATTGCAATAGTTTAGTCAGATCTTTATCATAGAGTATATTAAATGAATTTTTATTCTTTTAAGTAAATTAATATTACTGCAGTTCCTTCATAGTTTAGGACCATGATACTAATTTATAACCACTTAGGACATATCCTTAAAGGGCCTTTCCAATAGTGTTTGCTTTGTTTTGAGATTTCTGCCTTTCTTTGATTGTTGGCCAAGTTTAGGATTAGATGAGATAAAGGATTGGCAAACTTTTCTGATGAAAGGCCAGACAACAAATGCTTTTGGCTCGTGAGCCACACGATCTCTGAAGCAACTACTTAACTCTGTCATTGGTCATGGGCAATACATAAATGTATGGCTATGGGTGTGCTCCAATAAAGTTTTATTTACAAGAACAGGTGGTAGAGAAAGTTTGGCCTGTGAGCTGTAGATCTGATTAAAAACATTGGATTAGATTTAAAAAACAGTCAGTGAGTGAAGAAACATTAACGAACCAAAGGGTTGTCCTTTAATGCCAAACCATGGCAAAGTAATACCTTACCCTGATTGTTATTGTTGCCCTAAACTACCAATTTTTGAAAAACATAAATATCAGTTAAATAATGTAAATTACTTAGCAAACTTGGAGCATTTGAGAAGCACATTCCAGCTCTGAAAGAAAAAGGAGAACAAAATGTACCTTACAGAAATGCTGAGGGAAAGACATCCTTAATGCTCCTTCAGAGGGTGTAATGGAGTTAAGATCATTGACTGTAGGAAACCATCTAGCTGCTATTATTGCTACTTTCCCTATTACTAATGGGTTAGAAAATTCAATTCTTGAAAGGACCCAATAAACAAAACATGGATCTCACCAGAACTTGTGCTTGGAAAGGAGGACAAAATTATCTCTGTTTTGCAGATGATATGATCCTGTATGTAGAAATCCCTAAAGACTTCATGATAAAACTGTTAGAAGTAAAAGGCAAATTTAGTGATGGTTAGTTCACATGTCAGTTTGACTTGGCCATGGGGTGCCCAGACATTCAGTCAAACTTTATTCTAGTGCATCTGTGAGGATGTTTCTGGATGGGATTAACATTTGTTTCAGTAGACTAAGTAGAGCAGATTGCCTTCCCTAAAGTTGGTGGTCCTCATCCAATCAACTGAAGACCTGAATACAACAAAAAGGCTGAGAAAGAGGGAATACCTGCCTGCCTGACCATATGAGTTGGGAAATTAATCTTCTCCTGACCTTGGACTAGAACTTGAACCGTGGGCTCTCCTGGGTCTGAAGCCATTGGACTCAAGCTAGAACTACACTACCCAATATTCTGGGTCCCAGCTTTCTGACTGCCCATCTTGGGAATTTTCAGCTTCCGTAACTACATGAGCCAATTCCTTATAACAAATCTCTCTGTATAGATACAGATATAGATATCCTATTGGTTCTCTCTCTCTGGAGAATCCTAATAGCATGAATCTCTTGCATTTCTGCATATCTTCTAAGCAGCACCACTGAAAGCTTTTGTTCAGAGCTTTCTTTTTTCAAAGTCTAAAAACAACATGAAAGACACAGACAGTGCCTCTACCTGGGATGACAGAGGAAAGGTTTGTTTACTGTCTAGCATAATATAATTGCTCCAGTATAATAAGGATAGTTTACCCAGCTACAGGATAAAGAGCAGGTTTGTTTGCAGATCTGTATTAAAGATTCAGGTTCCTTAAACTCAGGTCTCCTCTCCTGTAACACAATCCACTACATGTACAGTATTCATCTGATGATCACAGGATCATCACATCATCTTGTGGGAATGAAGGCCCAGGAAACCAGTCTAAGAAAAATGATGGTACTCTATTTCTATTTCTTATAAGTAATAAACTGGCCTTTGTCTCTGACTCAGGGGTCTCCTGCATTCTTCTAGCATCCACGACATTGTGGAAGGCTAACTGGTTAGTTTAAAAGTGGTATAAAAATCTCAAATGCATAATAGTTCTTGATATGACCTACGCTTTATAGTTCTTATAGTTGAGCACAGCCCATCACTTTATGCTATTGTAGATATATTTAAGCTAAATTCCCAAAATAACAATAAACAGAAACTTAATATCATGTTTCCTGAAAATGATGAAGATGTCTAATTTGAACTAGATAATGGTCCCATAGAATGCATTCTTAAGGAAGTGTGCAAGGTATAATTTTTATACCGCACTTGTTAAACACATTAAAATATTTTAAATAAAATACAATTAGAGAAGCCAAATGAAATTTCCCCCATGACAGAAGTTGAACATAGAGATTTAGAATAGTTATCATACACTTGGATAAAATGTTTACCTTTTCTTTCACAGTTGGGAAATGATCATGGTAAAACTTCCATGCAATGTTCCTCCACATATGAAATATTGGTTACTTTTTTCTGTAGAGAGTTCCATTGCTCTCTTGTGCCTGACAGTGTTCCTTTAATTTGATAAATGTGTTTGTTTTCAATGCAAAATAGTTAAAATAACCTGAAATTGTTTATCCTCCTGATGTGTTCTGAATTTACAGAGGCTTCTAAGAATATTGCTTCAGGCTGGGAACATTATTAATATTTCAGTGGAACTGAAGATGTCAAAATATAGGGGAAAATGCCTGTCAGATATGTAGAATAAATGAATGGAACTATTACAATTGAAAATTATAATGTATCCTTCTAAACAGATTTGTTCTATTTTGGAGACCTTACTGGGGAATGGAGATGGCAGGGCTACAAGTTTGGGAAATGACAGTGAATTAAAGTTATGAAATGCATTCAATAACATCTGGTGAAGAGGAAGATTATTGAACTTGAAAAGATAAATACTAGTACCCATTATCATATTGTAAATTATGGCTGGTAGAGGAAAAATGGTGAGTCTATTTTGAATTTCATGTTGCACAGAAGAGAATTTAACCTTATAGTCAAGCAGAAAGAAGAAGAAGAAATTTATGTTTTATAAAATGAGAGTTCTATCACATAGTAATTCATCTCTGAATTCGACATTTGTTTAGCACCTACTTTGTGTCAGCCACAAATGGATTATGGAGAGTGATTAGGGACAGTTATTAACATTAGGGATACAAAGGAGAATAGGACAAGGATATAAGCAGTGTCTGAAAGATAGGTAAGTTAACAATTCAGGATCCTCCATGTGTTAAGTACTAGACAAGATTAAACTTACATTGCTAAGAAGCCACAACAAAGGAGGCTCTGACCCAGACTGAGGTCACAGGGATCTTCTGAACTGGGCTTTAAGGGCAAGTAGGGCTCATATGAGCGTAATATAGTAGAGGAGAGTGGCAAATGTGTAGGCAGAGAAAAGAGTAAAAACAACCCAAACTGAGATCTGTACATAGTTCATTGTGATAACACTACAGAGCACAAATGGCAATAAAATAAACCTCGATCCGGGCTTCCCTGGTGGTGCAGTGGTTGAGAGTCCACCTGCCAATGCAAGGGACATGGGTTCGTGCCCCAGTCCGGGAAGATCCCACATGCCACGGAGCGGCTGGGCCCATGAGCCATGGCCGCTGGGCCTGCGCATCGGAAGCCTGTGCTCCACAACGGGAGAGGCCACAAGAGTGAGAGGCCCGCGTACCACAAAAACAAAAATAAAAAATAAAAAAATAAACCTTGATCCAAACCTTGCTTTTGACTCTGAATAAGTTACTCAGCTTTATCTGGTGTCCCATGTTCTCGTCTGAAAAATCATGTGGGTAAATCAGTTCTTTAGCATTTTTTCTCAACTCCAATTATTTGTGATTCTATGGATTTAAAGAAATGTTCTCTTGGAACTCTACTATGGCCTAAAGTCTACCCCTAAAATGCTAATATTTTATTGCTATCTTTGAAGTTAATAAACCTGTACGAAGTTTTAAGGCTGGTGAAGATAATCTTGTCAGCTTTCCTATATCTTCATTGATTTTCTCCTCGAAGTCAAGAACCATTTTATGAAGCCTCATTTGGATATACCTACTAAAAGTGGGACCTCCAAATCCTTAACCCTTTCATTCTTTCCTTCCTACCAAAAAGTTCTATTTTATTGCCCATATTCTCACATCTGTAGTAAGTACTATGGGAAATTAATTCATAATCAACAATTAACTATATCAATTATATTAAAGAGGATTCCTTTTCTAACTGTATTTTGCAAGAGATTCCTGGAATGAACCATGGTTTAATCCAGGCCGATATATTGCTAATAGTGGAGTGAGATCACAATAACACGTGGTGAGAAAGATTTAAAATGTGGGAGACTTTAAATGGCTCCTGTTAAACATACTGTGAAAACATCCTCCTATCTACCTACACATACGGCAAGTTCTGATGTCCTTAACATTGGAAAGGTGCAGACAACTCTGTGTGGTCTGAGTTCAAACCCAAGAATAAGAGAGTAAAATAGGCCAAAGAATCGTATAGATTCTTAGTTTCTTCCTCTTTTAGAATGTGAAACCTAATTATCTTTACTTATGTTGTAGTAATCAAGTGAAGAAATATATCTGAAAGCTGACTATTAATCTATAGAAAAGTATAAATATAATAGATTTTTAAAAATTTCAGGTAATAACATGCAAATATATCAGATAATTTTAAAAAACATTGTATGAAGGACTATGGCTGAGACACTATTATCCTTTTCCTCAACTGAAGAATTCTTGGAAGAAGTGTGCTTTGAATGGTGAGAGGGCTATAACCTAGTTGAGGGAAGAGGAATCGGTCAGATTCTGTCAAAAGGACAGGAACAGGTGAAAAAAGATGAGTTGGGAGGAGTTTATCTAAAGAAAAATAAACACCCTGCCCACTGAGCAGTAGAACGTACAGGAAGTGGTGGAAAGGGGGGAGGGGGCTGGGGTTATAACACTGGTGGACAGACAGAGGATTTGAAGGCCATGTGGGACAGTCAAGTGAGATTATTTGGAGGGGAAGGTGATTAGCTATTGAAAAGAGATACATGAGTTGATGAACTAGTATTTTTTTTAGCTACCAGATTTTTAAGTGAGATTGCTGTAAATAATGAAATTAATATGAATATGTCAACCACATTCAATTTCTTCCAGAAGATCAGGTGTGACATCATACTGATGATCTCCTTCAAGATCCATTTGAAATTCTTGACGTACCCATTCAGGACATACAAATATTCACAAAGGAGCTAACAAAAAGGGAATGGACCATTGCCCCACACATACTACAAAGCCTCAATTAATTACTGAAAATTATTTGGTAACCTGAAAGCCATTCCATCTCTGATGCTGTCAGGACATCCATTTACCATTTCAAAACCCACAACATTAATATAAGCCCAACATCTTTTATGCCTTTTTGTGTTCTGCAAGCAATAAATCCCTCATTTACAAATTTTACTTACGCCCATTTATACTGATTCACAATTCCACCCACGTTGAACGGGACTCTTACAAAAAAGGCTATGGAATCTGTGCAAATTGCTATACAATGGGCACTCTCATTAATGCCCACAATAAACTCCTTCATTGCAGAGGATTTAGCAACATCCTCTCAGGCATCTTGGAGTGTCTGGATCCCTCATGAAGACCATTAGTGGTACACTGGATTCCAATGCAGGAAATTGCCTTCCTCAGCTTCCACTATGCCATTAATGGAGGCAACTGCTGATCACATACTCTGATCTCCTGAAAACAGAGTCTCTCATAGTCCCTGAGCCTGTAACCCTCTATACCCAGATGCCCATTGTGCCTTGGTTCATGCAAGCAGCACCTTGCAAGCTTGGTCCAACCATAGAAGCCTTCTTGCCTAAATGAAAAGTATACCCGTCTATGGGTATAGAGTCAAATCTAGTCCCTCTAGTGTATCATACCCATAGGAGGAGGTAGCTTTTCCTGTTCTCGATCCCTTGACAAATGCCATGATGCTGGAGGAGGTCATCCCTCTCTTGGACCCCTTGGCTACCTGGGGAGCCCTTTGTGAACATCAGAGGGAAATTTTATATTTATGGATGGTAGTGTCATCATTACATGTGATGGGACTTTCTAGAAAGCTGCTGCTTTCCCTTCCTTAACTGGGATGCCCCTGATAAAGGATGAGGCCAAAGGGGTAGCACAATTAACTAAACTTCAAGCAGTTATCTTAGGACAGATTCCCTGGAAAACAACAGCCACTCTCTGAACATTTTTACAGACTTGTGGGCCATTGCCCATCTGATCTGGCCAATGGAAGCAACAGTAATTTCATATCCAAGGTTTCCTCCTTTAGGATAAAAGGTCTGGAGTCTCTTGCCTCACAGATTTTGAAAGTATAAGTCAAAGTCACACATGTCTCTACACACATTAAATTCACAAGTCCTCACCAAGATGCTCCTTATCCCTTTCAGGATCTAATGATAGTGACCAAAGCACTCATTTCACTTCCTAAGAAACACAATTCTGGGCTTTTGAACAGCTATTTAGTGGAACTTCTGCCTCCCTTATCAATCTGAGGCTACAGACCTCAAAGAGTTAGGTAAGCCACGTGACTTATCCAAACAAGTTCAAATGAAAATAAATGAAACACACATTTCAGTCATCAGTCAAACATCAGGGGTGAAATGCAGTGAAGGGTTTGACTGCACACCAAACCACATCTCTTTGCCCTTCCCCTTCTTCGTATCTGGGTATGCTGATAAGGAACCCAGATGCTCCCTCCTTTGGTGTTGGTGGAACTTCAAGCCATGCAAGCTCTGGCCCTTGTGAAAGAACTCTTAACTCCCACTGCTAAGCACCATAAAACACCAAGCCAGTCACCCTACCTAGATACTCTGGACAGCAATTGTCCCTATCTGCACATTTTTGGACCTGTTTGGGAAACTTCCTTGCCCTCTCCTCGAAGAGCTTTATTACATGAGTAATAAACCTTTTCATATATTCTTGTTGCATGTGTAGTATCATCAGTCTGGATATCTGAATCAAATTTTGGGTCAGGTGGCCCAACTCCCCTCCATGGAATGACTGCAACAGCTTACCTGCAATTTTCAGCCTTCCTTGCAATGAGATGGTCCCATATGACTATGTTTGAAACAAGGTGATTTGTGGAACTTGAAATCTAAGCAGCTAGCAGCTGGCATGTCTCTTCCACACTTCACTTTCCCCTGCTATACAATCATGGGGCTGTGTTTTACAGTTGGTTTAGCCAGATATAAGACTTTGGAGACACCTAATCTGCATCAGACCATGAAGAATAAAAAATAAACTTTTATAGTTAAGCCATAGTTGTCCATTAGAACAACTAGATAAATTACCCTAATACACAAGGTGATGATGTTTGTTGACCTCTGGATTCATCCAGATGATATTCTCGCATATTGCATGTTTGACCCAACCTGAATGTTATCCCAGCCCTCTGTGTAGTCTGAGCAGATCGTCACTTTGCTCTATGCCAGAAGAAATTTCTTGAAGTCCTTCTGTTAGCAGCCACTGTGTGTAAATTTCCTTCCTGAGTTCCTTCTGTTTCAGAAATAGAGAAGCATAATAGTTTTGTAGCTTTGGGGAATGAAAAATAATATCTGGTAGCTCAGATCCAGCACTTTGTGGTGGTGTGACCTGAGTGACCTTAGATAAAGGTGGTAATACAAGGTTTTACATATATATGTATGCTTATGAAATAATGTAGGTTGTATCTATGAGATATATGAGATAATATGTATAAGTAATATAAGTTATATATACAGAGTTCTATATGAGATCGATATTTATGGAAAGGGGCCTGTGCTCATTTCAAGAACGCTGACATTGTATTTCCTCCCATTATTATTGTTGCTATCATTGTTATTTTTCCTTGTCCTTAATTAATCCCTAATCCAGTAATACCTTAGAAATAAAAAATGTATTTGATAAACCAAATAATTTCCTCAGGAGGCCTTGACTGAATTGGATTTGGCTTTATCCAGCTAGGATAGAGACAGAATCGAGGACAAGGAAGTTTGTTCTTAACATCTTTATTGGAGTATAATTGCTTTACAATGGTGTGTTTTGATTTGGATTTCTTGCCTTGTGGACAAGGGCACAGTCAACCTGAATTCAACATGATAGGACTTGGTATGTCAGGTGGAAGTGGGGACAGAATGCTGCAAAAATATCTAAGGGGCTCAGATGAGGAAGTATTAGAAGGATAATATTTTTTATCACCTATGCTATAATTTACATTGATATTTTAGCCTTTACTGGCTTTTTTCATTTGTTTCTTATGATTCTCTGAAGTATTTATTATTATTATTATTATTATTGTAATTGACCTCTGTTTATTGGAATGCCAAATGAAGCTCAGACAGTTTATATGACTTGGATAATATTCCTCAGTAAAATATGGAGCTGGGTCTTCTGACTTCCTGTCATTCTGTCCTCTTTGGGGAAAAAATAATCTAAAATATTTTGCTCGTGTGCTGTGTGTAACATATAGGAGATATATCAATTTTATCTAGAAATGTACAATTTTCCATAGAAAAGTACAATACTTCCTCCTATTGCTCCTTTGTCTGCAACAGAATGGTAAGTAGATAGTAAAATCAGCATGTAAGCCTCGGATTGGAAATAGCAGGCTAACAGTCAAATTTCATTAGAGGATATAGAAAGAGAGGATACAAGGAAGAAGGAACCAATGACTTGTAACTGTAAATGTTTAACATATACAGATCACTCTGTTTTTGTTTTAAAATGAAGGGTATTTCTATTTTATTTTTCAGAAAGATGACTCAAGTTCTGCAGTGCAGGAAGATTTCTGTATTATTTGAGGTAATAAGAGATGGGACTTGCTTTGTGTGTGCTGTGAGGCACTGCATGTGTAGTCACTTATTATTCCATCAGACATGAAATGTCCGGGCACAGTGACATGCTGGAGGCCAACAAGGCATTGGTTTTCATTTATAAGGACAATTAACACAATGAGTTTCCCTCTAGCCTGTTGTGTTGATAAATTAAGTAGCTCCTCTCCTGCTACAGACAAGTAATATTGGGTAGCATCATAAGCTTAATGTTAAAACCAGTCTACTCAGCTAGACGTCACTTTTCCATTTCTTCCTTTTAATATCCTCATTAACAGTGAAAACACATCTTCATGTAGAGATTCCTTGCTGATGAAAACACAAAGATTTCCATTAACTAAAGCAAAATAAATGCTAAGTAACTTATCACCAGGATACTCTGAAACTATTCTGTCGACTCCTTCTTAATGGAAGTTTTCAGTGATATAAATGAGAAAGCAGAAGCAAGTAGTCATTTAAAATTACCAGCCTTGGGGGAGGAGGGGTGCTTAAATGTGTGATCTGAAGATGCCCTTTATCTTCTGAAGCAGCATGAGGACTTCAGTAGTATTATCTTTCATAGTCCACATAGAACGGTAGATCAGGTGGTGGGACAGAAAAACTGAATCTATAATGAGCATCTCATATATATTTGGCTACGAATCAGGCGACAGGCCTTAAAGGTGAAGTTGAGTCTATAATAATAATGTGAGTAAAGTCTGTCACTATCGTCAGAACAACCAGTTCACTTAAATGACCGTTCTTAGCTTTAATATTATAAGATGAGGACTGTGGTTGATGGAAGAATAATACTTGTCTTAAGTGGAAACTTACTCAGCACGAGCCATGCAGAAACATTACTCATGTTGCTAGGTCTCTTGATTTCTCTAAATAAATCACAAATATATAATTTATGCAAAATCTTCCCAGCTAAGACATTTATGATGGGAAAGAAAGAAAGAAGGAAGGGAGGGAGGGAGGGAATAAATTCTTGTCCAGTTTTGGATTCTAAGCTTCTATTTTGCCACCTCTGAGCAGGTTAGTGCCCTAGATTTTTATTTTTCCAAATAAAACACATATGTTTTCACCAGTAATATACTCTCAAAGGTTTCTGAGAGGTAGTAAAGAGATAATTTTCTGAGTAGCAAATTTGGAATGCATATGTTGAAAATCTATGTGAGGGAATAAGTTGCTCAGTTGACAGTTAAACTATGTACATTGCAGAGAATCATTCATTACCTCTACCTGGTGGAACATGTAGAAAAACTCCCTTGAGGTGATTTAACTTTTACTCTGGATATAAAATGCTCTAAAAATAAATTTAACTACCAATGATGGCACCTAGCCATAAAACAAAATTTAAGTAAGAAAGTGTATAGCAGAATGAATCTGTGAATTTTTCTATTTGTGAATGGCTCTGAATATACACATCATGAATGTCACTAATATGATCAGATCTCTTTTTTAAACATTTTAAATTGGAGTATAGTTGATTTACAATGTTGTGTTAGTTTCTGCTGTACAGCAAAGTGAATCAGTTATACACATACATATATCCACTCTCTTCTAGACTCCATTCCCATATAGGTCATTACAGAGCACCAAATAGTGTTCCCTGTGCTATACAGTAGGTTCTTATTAGTTATCTTTTATATGTATTGATAGTAGTGTGTATATGTCAATCCCCATCTCCCAATTTATCCCACCCTTTCCTCCTTGGTAACCATAAGTTTGTTTTCTACATCTGTGACTTAATTTTTGTTTTGTAAATAGGTTCTTTTGTACCATTATTTTAGATTCCGCATATAAGTGATACCAGATGATATCTGTCATTCTCTGTCTGACTTACTTCACAGACAGAGAAAGACAACTATCATATGTTTGTCTGATGTTCTCTAGGTCCATCCACGTTGCTGCAAATGACATTATTTTGTTCTTTTTTATGGCTGAGTAAATCAAATCTCTTAAAATGTCATTAGGATAATAAAAGTTTATGGTGGTTGGATATGTGTGAAAGAAGAGGAATGTCAAGGTTATCAGAAATACCCACTAATTAAAAAATAATTTTACTAATGTATAACATATGAAACGTGTATATAATTGACAATCTTAGTGGAACTTGAAAACATTCTTAGGCTACAATTTAGTGTGTGGTCTAGGATCATCCTTTGTACTGTAACTACATATATACTATACTCTATTTTGGGCTTTTATCATCAGTTGAATAGACTATTATTGTCATGGAACAGATCAGCTATCCCCTGAAGAGTCATATTTCTGAAAAGAGCCTTATTCTACGTTGTTACAAGTCAAACTGACAAACTAACCAGTACCTTCTGTACACTTGTTTAGTGGATCACCTGCTTAAATCCACAACAGATATTAGTGAGGTGAAAGTCCGGAGCTCAAAATCTAATTGTAGACCCAAGATACACAGTCAAGAACAATTAGAGAACAAGATGAAAAGTGTAGAAAGAGTACTCAGTTGTTTCAAGGAGAAGAAAGATCCATGTGACTTAAGTAATCAGCAAGGCTTTCATGGAGGATGTAGGCTAAGCCATGAAAGATGAGTAGAATTTTAATGAGTAGGAATAAGCAGAAAGAGCCATCAATAAAGTTGGCCTATTCTTTATCCCATGGGATTAATATCAGGCTCTTATTTAAATAGAATTTGTTCTTGGAACATGAGTTAGGCATTAATTTACCTCAGTATATCCAGGTTTTCCTGGATAATGAACTACCAAATGATAAGAACAGCTATTTTCAAGCATTTAGTAGTAGGCACATGGCAGCAAGGCACACTTTTGATAATGAGGAGAAACATTATATACCTTGCCATTTTAGAGCACAGTGTGTGTATCAGTCAGGGTTCTCTAAAGAAAGAGAACCAATGGGATATATGTGTATATATTAAGAGATTTTTTTTCAAGGAATTGGCTCTGCAATTGTGGGAGCTGGAAAGTTTGAAATCCATACAGCAGGGAAGTCCAAAATCTTTAAGGTAGGCCAGCAGGCTGGAAACTCAGCCAGGAGTTTCATGCAATTTTCATGCAGTCTCTTCTCATGGAAAACTTTTTTCACTCTTAAGGCATTTCAACTGATTGGATAAGGACCATATACATACATATGTCCATGAAAGGGCATGTACAAGACTATTCATTGCATTATTATTTAAAACAGCTAAAACTTGGAAAGAAACCAACTGTCTATTAAGTAAATTGTGGTATAACAGGTGATAAATAACAGTAACAAGAATGAATTAACTATAGCTACACATAACAACATAGATGAATGTCACAAATACTATTGAGTAAAATAAGGCAAACACAAAAGAGTACATATACACGATTCTACTTACATAAATTTTGAAAGGAGCTAAAGGTTTCTTGTTTCTTAGAAGTCGAGGATGGGGTGCTTAGTGACTGGTCGCTGTGTGTGGGAGGAGGGAGGGGCTTCTGCAGTGCTAGTGACCCTCCATCTTTTGATTTGTGTGCTACTTACACGTGTTCAAATTGTGAACATTTATTGAACTACACGCTATTTGTGTACTTTTCTTTATGTATGCTATATTTCAGTTATTAAAGTTTTTAAAAATGACATGGTAGTATAAAATAAGATCAATCAAATAATAAGAAAAAGTTCTTTGGAAATAAACATAAAACAGCAAAGAAAATCAATAGAACATTTTAATGATAAAGTTCAGAAAATCTCACTAAAGTATAACAAAATTAAATGTTATAGACAATAGAAAATAAATGTTAAGAAAATCAGGGTACTAGTGAATTTCTTTAAATTATGGAAATGACCTAATTAATTTATAACTCAGCTAAAAGGATCTGACTATCAAGAATCACCATAATGTGGCTCTCTGGAAAGACTGACAACCTTAACAGTATAATGTAGACATAGTCCATCTCTTATTAGTCCTCCTTTTGCACTTCATGCACATATAAAGTTTAATTGCATTACTCTTCAAGATTCTAGTTTGGAATCCTCCAAAGCAGGTCCTCACAAGATATCTGAATGACACTTTTCCTTCACCTTATTCTGTGTGCATGTGAATGTACATAGGTGTGGATGCATATGTACACAACTTTTTTAGATCTATATTTCAGGTATAAGGACTTTAGGATGAAGACAGTCAAAATTCTACATAACATAAAATCCTACAGAACTTACAATGTGTATAACTAACAATATGTATAACTAACAATATGTAAGTATAACTTACAAAAAGGGTAATTATATGAGATGTAGGATGTGTTAACCAACCTTATTGTGGTAATCATTTTGCAACATATACATCTATCATCAAATCACCAGTTATATACCTTAAACTTCAATGTTATATAACCATTATATCTCAATAAAGCTGGGGGGGAAAAGGAAAAACATATACCGAAGTTAAGGCATGTCCACATGTTCAGAGCCTAAGACTGAAGAGAGATGTCTAAGTTCTTTGCACTTGATCACTCAGTCAGAGAGAAGTGGGAGGTACTGTGCTTGATAGGAGAAAGGAAATCCATATAACACAATGGTTGTCACAATTTTATGGTATGTATTTTAAAACTATTAAACTATAGAGACTTAAAACGCAGTGGCTCTGAAGAAATTAATTGACACTGCAATACTGGCAAGGCCCTCAGATAACTATATAAGCTAATCTCTTCAATGTCCATTTGAGAAAAATGGAGTACAGAGAAGTTGAATTGTCTTTCAAGATCACACAGCCAATTCTATACCTAATATTTTGCTTTTATACAATGTGGTCCCATCCATAGACTTCTGCCTTGTACAACTGCCTGAAAATTGAGAAATTTGCCTTTTCCACCTGGCTATGCAGTGTGGAGGTTTAAGTCAGGTTGTATAGAACTCTGAAGTCCTCAGAGTGGCCATACCAGAGAATGTACACATGTTCTGATAGTAAAATTAGAAAACCATAAATCTAGGACATTTTGCTATTACCCAAACGAAGACGAATTTTAGCATAGATTTCACTGCTCACTTCAAGGGGTATCTGTAGAAAGAAGATCGATTAATTTCCAGGATCCAGGATAATGAGTCTCTCAGAACTTTGGTAAGTGATTATACTCATTGTTCGTAATGGAAATTTTGTGAATTGTCACAATTTATTTATTGTTATTTGGGTTACACTTACTGTCAAAATACTACCTGCCTTTCTGGGAAGAATATTTTAATGTCCATATTCAATATATCTATTTTTGTTTTACTTTAAATCAAGCTAGCCACTTAGTTGACTTTCTCTTTTTTAATGTTTATCTTAAAGGATTTTTCTTATTTTTTCCCACTTCCCCCTGTATTTTGGCTTTAGTTGTCATACCCAACTCTAGCTATAGTCAAGCCAAAATTGTGGTACACAAAGATGAAATAAGCATAGTTGTGGCTTTTGAGAATATTTTACTTTAACAGGAGAGGCAGAATATAAACAAATAATTGAAGTTCTTAAGTGCCATAAGAAATTTTATAGAAAGTGTTCTGAACACACAAGTGATTGATTATTGATTTGTCTTCAGAGTTGAGGTATTTGAGCTGAATATTAGATGATGAGTTGGGAATAATAGAGATAACGAGGAAAAGCATAGCAGTGTAAAAGTATAAAATAGGTTGAACGAACAGGAAGTACTGTAACCTTCAGTAGCCACAGTGTGGGACCCGAGGAAGCAGTGTAGTGGGACACTTGAAGGATACAAAGAATCCTGTCTTCCATGTTAACTTTTTTTGGCATTTATGCTGTCAGTGATAAGAAGCCATTAGAGATTTTAAAGAAGATACTTCGCTGCACGCTACTATATTTGGTGAATGTAAGAGAGTACAAAGCAGACTTTTGGATGCATTAGTCAACAATTTGGAAATTACATGCATTGAACAAATGCATGGAAAAATCTCTAGATTTCTACTCCAATTGATTCTTTGTAGATATATGTATTTTAAACAAATAATGACTGTAGAAATATTTCCAAAGTCTAAATGTAAAATTAGTTAATTATGTGTATTAATTTCCTTGTACAAAATTTTAAAAGTATTGTTTAAAAATGTATTAATTTACTATTGTACAATATAAAATAAAAATTGGGATTATATTAATACTAATTATTCTTTTAAAATCTTCCTCAGATATGCCAAAAAGGAGAGTTTAGGTTATATTTATGATCATTCTCACATATTTCACAGCACTATGTACTCCTGTAACGTCTGAGATATAAAATTCATTCTATAATTCAATAAACAAAAGCATTTGATTGTTAAAATAATAAACGGCTTTGACTTTGGGCTCAGTCTGAACCAAACTGAATGGCTTACACTAATCAAAAACATTGATTTTGTTCATAATAACATAAAAGGTCTGGAGTGCCGTTGATTAGATTTAGAAAAACAAGACAATATGCCTTCTGTCCATGGTGTGAGGATCAATCACTGGTATGTCATGAAAATTAAAGATTATTTTTCTGCTACTGCTTGGATGCATTTATGTCATTTATTTAATAATAAACTTGTTACTAAAAATCAGCTAAGTGAATTTGTTCTGAAAACTTTTAATTAGAACTAATTGCTGTTCTCTTTAGGATTCTGTGCCAACTCATCATCTGCAGTGATTTTTAGTGGATAATTTTCAAACTACTGGAAAAGAGATTTAAAGGTGATATGTTCACAGACAATTTAGGTTTATCAGAAAAATATGGCCAGGTCATTTTCACTGTCCTTTGTCCTATCTCCTTTGCCTACTTATTCCTCAGAACAAGGAGTCTTGCCAATTTTCAGTTAGAAGCAAAGCTGACCAAGTCTGAAACCCTTGTGATTAGTTATAATTAGATTTGCAGGAGGGAAAATGAATTAGAGTAGTATAGTTAATGGTCTCCATGTGGATAGTTAATAAGAATTGAAGAAGTCATCCCACTTATAAATTAAGATATGTAGAAAAATGAGTTTATGTGAAGAAGGCGATTAATTATGTGCACTGATAAAACATTCAGCATCTTTTTTCTTTTATGGAAATTTGTTCTTAAGAAATTAGTTTTTAATGGGCAAAAAACCTACGGATAGAATCTTTTTAAAACTACAACCACTATGGAACTATATAAATTATAGAATATATTTCATGTTAAATATGCCATATGATTAATTATCATACTAAGTGAAGCAAGTCAAACAGAGAAAGACAAATATTATATGATACCACTTATATGTGGAATCTAAAAAATAATACAAATGAACTTATTTATAAAACAGAAATAGACTCACAAACAGGAAACAAACTTATGGTTACTAAAGGGGAAAGGGTAGGGGAGGGATAAATTAGGAGTTTGGGATTAAAATATACACACTACTATATACAAAATAGATAAACAACAAGGATATACTGTATAGTACAGGGAACTATATTCAACATCTTGTAACAACCTATAATGGAAAAGAATTTGAAAAAGTATATATATGTGTGTATATATATATGAATCACTTTGCTGTACACATGAAACTAACACAAGGTTGTAAATCAACTATACTTCAATTTTAAAAAAACTACAGCCACTAATGTAACTATATAAATTATAGAATACATTTTATGTTAAATATGCCATATGATTAATTAGCACCGAATTTTAGACTCTTTAGTCAAGGTCAAGCTATATTTACAGGTAATAGATTTGGAAAGAATCTCATGATGTGCAGTTTTCAAGGATATTTTCAGTTGTTATTATTTTTGAACACTTACTAACTAAATCACATCGGTATTCATGTAAAAATAGTTAGAACTGAATGTTTTCTACTTGTGTATAAATGTTCTGATTCTTTGCTTAAAGGCAATGGCATTCTTAAAGTAGGACACAGTGAACAGAACTGGCCTAATAACAAGCACTGTAATGTGGATACTGACATGGATATAAACCATTTAGTAGGACAGAGTGACTCAGGGTGCTGAGTTAATATGCGATAAAACAAATAATTGTAAAGTGATCAAGGCAGAATTAAAAGGATTTTACTAATGATATTTAAGTTAAAAGTAGTTACTTTATTTTTTCAAGGGAAATATTTTAAACATAAAATACAAATGTCAATGTTCATAATTTTCAGTGTACAGATCTTTCACTACCTTAGTTAAACTTATTCCTAAAACTTTTTTTGAAGTACAAGTGTCATGAATTATCAATTTGAACTCAGCCTGAACCAAACTGAATGGCTTATATTAAGCAGAATATTATTTGTAATAAGTAATATTTTTATTGAGATACAAAATCTGTACTGAGATAACAAAGATTATAGGTTAGGTGAATCAGGACATGGTCTAGTTTCACCAAGAATGTTCCAGTTTACAATTTTATTCTCATGGCTTGACAATAAGGTATAAGTTGACCATAATCGTAGTTCTATATAATTTAGCAAGGGACCACATGAGTCCATGGTGAAGGATATTGCCTTTGTGGTGAATGAGCTCTCAGTATCTGTTGCATTACTAGTGCCAAATTCCTCCAAAGAATTGTGACAAAGCTACTTCCCCCTTGACTTTATTTCCTTAATAAGTCATTCCAAATTTCCCTTACTTTCAGGACTCTCACTTCCAAAACTTTAGACATATTATAAATGTTTTCCATTTTTTTCTAGAAAACTTATATTTTGACATAATTTGTTTTAAAACAGACTTGCTATCTTCCATCTTCTATCTTTTTTTATAAGGATACTTATTAATACTACTTTAAATAAGCCCTGGTCTCATAATTTATACCTAAGCTTCTTATAAATTTCTTCAATGGTAGCCCTTAATTTTCACTTGCTTGAGAGACATTTCTTTTACCTCTGTACAAAATAAATATCACTAGTGCATCAAATTGAACATTCTGAATATAAAATTTATCTTCTCACTTTAAAATCACCGTTCTCCGGATCACTGAGGTTCAAAATGTAGAGCAATTTCAGATTCTCATTTCTCTAAGTCATCTTTCATCAAATAGGTCACCAAATCCTGTTGATGCAACATGCTCAGTATCACTTAAATTTACTATTTTTGTTTTTTAGTTATCATTATCAACCCAAGTTTATTTCATTATGATTGTTCCTGTAAAGTTTTGAAGCCTTCCTAAATATTTTCTCTTCTAATCTGTCTTTCCTCCTGTTTGTCTTGTAAGCAACTCTAAAAGTTTTAAAAATCGTTTATTTATGTTATTATCCTTATCCTCAGACATTTTAATGACTTTGCTTTTTCTAGAAAAGCCTGGTCCCAAGCTATATTTCCAAATTTATTTTCAGGTAACCCTTATACAAACCATTATACAAAGTCACTTTAATTGGTGGAATTATTAGGAGAAAAATAGATTATATTTTAGATAGGGATTATCAATAACTAATAAAATAGTTTTTTTTCTTTTTACCTAAAATTTGTCATTGAAATATTTTCAAACAATTTCTAGCCTATAGCTAGTTTTCAACTGGAAGACATTTCATTTCAATTGAATAGCAGTGGTGAGAATAAGTTTCCCTAATACACATGTTCATATTGATTTTTACATAATTTCCAAATATTTTATAATGCATTTGTATAATGCAGGACTAAGACTGCCCTTACTAAGAGGTTTGGATCTTGTGTGTTTTTGGTAGAGCAACTGCATATGACTTCATGTTATAATATTTCTTCCATAAAAATGTGCCTGTGAGAACAGATGTGGAATGCCATTTTTTAACAGAAATGTTAATGTGTTAGAAGAGATGGGAAATTTTTAGTATACTGATATATAAATCATAAGGCACTTCAACAAGAGAAAGCAGTTTTGCTTCCATAGTTTCATAAAACTGGTTCTCTGCCTTTTCAAGGGTTTTTGGCATATGTAGTGACTAAAATTCTCATCTTTTATGCTTCTCATGTGATTTCTCCCTTGACAGAAATTCACTCTGTCAATCAAATTTCAGGAATATTTTTATATGGTAAAAACCACATTTCCAATTAAAATCACCATCTACACTTAAAATTTTTGTGAATGAAATTAGTTATAGAACTTGATAAACCAATATAACTATATCTATGATTCAACTATAATATATATATTATATATATATATATATATATATATATATATTATATTGGGTAGAATTCTCAAAGCCAGCTAATAGAAACCAAATTAGCTTAAATTAAAGACATAAGTAAATGAAGGCTAATGATGACCCAGAGATAAAGCTATATGTATTTAATTAAATTATTAACTGTATGATTTGTTTAAAATAGAGATTTAATTATATTAATTTAATATCAAAGGTGGGAAACTTAAAAACAGAAGGTGACAGAACTGAATTTCAAATGTGTTCTTATTAGTAAATATTTATACTTCTCTTGAATGTTTTTCCAGAAGGTATATCAAAATGTTCTGACAATAACTGGTGCTGGGGATATTACAGTGACACTTTAATCACAGTATCTAAATTATAATAATGCAACACAACTTGTTTTCTCATTATCAGAACTATCCTTTTCAAAATTTTAAGCACTTAAAACAAATAAATGTTTCCTACTGCTTCAAAAACTAAAACTATTTCTACTGTTTTCTTCATTTGAATTAGAGACCTAAATGTAAGACCGGATACTGTAAAACTTAGAGGAAAACATAGGCAGAACACTCTGACATAAATCACAGCAAGATCTTCTTTGATCCATCTCCCAGAGTAATGCAAGTAAAAACAAAAATAAATGAATGGGACCTAATTAAACTCAAAAGCTTTTGCACAGCAAAGGAAACCATAAACAAAACAAAAAGACAACCCACAGAATGGGAGAATATATTTGCAAATGATGAGACCAACAAGATTAGTCTCCAAAATTTACAAACAGCTCATATGGCTCAATACCATAAAAACAAAAAACACAATCAAAAATGGGCAGAAGAGCTAAATAGACATTTCTCCAAAGAAGATATCAGATGGCCAATAGGCACATGAAAAGATATTCAACATAGCTAACCATAAGAGAAATGCAAATCAAAACGACAATGAGATATCACTTCACACCAGTCAGAATGGCCATCTTCAAAAAATCTACTAACAATAAACGCTGGAGATGGTGTGGAGAAAAGGGAACACTCCTACATAGTTGGTGGTAATGTAAATTGGTACAGCCACTATAGAGAACATTATGGAGGTTCCTTAAAAAACTAAAAATAGAGCTACCGTATGATCCAGCAATCCCACTCCTGGGCATATATCTGGAGAAAAACGTGGTTTGAAAGGATACATGCACCAAAATGTTCACTGCAGCACTGTTTACAATAGCCAAGACATGGAAGCAACCTAAATGTCCATCAACAGATAAATGGATAAAGAAGATATGGTACACATATACAATGAAATATTACTCAGCCATTAAGCAGAATGAAATAATGCTATTTGCAGCAACATGGATGGATCTGGAGATTATCATACTAGGCGAAGTAAGTCAGAAAGAGAACGAGAAAGATACCATGATATTGCTTATATATGGAATCTAAAAAAAAATGATACAAAGGAACTTATTTACAAAACAGAAACAGACTCACAGACTTAGAGAATGAACTTACGGTTACCAGAGCAGGAGAGAAGGTGGTGGAGAGGGGCAGATGGGAGTTTGGGATTCACATGTACACACTGCTATATTTAAAATAGATAACCAATAAGGACCTATTATACAGCACAGGAAACTGTTCAATATCCTGAAATAACCTAAATGGGAAAAGAATTTGAAAAAGAATAGATACGTATATGTATAAATGAATCACTTTGTTGTAACCTGAATCACTTTGTTGTAACCTGAAACTAACACAACATGGTAAATCAACTATAATCCAATATAAAATAAAAAATAAAATATATTTAGCACAATAAAAATAAATATATAAACAAAATTTCATTTTTTTGAAAACTTGATTTCCAAGCAAAGTATTCAAGAGAACATTTAAATCGAAATTCACTCCTTCAGAGGTCCCTCCCATCAGGAAGCTCGCACAAGCCACTTAGATAGCCTCATCCGCCAGAGGGCAGACAACAGAAGCAAGAAAAACTACAATCCTGCAGCCTGTGGAACAAAAACCACATTCAAAGAAACACAGAAAAAATGAAAAGGCAGAGGACTATGTACCAGATGAAGGAAAAAGATAAAACCCCAGAAAAAAAACTATATGAAGTGGAGATAGGAAACCTTCCAGGAAAAGTATTCAGAATAATGATAGTGAAGATGATACAGGACCTTGGAAAGTGAATGGAGGCAAGGATCCAGAACATGCAAGAAATGTTTCACAAAGACCTAGAAGAATTAAAGAACAAACAAACAGAGATGAACAATACAATAACTGAAATGTAATATACACTAGAAGGAATCAATAGAAGAATAACTGTGGCAGAAGAACAGATAAGTGACCTGGAAGAAAGAATGGTGGAAATCAGTGTCATGGACCAAAATAAAGAAAACAGAATGAAAAGAAATGAAGAAAGCCTAAGAGACCTCTGGGACAACATTAAATATACCAACATTCACATTACAGGTGTCCCAGAAGGAGAAGAGAGAGAGAAAGGACCTGAGAAAATATGTGAAGAGATTAGAGTCAAAAATTTCCCTATAAGGGAAAGGAAGTAGCTATCCAAGTCAAGGAAGCACAGAGAGTTCCAGGAAGGATAAACCAAAGGAGAAACATGCCAAGAAACATAGTAATCAAATTGACAAAAATTAGACAAAGAAAAATTATTAAAAGCAACAAGGGAAAAACGACAGATAACATACAAGTGAACTCCCATAAGGTTAACAGCTGATTTCTCAGCAGAAACTCTACAAGCCAGAAAGGAGTGGCATGACATATTTAAAGTGATGAAAAGGATGAACCTACAACCAAGATTACTCTACCTAGCAAGGATCTCATTCAGATTCGATGGAGAGATCAAAAGCTTTACAGACAAGCAAAAGCTAAGAGAATTCAGCACCACCAAACCAGCTCTACAACAAATGCTAAATGAACTTCTCTAAGTGGGAAACAAAAGAGAAGAAAAGGACCTACAAAAACAAACCCAAAACAATTAAGAAAATGGTTATAGGAACATACATATTGATAATTACCTTAAACGTGAATGGATTAAATGCTGCAACCAAAAGACACAGGCTTGCTGAAGGGATATAAAAACAAGAACCATATATATGCTGTCTACAAGAGACACACTTCATACCTAGTGACACATACAGACTGAAAGTGAGGGGATGGAAGAAGATTTTCCATGCAAATAGAAATCAAAAGAAAGCTGGAGTAGCTATACTCACATCAGATAAAATGGACTTTAAAATAAAGAATATTACAAGAGACAAAGAAGGACACTACATAATGATCAAGGGATCAATCCAAGAAGAAGACTTAACAATTGTAAATATTTATGCACCCAACACAGGAGCACCTCAATACATAAGGCAAATGGTAACAGCTATAAAAGAGGAAACTGACAGTAACACAATAATAGTGGGGGACTTTAACACCTCACTTACACCAATGGACAGATCATCCAAACAGAAAATTAATAAGGAAACACAAACTTGAAATGACACAATAGACCAGATAGATTTAATTGACATTTATAGAACATTCTATCCAAAAACAGCAGATTACACTTTCTTCTCAAATGCACACAGAATATTCTCCAGGATAGATCACATCTTGGGTCACAAATCAAACCTCGGTAAATTTAAGAAAATTGAAACCATATCAAGCATCTTTTCTGACTCCAACACTGTAAGATTAGAAATCAATTTCAGGAAAAAAAACTGTAAAAAATACACACACATGGAGGCTAAACAATATGTTACTAAATAACCAAGAGATCATTGAAGAAATCAAAGAGGAAATCAAAAAATACCTAGAGATAAATGACAATGAATACACGATGACCCAAAACCTACAGAGGCAGCAAAAGCTGTTGTAAGAGGGAAGTTTATAGCAATACTATCCTACCTCAAGAAACAACTAAAATAAACAATCTAACCTGACACCTAAAGGAACTAGAGAAAGAAGAACAAACAAAACCAAAAGTTAGCAGAAGGAAAGAAATCATAAAGATCAGAGCAAAAATAAATGAAATAGAAACAAAGAAAACAATAGCAAAGATCAATAAAACTAAAAGCTGGTTCTCTGAGAAGATAAACAAAATTGATAAACCTTTAGCCAGATTAATCAGGAAAAAGAGGGAGAGGACTCAAATCAATAAAATTAAAAATGAAAAAGAAGTTACAACAGACATTGCAGAAATACAAAGCATCATAAGAGACTACTACAAACAACTCTGTGCCAATAAAATGGACAACGTGGAAGAAATGGACAAATTCTTAGAAAGGTACAACCTTCCAATACTGAACCAGGAAGAATTAGAAAACATGAACAGACTAATCACACGTAATGAAATTGAAACTGTAATTAAAAATCTTCCAACAAACAAAAGTCCAGGACAAGATGGCTTCACAGGCAAATTCTATCAAACATTTAGAGAAGAGCTAACACCCATCCTTCTAAAACTCTTCCAAAATATTGCAGAGGAAGGAACACTCCCAAACTTATTCTATGAGGCCACCATCACCCTGATACCAAAACCACTTAAAGATACTATAAACAAAGAAAATTACAGACCAATATCACTGATGAATATAGATGCAAAAATCCTCAACAAAATACTAACAAACAGAATCCAACACCACATGAAAAGGATCATATACCATGATTAAGTTGGATTTCTCCCAGGGATGCAGGGATTCTTCAATACATGCAATTCAATCAATATGATACAACATATAAACAAGTTGAAGAATAAAAACCATATGATCACCTCAATAGATGCAGAAAAAGCTTCTGACAAAATTCAACACCAATTTATGATAAAACTTCTCCAGAAAGT
Source organism: Aethalodelphis obliquidens (assembly GCF_003676395.1). Classification (NCBI taxonomy): domain Eukaryota; kingdom Metazoa; phylum Chordata; class Mammalia; order Artiodactyla; family Delphinidae; genus Aethalodelphis; species Aethalodelphis obliquidens. The sequence continues at coordinate 35,228,983 of NW_020837948.1, forward strand.
GGGCACAGAGGGAAACTACCTCAACATAATGAAGGCCATATATGACAAACCCACAGCAAACATCATTCTCAATGGTGAAAAACTGAAAACACTTCCTCTAAGATCAGAACAAGACAAGTATGTCCACTCTCGCCACTACTATTCAACATCGTTTTGGAAGTCCTAGCCATGACAATCAGAGAAGAAAAAGAAAGAAAAGGAATACAAATTGGAAAAGAAAAAGTAAAACTGTCACCGTTTGCAGATGACATGATACTATACATAGAGAATCATAAAGATGCCACCAGAAAACTACTAGAGCTAATCAATGAATTTGGTAAAGTTGCAGGATACAAAATTAATGCATAGAAATCTCTTACATTCCTATATACTAACAAAAAAGATCAGAAAGAGATTTAAGGAAACAATCCCATTCACCATTGCAACAGAACAAATAAAATATCTATGAATAAACCTACCTAAAGAGGTAAAAGACTGGTACTCGGAAAACTATAAGACACTGATGAAAGAAATTAAAGATGACACAAACAAATGGAGAGATATACAAGGTTCTTGGATTGGAAGAACCAGTATTGTGAAAATGACTATATTACCCAAAGCAATCTGCAGATTCAATGCAATCTCTGTCAAATTACCAATGGTATTTTTTATAGAACTAGAACAAAGAGTCTTATAATTTGTATGGAGACAAAAAAGACCTCAAATAGCCAAAGCAATCTTGAGGGAAAAAAAAGGAGCTGGAGAAATCAAACCCCCTGACTTGAGAGTATACTACAAAGCTACAGTAATCAAGACAATATGGTACTGGCACAAAAATAGAAATATAGATAAGTGCAACAGGATAGAAAGGCAAGAGATAAACCCATGCATCTATGGTCAACTAATCTATGACAAAGGAGGAAAGGATACATAATGGAGAAAAGATAGTCTCTTCAATAAGTGGTGCTGGGAAAACTGGGCAGTTATGTGTAAAAGAATGAAGTTGTAACACTCCCTAACACCATACACAAAAATAAACTCAAAATGGATTAAAGATCTAAATGTAAGACCGGACACTATAAAACTCTTAGAGGAAAACATAGGAAGAACACTCTTTGACATAAATCACAGCAAGATCTTTTTTGACCCACCTCCTAGAGTAATGGAAATAAAAATAAACAAATGGAACCTAATGACACTTAAAAGCTTTTGTACAGCAAAGGAAACTAAACAAGATGAAAAGACAACCCTCAGAATGGGAGAAAATGTTTGCAAATGAATCAGTGGACAATGGATTAATCTACAAAATATATAAGCAGTTCATGCAGCTCTATATAAAAAAACAAACAACCCAATCAAAAATGGGCAGAAGAAGTGAATAGACATTTCTCCAAAAAGACATACAGATAGCCAAGAGGCACATGAAAAGATGCTCAACATCACTAATTATTAGAGAAATTCAAATCAAAACTACAATGAGGTATCACATCACATTGGTTAGAATGACCATCATCAGAAAATCTACAAACAGCAAATGCTGGAGAGAACTGGAGAAAAGGGAACCTTCTTGCATTGTTGGTGGGAATGTACACTGATACAGCCACTATGGAGAACAGTATGAAGGTTCCTTAAAAAACTAAAAATAGAACTACCAAATGACCAAGCAATCCCACTACTGGCCATATACCCAGAGAAAACCATAATTCAAAAAGACACATGCACCCCAATTTTCACTGCAGCACTATTTACAATAGGCAGGGCATGGAAGCAACTTAAATACCCATTGACAGACGAATGGACAAAGATGTGGTACATATATACAATGCAATATTACTCAGCCAGAAAAAGGAACGAAATTGCGTCATTTGTAGAGACGTGGATGAACCTAGAGACTGTCATATAGAGTGAAGTAAGTCAGAAAGAGAAAAACAAATATTGTATATTAATGCATGTATGTGGAATCTATGAAAATGGCACAGATGAACCAGTTTGCAAGGCAGAAATAGAGACACAGATGTAGAGAACAAACCTATGGATACCAAGGGGGGAAAGCGGGGATGATGGGATGAATTGGGAGATTGGAATTGACATATATACACTAATATGTATAAAATAGATAACTAGTAAGAACCTGCTGTGTAAAAAAAAATAAATAATATTCAAAAATTCAAAAAAAAGAAACTGCTGTATATAAAAAAAATATTAAATAAAAAATCAGTCCATCAGAGAAATATGAATACAATTCGATGTAAAGTTAAAAAAAAAAAAAAGCAAAACTATTTTCCCAGGATAACACCATACTTTTGCCAGAATAAGACACCATCCATCTGCAGGGCAGAATACTCATTTTCACATAAATGACAACTTTTGAACTCATAATTTTTTGCGTTAAGTGATAGGTCAATTTTCTTTCCAGTGTAAGAGGTATAAACTGTTAGTTTTAAAAATTCCTTATTCCACTTGAATTTACCTTAAACTTAAGCATCATAGTAGAAATAAAAGATTGGGCATTGTAATAGCTAAATAGTTAGCATGAAATAGCTTGGAAGCATGGAAGCTAGAGATCACTTCTCTAATTGTTTGTGTGAATATGTAATACTTATTTTCAAAAATTGACAATTTTTTCGTTTTGTTTTTCCTCCCTTACCCCTCCCAAAAAACAGTAGAATTATAATCCAATGACTTTATGAGTGATCATAGCTAGAAAACACAAATGCCAAAATTGACACCAGAATATAGCTATTATAAAGTAGGTGGCCTAACACAAAATTCTCAAAATTAAATATTTATATGCCTTGGGTCTCTAATGAAAACTTGTTTAGCATCAAGAAGGCAGGTATCAATTTTTTTTGTATATTCTCAGTTCTATATAAGACACTTTTTCACTTTCGCAATTTTAATTCAGATATTTCTAAGAAAATCCACATCATTTTTTATACATCTTTATTGAAGTATAATTGCTTCACAATGCTGTTAGTTTCTATTGTACAACAAAGTAAATCAGCCATATGCATACATATATCCCCATATCCCAGCCCTCTTGAGCCTCCCTTCCACCCTCCCTATCCCACCCCTCTAGATCGTCGCAAAGCACCGAGCTGATCTCCCTGTGCTATATGGCTGCTTCCCACTAGCTATCTATTTTACATTTGGTAGTGTATATATGTTGATGCTTCTCTAACTTCGCCCCAGCTTCCCCCTCCGCCCCACCATGTCCTCAAGTCCATTCTCTATATCTGCGTCTTTATTCCTGCCCTGCCACTAGGTTCATCAGGACCATGTTTTTTTAGATTCCATATATATGTGTTAGTATACAGTATTTGTTTTTCTCTTTCTGACTTACTTCACTCTGTATGACAGACTGTAGGTCCATCTACCTCACTACAAATAACTCAATGTCCTTTCTTTTTATGGCTGAGTACTAGTCTATTGTATACATGTGTCACATCACCTTTATCCATTCATCTGTCAATGGATATTTAGGTTGCTTCCTAAATGTAAACAACCTAAATAGTAATTAGTGCTGCAAGGAAAACTGTGGTTACATGTCTCTTTTTGAATTATGGTTTTCTCAGGGTATATGCTCAGTAGTGGGATTGCTGGGTCATATGGTAGTTCTATTTTTAGTTTTTTAAGGAACCTCCATACTCTTCTCCATAGTGGTTGTATCAATTTACATTCCCACCAACAGTGCAAGAGGATTCCCTTTTCTCCACACCCTCTCCAGCATTTATTGCTTCTAGATTTTTTGATAATGGCCATTCTGACCAGCATGAGGTGATACCTCATTGTAGTTCTGATTTGCATTTCTCTAATAATTAGTGATGTTGAGCATCTTTTCATGTGCCTCTTGGCCATCTGTATGTCTTCTTTGGTGAAATGTCTATTTAGGTCTTCTGCCCATTTTTTAATTGGGTTCTTTGCGTTTTTGATGTTGAGCTCCATGAGCTGTTTGTATATTTTGGAGATTAATCTTTTGCCTGTTGTTTCATTTGCAAATATTTTCTCCCATTCTGAGGGTTGTCTTTTTGTCTTGTTTATGGTTTCCTTTGCTGTGCAAAAGCTTTTAAGTTTAATTAGGTCCCATTTGTTTATTTTTGTTTTTATTTTCATTACCCTAGGAGGTGGGTCAAAAAAGATCTTGCTGTTGTTTATGTCAAAGAGTGTTTTTCCTATGTTTTCCTCTAAAAGTTTTATACTGTCCGGTTTCACATTTAAGTCTTTAATCCATTTTGACGTTATTTCTGTGTATGGTGTTAAGTAGTGTTCTAATTTCATTCTTTTACAGGTAGCTGTCCAGTTTTCCCCGCACCACTAATTGAAGAGACTGTCTTCTCCACTGTATGTTCTTGCCTCCTTTGTTGTTAGGTGACCATATGGGTGTGGGTTTATCTCCGGGCTTTCTATCCTGTACCATTGATCTATATTTCTTTTTTTGTGCCAATACCATACTGTCTTGATTACTGTAGCTTTGTAGTAGTGTTTGAAGTCAGGGAATCTGATTCCTCTGGCTCCATTTTTGTTTCTCAAGATTGCTCTGCCTAATCAGAGTCTTTTGTGTTTCCATTCAAGTTGTAAAATTTTTCATTCTAATTCTGTGAAGAATCTCATTGGTAGTTTGAAAGGGTTTGCATTGCATTGAATCTGTAGATTTCTTTGGGTAGTATAGTTATTTTTACAGTATTGATTCTTCCAATCCAAGAACATGGTATATTCCTCCATCTGTTTATGTCATCTTTGATCCTTTCATCAGTGTTTTATAGTTTTCTGAGTACAAGTCTTTCACCTCCTTAGTTAGGTTTATTCCTAGGCATTTTATTCTTTTTGTTGCAATGGTAAATGGGAGTGTTTCCTTAATTTCTCTTTCTGATTTTTCGTTGTTAGTGTATAGGAATGCCAGAGATTTCTGTGCAGTAATTTTGTGTCCTGCAACTTTACCAAATTCTTTGATCAGCTCTAGTAGTTTTCTGGTGGCAGCTTTAGGATTCTCTATGTATAGTATCATGTCATCTACAAACAGTGACAGTTTTACTTCTTCTTTTCCAATTTTCAGTCCTTTTATTTCTTTTCCTTCTCTGATTGTGATGGCTAGGACTTCCAAAACTACATTGAATAAGAGTAGTGAGAGTGGATATCCTTATCTTTCTCCTGATCTTAGAGGAAATGCTTTCTGTTTTTCACCACTGAGCATGATGTTTGCTGTGGGTTTGTCATATATGGCCTTTATTATGTTGAGGTAGGTTCTCTCTATGCCCATTTTCTGAAGAGTTTTTATCATAAATGGGTGTTGAATTTTGTCAGAAGCTTTTTCTGTATCTATTGAAATGATCATATGGTTTTTATTCCTTAATTTGTTAATATCGTGTATCACATTGATTGATTTGCATACATTGAAGAATCTTTGTATTCTTGGCATAAATCCCCTGAACATGATATATGATCCTCTTAATATGTTGTTGGATTCTCTTTGCTAGTATTTTGTTCAGGATTTTTGCATCTATGTTCATCAGTGATATTGGTGTATAATTTTCTTTTTTTGTGATATCTTTTTCTGGTTCTGGCATCAGGGTGATGATGGCTTCATAGAATGAATTTGGGAGTGTTCCTCCCTCTGCAGTTTTTTGGAAGAGTTTGAGAAAGATCGGTGTTAGCTTTTCTCTAAATGTTTGATAGAATTTGCCTGTGAAGCCATCTGGTCCTGGACTTTTGTTTCTTGGAAGATTTTTAGTCACAGTTTCAATTTCATTACGTATGATAAGTCTGTTTATATTTTCTAATTCTTCTTGGTTCAGTCTTGGAAAATTGTGCCTTTCCAAGAATTTGTCCATTTCTTTGTGGTTATCCATTTTGTTGGCCTATAGTTGTTTGTAGTAGTTTCTTATAATCCTTTGTATTTCTGCAGTGTCAGTTGTGATTTCTCCTTGTTCATTTCCAGTTTTATTGATTTGCATCCTCTTCCTTTTCTTGATGTGTCTGGCTATCAGGGAACAAGAAACTCTGTTGTAGGACTTTGACATTTTCATGTCAATAAAAATGATATTGATATTGCAGCTCTTAGTTTATATTTAGAGAGATAGATATACATTTTAAAGAAAAAGCCTGCTGAATAATATTCTAAATATATTAAGCATTTTGTATTGAAGTCCCAAAGCATGCAGACTTTAAAGAATGAATAGGAACCATACAATACTGAATAAAGTTGAAAAAAACTGGTTGACATACAATGACTAATTTGATAAGTGAGGTGATCAGGTGTCCTAGTTTGATAAGAACAGTTTCAGTTATTAGCAGTTTTTTGTGCTGCAGTCTCAGGTGGGAAGGAAGGGCAGGTTAGTCCCAGACTTGTTATGCTTCAGGAACAAAGAGATGTTGAAAGTTTTATGGCAAACTCTGCGGCATTGGAACATTCCTTTGGATTTAACTTTTTCATATAAAGACTGTTATGGTATTTCAAAGTATGTTTGAGGTTTATAGTCAGAAATCTTGGAATTAATAGTTCATTCCTTCAGCAACCCTTTCAGAGAGCAAAAATATATGAGACAATGAAACCCCCTTGGACAAGATTTTGTAGTGGCACATGAGACACCAAGGACTGATTTCACCATTTTTTATTAACTTGTCAAAAATACTACTTTTTCATGAGTGGTTTATGGAACAAATGTGTACATATGTTAAAGCAAGTTATGCAGAGGTGAAAAATATCGTAAGCAGAAGCCACAATCTCTAGATTATCAATTGCAGTTGTGCTCAGAAAAAGGAATGTTTAAATACTTTATTCCATCAGAACACATGCTATCCTGGCCTGCCCAGTGGAATGGCAGACTTCAACAGGATTCTGAAAGACTTAATATTGGGTTTTGTAACCAACAGGATATAGACTTGAACCAGAAACGTGGTATTGAGGCTACCCAGACTGGGTATGTGACTGAAACCAGAACTCTATATAAACTCTTAAGATTTTGGCTGGTTCATGTGGAGAGATACTCATCTTGCAGCCACCCAAGACAAGCCTCATTATTAAGCTCCCTTGCTGAGTAAACCTACCAACTGGAGCCTTTTTCTTCAGTCTCTCCCTGCCCTCTGGGTGCTGGTTTCAGATTACATGTGGGAAGCTCCCAAAGAGGTTCTGACCCAACTGTGGTACAGGGGAATAGATGGAAAAGTGGTTGTGGCATCCTGGATCACCTAGCCTTGTAAATATGTATGTCGACACATGTTAGAAAACTATAATGATGATTCCAGAGAGTAACCACATGACAACTGTTTCAATTTTGACCACTCCTTCACTGTGGAGCATGAGTGAGGATGCATAAGAAGGTGGGCTTTTACATTCCAGAAAAGAATCAGGTGGTATAGGGTGGACTAGTCTTCTTAGCCTTTTCCAGAGACCAAGGATAGATATATCCTCATGAAGATGTTTCAATTTGTTCAATTTTTTTTTTACTAAATTTTCCAGCTGTTGCATAGTCTCTTAAAAGAATATGCTTGTCCAGCTCCATATTGTATATATTGTTAACTCAAAATGAACTATATGTGTATAAAATAAATAGTTTTGAAATTGAAACTATTCTCTTTCTGAAATACTTTTTAAAATGTGTATATTTTTACATTAGGTAGAAATGTGCAATTAGGTATTATATATCACACCTGTAAAAAATATTCAAATAATTTAGTGTTTTTTTAACTTATCAAATCTCTAACTATATGTGTCACTTAAAAATGAAGATTAAAGAATCTTCAGTGAACTACAAGTTCAATAAAGTATTTTCTAAAAGAGAGTACACTATCAAATTTCAATTTATAAAACATATTAAAACCTAAAATGTATAGATATATAGAAAAACTGTTTTGCAACTGTCTAAAACAGACATTAGACATAGACAGACAAGGGTAATTGAAGATACAGTAACCAGAAACAAACAACCAAACCAGGCTAGGAAGAGTGGCAGAATCCAAGGATAACAGAGCAAAATAGCAAAACATTCCATGAAAACTAGAAGATCTGGAAGAACAGTTATGAGATTGAGCCTGAAGCGAGTACTAGAACTGCTGAAATCCAAATGCAAATAGATGTCTACAGTCTCAGTAATAGGTGAATTGGAGCTCCTAAATGTGTTAGGATTGTCCACACAAAAAATACTATGGAGGAATTAAAAGAGAGTTCAGAGAAGGCAAGGTAAACTGTGGCTAGTCAGAGAGAAAGTCTCCTATTTTTTCACTCACTATGTAATCATCCAAAACCATTTTTAAGTCCACAGATTTAGGCACCATGCAAGGGGTTGAATATACAAGATAAATAATGTATGTCACTGCTTTCAAAGAACTTTTTCATCTATAGAAGAGTATACAACATTTAAAAAAATGTAGTAGTGTATGTCTTCGGTATGGAGAGGTAGATAGTAAAGACACACTATAAGGATATTCTAAACAACCGACAAGAAAAAAGAAAACAAATATTATAGATACTTGTATTTTTCTCTTTTTAAAATTGTGAAAGGATTCCAACTACCTAGTTAATTAACACATCCACAATCTCACACAGTTATCTTCTCATAGATATTCGGATATTTCTACATACTCAGATCTGATTTTCTGAACAATTTGGCTAGGTATGGATAAATCCAGTGTCAATACTTCCAGAAGTCATGAAATAAAATACTTGACCTTTAGTTGTTCAGTTATTTTCAACTGGGACTAAAAGGTTTAGTCAAAATATGGCCTTTTCTCTAACTACACAAAACACCAGGGACATTGTAAACTAATCCAATTGCTCACAGATATTAATTTGGGATAAGGAAACTTGGCTATTTTGAGTACCCAGACATAAAAATTCAGTCCAGTTTCCACGTGATGGCTCTGGAAGATAATATTAGAAGAAAGCCTTTGAGAAAGAAAAAGTATGGCAGATGTTTCTGATCTTAGGAGGAAAAAAAACCTATTATGAAACCATGTGTGCAGAGCCATTCTTAAGTTCAAGTTTTATTTTTTGTGTGTGTGCTCAAAATATGCATTGTTCATAATGCTTCCTTTGATTCAAACTTTGAGATAAACTTACTGAAGAGGAAGAAGGAAAATAAATATATAAATGAGGTAAATGGCTGATTACATGGTTATTTTCTATGATTATCTGGGCAACAGTATTTAGCATGCCTATGAAACATGAAAGTATCCCTATAAGGTTTCTAAAATATTTATTTGAAAGAAAGGGATTACTGAAAATAATTTACTTCACAAATGTAGCTTGGGATTATTAAAAATACTGTAATTCCTTGTATATTTAAAATATAATCAACACATTATAATAGTCTGTAAATATCAAATCATTTTTAATTTAGTTAATATTTTAAAATGGAAGTTATTGCAAGATGAAATTTCAGATTGATTTTACACTTATTACTTATTATATTTCTAAATCTGTTTTTATATTCAATAACCTCTATATATTTGACTAAAGTTTTCTCAACTGAAGTATTTACATTAGTAAAATAAATACTTATAATACATGCTGACAAACAAAATATGTACTTGCATATTTCTAAAACAGAAACATGGCTAAGTAACAACTCTTTTAGATTGCTTTATATATGTCATAAAATTCCTTTGAAATTTTCATGGCACTCATTTCATCATTCTGTTTGTCTCCTTCATAAATGCTATAGCAAATTTCTAAACCAAAGAAACAAAAACAAAACCAACAAACAAACAATAAAACCTCTTTGCCCACTGAGAAGTTTTCCTAATATATTTTGAAACTGGAAATGAATTATTCCACTTATTAGGCAGAATTACCTCAAGACACTGTTTTTAAGTAATTATGAGATTGCTTTATTCTTCCCACCACTTCTAAATAATTTTCTTGTTGTTTGGGTTTTTTAAAAACATTTTTTATTGTTGTTTATGTTGCCACAATGTCTTAATTCAGATGAGGCACCTAGTTGACATCCCTCTTCCTTTTCCTAAAAACTGACTATATCAGCTTCAACTTAAAATTATCGTTTTTCGTCAAATCATGTTCTCTTCCTTCTTCAGGTTTTGTACAAGATATTTTTCAATGTCCACATGTTAAGAATATTTAATAAAGGTTTAGGATGGAAAAGGAAAAGGGAAGTTATGGGCAATGTACTGAAATGGGAATAACTCAGCTGGAGGAATATGTTAGAAAGGACCCCAGTGTCATATTTTCATGCCTTTGTTAAACCCCTCAAGTATGTACTGTTATCGCAAGAGTCTCACCTGCTGGGGAACCAAACGGACACTCGTGAAGACTCGTGAACACTAATTATTTCAGAGACGGTGCCTTATCATATGCTAAAGCACTGTATTAATATTATAAGTAAGTAACAGATTTAATCAAACCAGGGATAAGGTACCTCATCCATTAGTGTACACATTTCCAAAAGAGCAATCACAGCATCAATTGCACTGGCTCTTTCTGAAAGGAAAAAGACTGCTTCCTGTCTTCATGTACCTAATTTCCAACCCAACCCATGGGAAGCAGGTTATTTTCTATTAAATTTGTCTGAGCATCTCTTTAGGTCCCAAGACAAGAGTCATATGGTGAGTTCCTGAACAATTCCACGAGGCACTCTTGCCAGCAGGATTTTATTTTCTTACTCTTCCTCCAAAATATGTAGAAGGTACTAAGTTTCTGTTTGCCACAGGTTCCTTCTGCCTGACACAGCAAGGTGCCTTGACTAGAGACTAGAAAATGTTTTTTGTTTCAGTCAAGCATCCTAACTTGGAAAAACAGAGCAGACAGAAATTTGAAATTTGTCCCTTTGGGATCAAGAAGAGCACATGATTGGCTCCCTTCCAGGCTCTCAAATAGAACTTGGGCCATCTCCACTTACAGCAAGCTTCCCAAACGCTCATTGTGTGAATGTTCTTCATTATGCTCCTTTAATCTGTGAATGATTCAATATAATGGTACCTGGTATGTCTCCATTATTTTTTCTGTTCTTTGGGATAGCTTGATAAACACTCTTATAAAATTCATTCCATATTTTTTCTTATATTTGAAAGCCAGCAAGGACCCCTCAATATATTGTTATGTGGATGACGCCTATTATAATATACAGTAGGTTTTGTTTTATTAATCCTGCACCTTAATATGTGCTTATAGCTTTGCACATTACCACAGCTCATAGAAATGCAAAAACATTCACTTAAGTGTTTCTGAACCTAATGTACAATTGTATGATCACTCATAAATATCTGTTTAACTCTTCCATTATCCTTCCAAGTAAATGCCACATTGAACATTCAGTATGTTTGAATGTGTAACGTCTCATGCAAAAAATCACTTTAATTTAACCATAATTTTGCAATAACTAACTTTGAGGTATTTAATATAGCATTAGAGTATGAGTTTGAACTTATCGTTGGGATGTTATGCCATGAGCTGGAGGGTGCTATTACACTGGTGCCTGGCTCAGTGGCTCCGAGCATTATTGTTTCACTACAAAGAAAGAATAAAGCTGAGATGCTTGCCATATCTTTATTTCAGTAAGACTAAATCTCTGTGGCATTAAATTTGACCTGAAAGCTTAAAGGCCAAATGATAAAATATTCCAAGGTTAAGAATGGCTTGCTTCAAAAAGCAAGATGAACAAAATTCACATGAAACATATGGTAGGATTTTACACTTTTTTCTTTACTTCTTGGTATTTTCCTTATAGGCTTCCAGGAATTAATTCAGTAGTCCAGTTTTTGTATGGCTCAAATTTTGTATTGGAGTGATGGGGTGACCTTTGGAAAAGGCTTCAGACTAGAACTGATTTATTATATATTTCAGGTTTTCTTTAAAGAAACATTGTATAATCCTTATAGGAATACAATATGGTATGGTTCATTTAAAATAGCTGCCATATTTGACAGTAGAGAAGAAATAGCAGCATATTCTTGAGTCAGTTCACTTAATTCTCCCAATAAATATAGACAACACTTTGAGAATAAGAGGTGAGATTAGAGCCTTATAATGCTTATTCATATAACATCAAGATATCCGTATCAGGGGAGCTAAATGAGACAGGAGCACAGGTTAACCTGGAACCCTCTCCCAAAAGAACATCTCGACCATTTGGCTGGTTGACATATTATAAGTTAAATGCAGTTTATCCCAGTGCCTAGAACCTAAATCACAGTAATGATCAAACCATGTTATCTGGGCCAATATAACTATTTTGTGGCCAGACACTGAAGCACAAAAAATTTACCAAAAAGTGATTACCACTCAGTGAGGACATTAGGGAGACAGATTAGCCAGTCTTCCTTTTCCAATAAACTAGTACTAACTCATTCCTTTACCTGCATTTATTTTCTAAGGTAAAAGAAGGAAAAAAATCTTGACATCTGTTGTTTTCTTAAATTCCTATTCCCCTGGCTGCCACAAACATTATCCAGTATTTATTATTTTAACCTTGGCAGACACATGTCTCCCAATTGTATTTGGGTTTAATTTATAAGTACATTCTGCTTGGGATCATCTGAAGTATTTAGCATAAGTTTTCAGTTCTTGTGTGAGGTTGTTTTACTGTCCCAGGTATTTCCATTTTCATCTCCGTGAAGACTATGACATATTCTCACCCATTGCCACAAGACATGCAAAGCACCAAGGAGAGAAGTGATGTGACTGCTGCTACCCCGCACCGCCCCTCCTGCTCCAGTGTAATTGGGCTTGACAAGCTTCAGCCAGTGAAATTTGAGAGAACGCAACACCATGTCTGAGCAGAAGCTTTCGAAGGCACTGGGAATTTCTGCCAAAGGTTTTCTTTAATGTTCCAAGCAAGGCCAGCTGTTTCAGCTAAGAACATGGAATGCAGAGAAACATGGACAAACCCACAGTCTTCTGACAAGTAACACAAGAAAAATAAACATGTATTGTAAACTACTGAGGTTTTTAGTTTGTTTGTTACTAATCAAGGTAATAAAATTAATATACTCATTTAAGAAATACTGATTAAAAGGATATATTTTAGCAATTGAATTGTAATGGTGAAGTTGAATCCATTTTAGTTGATGTATCTATCAATGAAGAGTAGGAAAAACACTGCTTAAAATATTAGAAATGATTGGACTTATTTAAAAACTCATATTAAAACAAACCAGGACGATATTACTAGGCAATCTACACTTGCTAAAGAAAAAAAGATGCTTTGTTTGCTTTTGTTTGTGATAAATTAAGATGAAGTTACCAATCTTCTGATCATTTAATGATCGATCTTGAGGTTTCAAGGAACGCTCTCTCCTTCCATGGCAGCCCTCTCAAGCTGAGATTATATTTTCTCTCACAGTCATTAAGACATGGCCAGGTGATGAGGCAGGTAGCGTATTTTATTTCCTACTATGAACCCCAAAACATTCCCCTGCCTTCTTCTTTCAGGAGACTCCAGCTCCTCTGAAATCAGTGTCATCAATGGTGCCTCCTTCTGCTTCTCCTCACACTGTTCCAGCCATCTATCCATTTCACTCCCAGTCGCTGAAGGACTGCTCGACTCAGTTTACTCATATTCTGCACTTACCCCACTCATCATTCTCAGTGACTTCAAATACTCACATTGAGGACCTTCTCAAAACTCTGGTGTCTTTGCCCCTAGACTTCATCATCTCTAACAGATGTTTTCCCTATGTTCATTGTGTCTTATTCCCATGGACACACCCTGAATCTTGCATTACATGCCATCCTGACTGCCATTTCCTATATTTTCAGCTTACTTTTTTCTAGTACTCCTATTATAATAATTCTTTATATCATTAATGTTTTCATTTAACTGAGCTCTTGACTCTATCATTACACTCCTATTTCTTCTATTTTTACTCCTCTCTCTACCCAACTTTGATCATTATTTATCAATTCTTATAATCATGGCATGCAAATCACCTTTAACATTTGTTCTTCTCTCCTTCTCTGTCACGTTTCCTGGTAAAATCTCAGCTTCTGGAGGCTTTTAGCACTAATATATATTATATATATATATTATATATATATATATAAAATATGTATATATTACATATATATACTTACATATTCACTGTACCCAAACCTGAAGGTAGAATATATGATATGAAAGACGTTTCTTTAAACCCATCCCCTCAAACTAACACTGGATACAAATAATTCCTTCAGTGATCTGATTTTCTAGATTCTGATATAACTATAGGAGATGCTTATTTTACAAATATCCCCAAAACCTTCTCTCACTGCCATCCAATTTGCTTCACTAGCCATAATGATCTCTCTTATGTTCACTTTCAACCATTTTAGTCAAGCCATTTTTTACTTTCTAGCCTTAAATTTGCTCTTCTCACCACTCATTTGTAAAGGCATTCCTTCTTATACTTCAGGCATTAAATCTATATCATCTTCTCAGAGAGGCCTTCTCTCACTATACTATCTAAAGATGACTCCCTATTACATGCCCCCCATATATTTTCTTTCCTGTGCTTATTAAAATAATAATCTCAAGTATTTTTATTTGTATTTTTATCTCTATTTTAGACAGTAAGAAAGGAAAGGAATGTGATTCTTTTGTTCTCTGCTTTATCACCAGACCCTGATATTCCTGGCATACAGGAGGCATACAATAAATACTTGTTGAATGAATGAAAGAATGAATGAATGGTATATTAGGCAAATCACTTGAAACTACCTTGCTTCTGGCGTCACAACTATAAAATGAAATGGTTGAACTATGTGATATATAACATCTCTTCTGTGATTGTAGTCATATCTCCAACCCCTTGACTACAGTCTGAGGTTGTTGAATTCGTTGGTGCTCTGATGTGTCTAAGCTTGCTTTGCTGTTGTTTCCTCAGAGAACAGAGGATACAAGACTGGATCTTGAGACAGCTACATATTTTTGCTGGTTATCTGCTTTAACACCAAAGAAGAAGAATATCCATCAAGAGTCAAAAAGCAATCAGCAGTCCAAGCACTCTCTTTGTGTAGAAAGTCACCTCAATATAAACATAAAAGGTGTCTGTGGTACACTAAACATGCAACCAAACTTCCCATGGATTCTAGGTGCCTCTCCACAGGAATTCTACCCCTTGTATACGTTTTACTAACTTATTTGCTCCTGAGAACTCTCCATGCATTTGCCCCCTTTTCTCTATCCCCATCCCTATCTCTGTCCCTTATTTCTATATCATAAATAAATGGATTCACCTACTTCCAACCCCAGAGGTCCACTGCAATGTCCTTTGTAGTTATCCAGGCACACAGCTAAAAGGTGAGTAGTTTATATTTTCAGTTTCACTGAGGATAATGAGCAGATACATTTTGAGTTCTCCTGAAAGAATTTTAAAACCTTTTAAAATTTCCTGACTCTTCTAATTACAGGTTACAATTGTAACTAACATGCAATTTGGTTAAGATGTCATATTATGAGAGCACAATTTTCTCTAAGTTTTCCATATGTATTGACATAAAGCTTTTAAGAGGAATGTAAAGAAAGATAATTGTAGCAGTGCAGAGTAGAGATCAATTATTTCTATTACTTTGGGCAGAAGCAGGTCAGATGTGAATTAGACTCATTATTTCTCCTTATTCCCTCGGGCCCCCACCAGCAAGTACTCACTGATTCTTCCTAAGCATTTGTGACTTTCCCTAAACTCTGCATACACATTTTCAAGTCACAAATGCTTTAATTAGTTATTTGCTCAACTGTTCACCTTAAATAAACCCAGTTTATGAAAAAGTATATTTACGAAACAAGTAAATCAAAGAATACTTATCCCAAAACTTTCTGAACCGAGGTCCATTAGAGACTTAAGCCCTAATACTTTGAGGCACTGATTGTATATAATGAATTGACTTCTCTCTTGTGCATCTACAGTGCTCCTAGTTATAAAACATCCTTAGAATAATTAAGCAAGTCACTGCTTACACTATTTTCTTATATTCTGATTCAGATTAAGAGAAATCCTCACTGAGAAAGTTTTACATTATAATGCAGAGAGAGCAACCTGGCAGCTAAAATATATTAATAAAGAAAAGCATGTATAAGAAAAGTAACACAAAAAGAAACAAAATGAAAATGTTTTGCAATTTTGTATCAAGAATGCAAAATGGGCCAACTGAAGGGAAAACCCCATTAAAAGAAACAGCTTCTACTCAACCAAAAAAAGATTGCTATTATATGGGAATATTAGTACAATGTTTTCATATCTACTCTTCTTTTTGAAGAGAACCTTGAAATCTTAGAGGTTTTATGTGAAATTTCATGGTTTTGAAATATTTGAAACTCATTTTTAACCTTTTAATGTATTATACAGGAAAACACAATACTTCTTGGGTTATACCTCACTGGGCTTCCAGTTAGTGAAAAACTCTGCATTATTAAAATAATAATCTGAACAGTAAGCACTCAAGGAACATTTAAATGTATCATCTGCTAATCAAAATTTTATTTAAAGAGTTCTAACTGGAAGACATAAGTAAAAGTGCATTTTGTAAACAGTACTGCTTACCCAACCTGTATGTTTTTAAATTTAATAACATATTGATTAGGACCAAACTTTCTTCAATGTGGCCTGAGTATTAGACCTTATATTTACTGGTTTACTGACAAATTGAGGTGAATGTGAATTTCATGAATTATTATATCAACCAAGTGTAACAAACACTTCTTTATCACTAAATTATAGTAATATGGGATGCAGAATTCCAGAAATCTCATTGATCTGTCATTAATTAGGTACATATAAAACATGATATCTGGAGGAACTTCAAGATGGCAGAAGAGTAAGACATGGAGATCACCTTCCTCCCCACAAATACATCAGAAATACATCTACATGTGGAACAACTCCTACAGAACACATACTGAACGCTGGCAGAAGACCTCAGACCTCCCAAAAGGCAAGAAACTCCCCACGTACCTGGTAGGGCAAAAGAAAAAAAAAAAAAAAAAACAGTGATAAAAGAATAGGGACGGGACCTGCACCAGTGGGAGGGAGTTGTGAAGGAGGAAAGGTTTCCATACACTAGAAGCCCCTTCGAGGGCTGAGACTGCAGGGGGTGGAGGGGGGAAGCTTCAGAGCCACGGAGGAGAGCGCAGCAATAGGGGTGCGAAGGGCAAAGCGGGGAGATTCCCACACAGAGGATCGGTGCCAACCGGCACTCACCAGCCCGAGAAGCTAGTCTGCTCATCCGCCAGGGCGAGCCGGGTCTGGGAGCTGCGGCTCGGGCTTTGGTCGGATCCCAGGGAGAGGACTGGGGTTGGCGACGTGAACACAGCCTGAAGGGGGCTAGTGCGCCATAGCTAGCCAGGAGGGAGTCCGGAAAAAGGTCTGGAGCTGCCGAGGAGGCAAAAGACTTTTTCTTCCCTCTTTGTTTCCTGGTGCATGAGGAGAAGGGATTAAGAGCGCTGCTTAAAGAAGCTCCAGAGACGTGCGCGAGCTGCGGCAAACAGCGCGGACCCCAGAGACAGGCATGGGACGCTAAGGCTGCTGTTACAGCCACCAACAAGCCAGTGTGTGAGCACAGGTCACTATCCACACCTCCCCTCCAGGAAGCCTGTGCAGCCCGCCACTGCCAGGGTCCCGTGATCCACGGACAACCTACCCGGAGAACGCACGGTGCGCCTCAGGCTGGTGTGACGTCACAGTGGCCTTTGCTGCTGCAAGCTCGCCCCACATCCGCACCTCTCCCTCCCCGCGGCCTGAGTGAGTCAGAGCCCCCGAATCAGCTGCTCCTTTAACCCAGTCCAGTCTGAGCGAAGAACAGACGCCCTCTGGCGACCTACACGCAGAGGCGGGGCCAAATCCAAAGCTGAGCCCCAGGAGCTGGGAGAACAAAGAAGAGAAAGGGAAATCTCTCCCAGCAGCCTCAGGAGCAGCGGATTAAATCTCCACAATCAACCTGATGTACCCTGCATCTGTGGAATACGTAAATAGACAAGGAATCATCCCAAATTGAGGAGGTGGATTTTGGGACGAAGGATATATTTTTTTCCCCCTTTTCCTCTTTTTGTGAGTGTGTATGTGTATGATTCTGTGTGTGATTTTGTCTGTATAGCTTTGCTTTTACCATTTGTCCTAGGGTTCTGTCTGTCCGTATTTACTATTTTTCTTTAGTATAGTTTTTAGCACTTGTTATCATTGGTGGATCTGTTTTTTGGTTTGGTTTCTCTCTTCTTTCTTTCTTATTACTTTAAAAAATATTTTTCTTAATATTTTTTATTTTAAAAACTATTTTATTTTACTATATTTTACTTTATTTCATCTGCTTCTTCCTTCCTTCCTTCCTTCCTTCCTTCCTCTCTCTCTTTCTTTTTTTCTTTCTTTCTTTCCTCCTTTTATTCTGAGCCGTGTGGATGACAGGCTCTTTGTGCTCCATCCAGGCTTCAGGGCTGTGCCTCTGAGGTGGGAGAGCCAAGTTCAGGACACTGGTCCACAAGAGACCTCCCAGCTCCACATAATATCAAACGGTGAAAATCTCCCAGAGATCTCCATCTCAACACAAAGACCCAGCTCCACTCAACGACCAGCAAGCTAGAGTGCAGGACACCCTATGCCAAACAACTAGCAAGACAGGAACACAACCAAATCCATTAGCAGAGAGGCTGCCTAGAATCATAAGAAGACCACAGACACCCCAAAACACACCACCAGACGTGGACTTGCCTGCCAGAAAGACAAGGTCCAGCCTCATCCACCAGAACACAGGCACTAGTCCCTTCCACCAGTACGCCTACACAACCCACTGAACCAAGCTTACCCACTGGGGACAGGCACCAAAAACAAAGGGAACTACGAACCTGCAGTCTGCAAAAAGGAGACCCCAAACACAATAAGTTAAGCAAAATGACAAGACAGAGAAACATACAGCAGATGAAGGAGCAAGGCAAAACCCGGCCAGACTTAACAAATGAAATAGGAAATAGGCAGTATACCTGAAAAAGAATTCAGAACAATGAGAGTAAAGCAGATCCAAAGTCTTGGAAATAGAATGGAGACAATAAAAGAAACATTTAAGAAGGACCTAGAAGAACTAAAGAGCAAACAAACAGTGATGAACAACACAATAAATGAAATTAAAAATTCTCTAGAAGGGATCAACATCAGAATAATGGAGGAAGAAGAACAGATCAGTGACCTGGAAGATAAAATAGTGGAAATAACTATCACAGAGTACAATAAAGAAGAAAGAATGAAAAGAATTGAGGACAGTCTCAGAGACCTCTGGGACAACATTAAATGCACCAACATTCGAATTATAGGGGTCCCAGAAGAAGAAGAGAAAAAGAAAGGGACTGAGAAAATATTTGAAGAGATTATAGTTGAAAACTTCCCTAATATGGGAAAGGAAATAGTAAATCAAGTTCAGGAAGCACAGAGAGTCTCATACAGGATAAATCCAAGGAGAAACATGCCAAGACACATATTAATCAAACTACCAAAATTAAATACAAAGAAAAAATATTAAGAGCAGCAAGGAAAAAACAATGAATAACACACAAGGGAATCCCCATAAGGTTAACAGCTGACCTTTCAGCAGAAACTCTGTAAGCCAGAAGGGGGAGGCAGGACATATTTAAAGTGATGAAGGAGAAAAACCTACAAGCAAGATTAATCAACCCAGCAAGGATCTCATTCAGATTTGATGGAGAAATTAAAACCTTTACAGACAAGCAAAAGCTAAGAGAATTCAGCACCACCAAACCAGATTTACAACAAATGCTAAAGGAACTTTTCTAGGTAGGAAACATAAGAGAAGGAAAAGACCTACAATGACAAATGCAAAACAATTAAGAAAATGGTAATGGGAACATATATATTGATAATTACCTTAAATGTAAATGGATTAAATGCTCCAACCAAAAGACATAGACTGGATGAATGGATACAAAAACAAGACCCGTATATATGCTGTCTACAAGAGACGCACTTCAGACCTAGGGACACATACAGACTGAAAGTGAGGGGATGGAAAAAGATACTCCATGCAAATGGAAATCAAAAGAAAGTTGGTGTAGCAATTCTCATATCAGACAAAATGGACTTTAAAACAAAGACTATTACAAGAGACAAAGAAGGACACTACATAATGATCAAGGGATCAATCCAAGAAGAAGATATAATGATTGTAAACATGCACCCTACATAGGAGCATCTGAATACATAAGGCAAAAACTAACAGCCATTAAAGGGGAAATTGACAGTAACACAATCATTGCAGGGGACGTTAACACCCCACTTTCAGCAATGGTCAGATCATCCAAAATGAAAATAAAAAAGGAAACACAAGCCTTAAATGATACATTAAACAAGATGAACTTAATTGATATTTATAGGACATTCCATCCTACAACAACAGAATACACATTCTTCTCAAGTGCTCATGGAATATTCTCCAGGATAGATCATATCTTGGCTCACAAATCAAGGCTTGATAAATTTAAGAAAACAAATCGTATAAAGTATCTGTTCTGACCACAATGCTATGAGACTAGGTATCAATCAAAGGAAAAAATCTGTAAAAAATAAAAACACATGGAGGGTAAACAATACACTACTTAAAAACCAAGAGATCACTGAAGAAATCAAAGAGTGAACCAAAAAGTACCTAGAAACAAATGACAATGAAAACACGATGACTGAAAACCTTTGGGATGCAGCAAAAGCAGTTATAAGAGGGAAGTTTATAGCAATACAATCCTACCTTAAGAAACAAGAAACATCTCAAATAAACAACCTAACCTTGCACCTAAAGCAATTAGAGAAAGAAGAATGAAAAAACCCCAAAGTCAGCAGAAGGAAAGAAATCATAAAGATCAGATCACAAATAAATGAAAAACAAATGAAGAAACGATAGCAAAGATCAATAAAACTAAAAGCTGGTTCTTTGAGAAGATAAACAAAATTGATAAACCATTAGCCAGACTCATCAAGAAATAAAGGGAGAAGACTCACATCAATAGAATTAGAAATGAAAAAGGAGAAGTAACAACTGACAATGCAGAAATACAAAGGATCATGAGAAATTACTACAAGCAACTATATGCCAATAAAATGGACAACCTGGAAGAAATGGACAAATTCTTAGAAATGCACAATATTCCGAGACTGAACCAGGAAGAAATAGAAAATATGAACAGACCAATAACAAGTAATGAAATTGAAACTGTGATTCAAAATCTTCGAACAAACAAAAGCCCAGGACCAGATGGCTTCATTGGCGAATTCTATCAAACATTTAGAGAAGAGCTAACACCTATCCTTCTCAAACTCTTCCAAAATATAGCAGAGAGAGGAACACTCCCAACCTCATTCTACAAGGCCACCATCACTCTGTTACCAAAACCAGACAATGATGTCACAAAGAAAGAAAACTGCAGGCCAATATCACTGATGAACATAGATGCAAAAATCCTCAACAAAATACGAGCAAAGTGAATCCAACAGCACACTAAAAGGTCATAGGGATTCTCTGGTGGCACAGTGGTTGAGAGTCGGCCTGCTGATGCAGGGGACGCGGGTTTGTGCCCTGGTTCAGGAAGATCCCACATGCCGCGAAGGGACTGTGCCCGTGAGCCATGGCCACTGAGCCTGCACGTCCGGAGCCTGTGCTCTTCAATGGGAGAGACCACAACAGTGAGAGGCCGCATACCGCAAAAAAAAAAAAAAAAAAAAAAGGTCATACACCATGATGAAGTGGGGTTTATCCCAGGAATGCAAGGATTCTTCAACATAAACAAATCAATGTGATACACCATATTAACAAATTGAAGGAGAAAAACCATATGATCATCTCAATAGATGCAGAGAAAACTTTTGACAAAATTCAACACCCATTTATGATAAACACCCTGCAAAAAGTAGGCATAGAGGGAACTTTCATCAACATAATAAAGGCTATATATGACAAAGACACAGCCAACATCATCCTCAATGGTGATAAACTGAAACCATTACCACTAACATCAGGAACAAGACAAGGTTCCCCACTCTCACAACTATTATTCAACATAGTTTTGGAAGTTTTAGCCACAGCAATCAGAGAAGAAAAAGAAATAAAAGGAATCCAAACTGGAAAAGAAGAAGTAAAGCTGTCACTGTTTTCAGATGGCATTATACTACACATACAGAATCCTAAAGATGTTACCAGAAGACTACTAGAACTAATCAATGAATTTGGTAATGTAGCAGGATACAAAATTAATGCACAGAAATCTCTTGTATACCTATACACTAATGATGAAAAATCTGAAAGTGAAATTAAGAAAACAATCCTATTTACCATTGCAACAAAAAGAATAAAATATCTAGGAATAAAGCTACCTAAGGAGACAAAAGACCTGTATGCAGAAAGTTATAAGACTCCTGTGAAACAAATTAAAGATAATACAAATAGATGGAGAGATATACCATGTCTTGTATTGGAAGAATCAACATTGTGAAAATGACTATACTAACCAAAGCAATCTACAGACTCAATGCAATCCCTATCAAACTACCACTGGCATTTTTCACAGAATTTGAACAAAAAATTTCACAATTTGTGTATGGAAACACAAAAGACCCCAAGCAGCCAAAGCAATCTTGAGAAGGAAAAACAGAGCTGGAGGAATGAGGCTCCCAGACTTCAGACTATACTACAAAGCTACAGTATTCAAGACAGTATGGTACTGGCACAAAAAGAGAAATATAGATTAGTGGAACAGGATAGAAAGTCCAGAGATAAACCCACGCACATATGGTCACCTTATCTTTGATAAAGGATGCAAGAATATACAGTGGAGAAAAGACAGCCTCTTCAATAACTGGTGCTGGGAAAACTGGACAGCTACATGTAAAAGAATGAAATTAGAACACTCCCTAACACCATATACAAAAATAAACTCAAAATGGATTAAAGACCTAAATGTAAGGCCAGAAACTATCAAACTCTTAGAGGAAAACATAGGCAGAACACTCTGTGACATAAATCACAGCAAGATCTTTTTTGACCCACATCCTAGAGAAATGGAAATAAAAACAAAAATAAATAAATGGGACCTAATGAAACTTCAAAGCTTTTACGCAGCAAAGGAAACCATAAACAAGACAAAAAGACAACCCTCAGAATGGGAGAAAATATTTGCAAATGAAGCAACTGACAAAGGATTAATCTCCAAAATTTAGAAGCGGCTCATGCAGCTCAATATGAAAGAAACAAACAACCAAATCCAAAAATGGGCAGAAGACCTAAACAGAGATTTCTCCAAAGAAGATATACAGATTGCCAACAAACACATGAAAGAATACTCAACATCATTAATCATTAGAGAAATGCAAATCAAAACTACAATGAGATATCATCTCACACCTGTCAGAATGGCCATCCTCAAAAAATCTACAAAGAATAAATGCCGGAGAGGGTGTGGAGAAAAGGGAACCCTCTTGTACTGTTGGTGGGAATGTAAATTGATACAGCCACTATGGAGAACAGTAAGGATGTTCCTCAAAAAACTAAAAATAGAACTACCATACGACCCAGCAATCCCACTACTGGGCATATACCCTGAGAAAACCATTATTCAGAAAGAGTCATGTACCAAAATGTTCATTGCAGCTCTATTTACAATAGCTAGGACATGGAATCAACCTAAGTGTCCATCCACAGATGAATGGATAAAGAAGATGTGGCACATATGTACAATGGAATATTACTCTGCCATAATAAAAACGAACTTGAGTTATTTGTAGTGAGGTGGATGGACCTAGAGTCTGTCACACAGAGTGAAGTAAGTCAGAAAGAGAAAGACAAATACCGTATGCTAACACATATATATGGAATTTAAGGGGAAAAAAATGTCATGAAGAACCTAGGAATAAAGACACAGACCTACTAGAGAACGGACTTGAGGATATAGGGAGGGGGAAGGGTAAGTTGTGACAAAGTGAGAGAGTAGCCTGGACATATATACACTACCAAACGTAAAATAGCTAGCTAGTGGGAAGCAGCCGCATAGCACAGGGAGATCAGCTTCGTGCTTTGTGACTACCTAGAGGGGTGGGATAGGGAGGGTGGGAGGGAGGGAGATGCAAGAGGGAAGAGATATGGGGACATATGTATATGTGTAACTGATTCACTTTGTTATAAAGCAGAAACTAACACACCATTGTAGAGCAATTATACTCCAATAAAGATGTTAAAAAAAAATAACATGATATAAAATTTTCAGAACGAACAGCATTATAAAATTGCGAAGTCTCACTTTTTCTCTTCATGACTTTAATTTGCCTAAGTGTTTCCTGTAGCAAGTTCTTGCTTGGTGCATTTGTTTATCCTGGTGATGAGTTTGTGTTTGTTTTGTTTTGATTTTTATCGAAAGTTTATTATCCAACCAACAGCTGTATTGAATGAGTTCCCACTACAGTTCCATTTACAATGAAACATTTCCACTTAAATGCTTAACTTTATCTCTTGAGAGTCTCCCCTCCCACTTAGTGCTCAAACTGTACTGAATAGCCTGACATTTCCTGAAACACCATTCTAAAAGCCCCTGACTTTCTACATGCTCTGCTCAAGATGTTCTGTCTTTCATCTGTTTGCCTAACTCCGTAGTTATCCTTGAAAACAGAGCCTAGAACTTTGCTCTTCCAAGAAGCTGTTTTTTCTTTCTTCCAATTCCCTTGCATCCAAAATTGTAACTCCAAGAGCTTACCGAAGCTCTAGAGGCATACTTCCAAATGCTACTGTTAGTGGGCTGTAGAATACTGCAATTTATTTAATTTTAATGTCTGATCTCCCTCTGAGATAATGACCTCCTAGGCTGCTTAGGGGTTGCATTTTAATCCTGTCTATGTTCCCACACATCACATCCAGCCTTCTCCATTCATAGCTGGTCATTTAAAGGTGGATGAATTTAATTAAGTGCCAAATATTTCTTCAGAGATGCCTGTTATTGGAATTTCTTTTAAATCCAGAATACATTCATTTACTATTTTAAAAATCAAAAACTAACGTAGAGGATTCAAAATCCTAACCAACATCACCACAACAAGTGACCACCTCCACCCATTTTATTTTTGCTGTTTTGTTCACTGAGAAACAGTCACGGTGACAGAAATGCATTAGTAGAAGAGGATTTGCAGAAGTATCAATAATCACGGAATGTCCCAGCAATCCACTAGGAGTGTCAAAGGTTTTTAATTATTTGATCCTAGACAGAAATGCATTAGTAGAAGAGGATTTGCAGAAGTATCAATAATCACAGAATGTCCCAGCAATCCACTAGAAGTGTCAAAGGTTTTTAATTATTTGATCCTAAGACAGTTTTTTTTTATTGGAGTATAATTGCTTTACAATGGTGTGTTAGTTTCTGCTTTATAACAAAGTGAATCAGTTATACATATACATATGTTCCCATATCTCTTCCCTCTTGCATCTCCCTCCCTCCCACCCTCCCTATCCCACCCCTCCAGGCAGTCACAAAGCACCGAGCTGATCTCCCTGTGCTATGCGGCTGCTCTAAGACAGTTTTTGATTCGATTCCTTAGCTCACTCTTCAGCAAGGATGGGCTCTAGATTCAGGGTTCTTAACTTCCTAAATCTTGAGAGGGGTGGTATCCCTTTCCCCTGGGTGGAGAAACAGGGGTTATACCACCCCTCTTTTTGAGCAAGAGGACTTGTAAACCCCCAAAGTTCAGGCTGGCTGACAACTGCAGCCACTGCCCAGCTTGAGAAGACCCGAGAGTCCAGATGGGTGTTGAGGTGGAGGTGGTCGAACCTCCAGAAGCTCATCTCCAGACACCCTTACAGGCCTCCCTCCATTACCCCAAGCCCCTCCCCTTCTCCCCTCCCCCAACAACCCCCGCCCCCGGCCCCACTGCCGCCCAGCACGCAGGTTAAAAGATGCGACCAGGCTCTGGGAGAAATAGTGAGGTGAAGGCCCATTATAACTTCTAGTATCAGATTTAAAATAAATAAATTAATTAATTTTAAAAAAAAGAATGGTCTAAACTGACTGCTGAGACCTTTAGAGAATTTTCTAGTTTCTGTCTGTTTTTCTGTCCTTCTACATTCTTTGAGTGGAGAATGTGGGGTGGGGGGCAGGTGTTGCCTTGCATTTAAAGGAAGGCCCTTGGTGGCTGTTTTATCTCCGAATCCTGTTTCTTCTCTATGAAGTTTAAGTGGAATTGGAGTTTTCTAAACTTATTAGAGTTTTCTAGACTTCTGCCAGAGGAATAGTATCCATGAAGGGAGTGAAAGATCCACATACACGTTCCCAGAGTTCCTTATGACAGCTCTGTCATCACTTGTTTCCTGCAGAATCCTGAGTCAGGGTCGTCATCCAGCACCCACCCTGAGTGGGCAGTTGGCTGATCGTGCATGTATTTGTACTTTCCGGATTGAGCCATGCAGGGAATATAAAACGTCCTGTAACTCCTTTCCCCCTCCCTCCCCCACTTACTCTGCTTGGGGAGAGCATGAGTTTGCATGTGCACCCACGTGTGTATTGAGCACAGGTGCTTGGCAGAAGCTAACCCTCTCACAATGCACCCCCAGTTCTACCTGAAGCATTTCTCCCTCAAGAGGTGTCTCTAATCTGTCCCCAGCTGAGGTGTCCTCTTCACGCTGAAGTGGACAGACTCAGAGCACCCACGTCCAGAGAACTAATGCTTTGGGGTCCCAGGAGGGCAACCTGACTTCTTCCTACTGTGCTGCTCTCTCTCCAGACGGTGCCAACACTGGTTCCCCAGCAGGGAGTGTCTGGTCGGGGTGAGGAGTGAGGGCTGTCCTTGCCTCCCGCACTGTGCAGGCAGCGCTGCTACAAAACAAGACAGCAGCAGCTAGGCGATTGGCTGTTTCTTCTCATTTCCCTGCTAGGAAGAGGAAAGGACCAGTGATATCGTTGAGCTCAAGTGCAAGTAGCAGCCGCCACCTCCAATGCCTTAGAAGGCTGATCTAAAAAGAAAGCTTAGTGCCAGGGAGGAGGGGTGGACTGCCCTGGGCGCTTGTGTGAACCTCGCAGGACCACACAGGGCACTGATTGCCTGGGACACAGCAGGAGCTCAGCCTCCGTGGATCCTCCACTTCACTGCAGAGATCCTGCTGCTCCAGGAGGGGCATCTGGGCTGCCTGATCGCCTCACATTTTATGGATTCCCCCCACCTCGGCTATTATCTCCCCCAAACAGAACATTCCTATCAAGAGAAGTGAGGGAGCTGGTGCCTCCAGGGCTTTCCTGGGCATCCAAGATGAGCTCCTACAGGAAGAAGGGAACGATCTGCACCATAAGTCTGCTCCTGATCGTTCGTAAGACAAAAGAAATGGCAAGAACTGAGGGACGGGGGGAATACAACTCATGTGGTAATTCAGGATATAACAAAAAGTGAAGCTATAAATGAAATGTGAATATAAATGGTAGAATAAGGGTTGAAGATGGAAAAGAATCTGGAAAAAATATATGCATATATAACTGAATCACTTTGCTGTACACCAGAAACTAACACAACATTGTAAATCAACTATATTTCATAAAAAACCATGTGATCTGTTTATGAGACATTGCTCTTCTTTCAGAAAATGAATGTTTGTAGGATTCACACACAAAAAGAGTTTTTCACTCTTTAGCCCTCTCTAGAATGTTATAAAATCAAGTCCTGTTTAGTGCTGGACATAAAGTGAGTTTCTTTAGTAATTCATAATGAATTTAACATCATGTCATAGATGCCTTGTGCTTGACCAACATATTAAACACTGATTTATACTTTAAATATAGATATTTTAATAACAGAGTGTCAGCTCAATTTAATGATGCTTAGGGAATGATGTGTATCATAAAAGTAAAACCATTACACAATTGACATGTTCAGGGATCAACCTATGATTTTTGAATCACTGTCTTCACACTGTGCTGTTAAGATATTCAACAAAATACTTACATTTAGCATCTTATTCTCTTCTGTACTTAATGGTCTCCTAGAGAGAATTTAAAATTATGTATTCCTATGGTTTTAAAATTAAAAGATAGATATGCCTTCTGATGGGAATTTTTTCCCCGTCTTAGCTGCATGGAAGACTGAATTGAAATTAAAGTAAGCTAACCTTAGGATGTACTTGAAAATCTTTTATTAATTTACCTTATAGATTAATTGCTACTCATACTTCTACATTCTTTTACATTGATGAAACATTTACTGAGTACTGTTTATGTATAGATGTCTGACAAAATCCTTACTCTTAAAGGGAGAGATTGGAAAATAAAAGTGAATGAAACTCGGTACTAGGAAAAATAAAAATGTGAAGGGGTTAAAAAGAAGGAGAGTCTACCTACTTCATTCTGCTGGAAAGTTTTCTGGGTCTAATAAAGAAAATGAAATTTAAATGACTCTTTGAATAGATAAATTCTTGATATAAAAATTGGGGAAAAGGAAAAAGGCAGAGGAGATATGTGAAGAAAGTGAAGGCTTTGTTCAGGAACCAGTTTGGATACAACTTTATGTGTCAAGACCTAGAAGAAAAATGTCTAGAAGTGTTAAAAATAGGTAGGGATAAGTTGGGCAGACCTGGCTTCACCCCCATAATTTTACCCAGACCCTTTCTGTTGCCAAAGCACTTTCTCTGCATGCTCTTTACGGAAGAGCAGAAAGTACCAGATGGTACCAAACTATCAAATGGTACATGGCCCTGAGAAACAAAGACATGGGTGGAGAACCATTAGGTAGTAAGCTGCCCTTGAAGTAAGGAAAGAGGAAAGTGTGTCGGGCTATTTTGCAGCTCACCTGTGACGAAGGACATATTAATCACTAAGAGGTGTGGGGACTGAGGATAGGGAGAAAAAGTCTAGTGGCTTCCTTAACGTTACTTGGTAATAAAAATAAAGCTAAGAGTCCACAACCCCTCCCCTTTTTAAAAAAAATGTCAAGAAGAAAGAATTAAACGGTTGCATTACTCACACTCCCTACCTTATTGTTAAAAAGTCTTAGTTTTAGCTTCCTTGCTCTGGCCATTAAAATGCCCAGAGCATGGACAGCATAGTTAAAATGACCTACATATAGGAAATGCTATGCAGAAAGAGGAAGAGACTGAGGATCATGGAACATACCTCTCTGGGGAGTGGGTGAAAGAAGAGAAGGTTGTGAAAATGTGAGATTTCTAGAAGGGTACTGTCAAAGAGAAACAAAGTCAGACGCTAGCCAAGTGCTAAGGACAGGTTTCATTCAGTAACTACTGCAACAGGGAAAAGAACCCAGCATGAACTGAACTCAAATCCTCAAAACAAAAGTGAGAGACCTTTTAAAGGCTGAAGGTGCTAGGAGAAAGGCGTGGAGGGGTGGCCCACGTGAGCAGGCCCCCTGGATTTAAGCGGTGCTTACGGGGAGGAGAAACATTTCTATCTTTATGACAGGAGGCAGTCAGGCAAGGCACTCACTGAAGTGACGCCCTTATCCTCCCTCAGGGACTGGGAGCTAGAGTGAGAGATAGCTCCCTGAGTGCATTTCAAAGAGACTGCTCTAGTCCTGAAGACAAGGGTGGTAGTTTTACATCTCAAAGGGCAGAGAAAAGATTTATAATTGCCAGCTTTCTAAAGTAACTGCTCTAACAGAGGCTTCTGGGCCTAGTCACTTATCACCAGATTCTGGCTGAAACAAATTCTGGCAGCATTGAGATTTCTCAGGAAGGCACTTTAAAGGGGGCTGGGGTCACACTAGGCCATGACCCTGAGCTGATAGGAAAGTGCTAGAGTCTGCAGGGGTTCTCCAGGAGTCACTATGTGCTGAGAATTCTGCAGTCCTCAGTGCAAAGCCATTTAAACACAAGTAGGTTAAAAAGAGTTTTTGCAGCTATGAATTAATAAAGTGGGTTTAATGATAATTTCATTTCAATGACCTGTTTATCAATATAGTCTAAAACCTTAAGATTAATACACTCACACACAGGTCATATTAGGAAATAGTGTATATTGATATCTACATTAATACAGATTTGATTAAGGGCTTACTATAGGCATGGCACTGTTTTGAATTACAGTACATTTTAAAAGTATATTTTTAGAAACCCATTGATTATTAATTTTTCTTTGGGTATTATTTTCATAGTGGCAATAGTAACGGTGATTTTTTTCTTCATAGTTAGAACTTCATAATCAATATGAACTGCTGTAATAACTCTGCATAATGTTTTTTTCTGTTGCTGACATATACGTAAAGTTTTACTGGCATATGTATTAAAATGCTGCACAAGTTTAGGGAAATCTTAAATTATAATCTAGACATAATTGTAGAATAATAGTTTAGAAAAGATCAATTAATGTTCTATTATTTATGCTATCAATGGGAAAAAATTTAAACTTAAAAAGCCATATATACATTTATTATTTTTCTAATGTAGTTTCTCCCAAAATAAACCTTCATAAAAGATACAAGCTAAAGTGACAACACCTTAATAATAGGAAATATGCACTGGATGTCTTTACTTCTCCCTGGGCCTAGCATACTGTCAGGCACTTAGCATACACTCAATGATCACTTATTAATTAATATGATGATTATAAATGGAAACATTTTAATTAAAAAATTACTGGATAAAGAATACCTATAGATTTCTTGGGGAAAAAAGTTGTTTGAAGGCAGAGACTATTTGTTCTCAAACCCATCACTAAATTTATAGAATTGGAATGGAAGTAAGTTGGAAAATTCATTGTCATTCAGTAACTAGAAAAGTTTCCTCCCACCTCAAACAAACATGCGTATTCCTTCCTTGATCCCACACCATTCTTCTCATTAAACTACTAGTGTGCATGCACTGCCATTTCTTTTGGTTTTGTTTTCATTCTTAAATTCACTAGCTCTGCTCCCAGCATTAGGCTGATAATTCTGTGGTGTCAGTTCTTATCTTACAGAAGAGTAACTTGTACAAAGTTGGAGTTGATCAGTGGGAATATCACCACTCTCTTCTCTTCTAATTTCTCTTTTTTCCATCCTTTTCTCTTTTGCTCTATTTTTCTTTGTCTTTAATCTTGTCTTATCAATTGTATCTACTTTTTCCCCCCTTTTATTCTAACTTTATCTTTTCTGATATATTTATACAGGGAATGTCCTTTTTAACACTGGTGTCAGGGAATATGACATATTGTTGTGACATATACATTGTTTGTTGTTATGTTGGGGACCATAAATCTCTGTAACATTTAAACATGATGGAACATGTTTAAATGTACTAAGCACACTCACATGTACTAAGCACATGTACTAAGTGTGTACATGGCACACTTAAGTGTGTACTAAGCACACTCACATGCACCCCTTGACCAGATTATTACAAGTTTAATCATGAGCTCCTTTGTGCAAATTATATGGTCTAAAGAGAACTTTTAAGGTAGACTTTTATTTTCTAAACTTACTGGGAGCTGAGATTTGGGTGTTGCTGAAGTGCTACATCCTCACAGAGACCCTGTATACAGCGTCTACAACAGCCTCCCTCTCCTTCATCCTCTGTTGCTCTCTCTGTCTTATTTTTCTAATCACTGATGGATGTTACATATTTTTTCAGATGTTACTTTTTTTTCAATGCATTTACCCCTCCTTAGAGGACAAGTCTACAAGGGAAGTATTTTAGTTTGTTTTGCTTATTCCTTCAATAAATATTCATTGAGTAAATAAAAGAAGGAATGCTAAAGTATAATGATGCTTCTGAACTGTTCGTTAGAAATCATAGATAGTTTGTTCCTATTTCATTTGTCCCCTTTAAAGGAGAATTGGGAAACTTGGAGATATCTTGTAATACTAATTGCCACTACTTGAGAACATATTATCCTTTTTTGGTTGAGATGGAATTCAATATTTCTTTACCTGCTTTGCGGGTTTCAGTTCCAAAAAAAGAAAAACACGAGTAACTAACCTTTCTGATGTTAACTCTAGGGAAGAACAGAATTGATGAATTTATGGGTGATCTTCTTGAACTCTAGTGGAGTTACGTGGTGCTCTTCCTCCATGCTCTACCTGCCCTTAAAGCACACCCATGAGTGTGGACTCTCTGGCCGTCACACTCTAGATGCAGTTATTGTTGAATACTTTATTTGGCACTTACTTATGCACATCTTTGGGACATCACTTTCATTACAGTTGTAGACTCTTATTTAACATTTTTATTTAACATTTTATGTTGTTGTTTTCCTCAATCACATTTTAAACTCCTTGAGGGCAGTGTCCATTTCTTATTCTTTCTTAGCACAGTCCATATAATAGGCACTTAATGAATGTTTATCTTATCTGATACACCAAGATATACAACATCTATTACCCAAATCATGGATTCAATCTCAATTATGGCTTTGCCTTGAAATGTAGATTAAAGCGCAGATCAGTGTTACTCAGATGCTATTTCCATACATTTAAGCAGTAAGAGAACTCATTAGGAGTTTATAATACCTTCATTACAACTGAAGGATTTTTTTCTTAATTTAAGAGCTCTGTAACAAATGATTTTCAAATAACCAAATCTTCTTGGTATATAATGTGTTACCATTACCATTAAGAGAACCTGAGAGAAATATAAACAAATATAAGAGAACATAAGAAGTATGATATACAAAAGTTGTATGATAAAACACCATTTCTTTTCCTATATAAAGGTAACAAATATTTCTACATTAGTAAGTACATATTAAATGAAATCTCCTATTCAATTACCTCAAACTTCTTCATCAACCAACATAGACATGTGTGTAAATATAGAAATACATGTGTGTATATACACTAAATACATACATACACATAAGTAGAATATATACATATGCATTTGCATATATATACATATACATTCGCAGTATATACACTATAATTTTCAGTAGCCTAGGTGTTGATCTGCCTATTGGAATAAACCAGAATCTAAGAAGGAATTCATTTTTTTATATTTCCTAGCTTAAAGAAATTCAGGAATTGGAGTGATTTCCTCAGAATATTAAAACATTTCTCAGAAAAAATCATAGTAATGGTAGTGATAAGTCATAGTAAACCTTCAGACTTACATCATCTATATGTAGTTTTGATCTTGGGAATAAAACTAATTAGTTCAACACTATAACAAACTAAAGTATAAAAAAAAAGACAGAAGGAAGATTTTAATATCTTAGAAACCAAGACTTATCATACAGGTTTCTGTGAAGGTCTTGGTTTCAAAATGACTTTAGGAAGTTAAAGTTTTGTGTCAGTTAAAGGGAAACAAATTCCATAACCAATCTTAATGTATCCCACAGAATAAGAATCACCCTCCTGGGTACTCTGCCTCTTGGGGCTAGATAAACTTGAATTGTTCAGTATATGAAACTATGACCAACAAATATTGTTGGGACTTCCCTGGTGGCACAGTGGTTAAGAATCTGTCTGCCAGTGCAAGGGACACGGGTTCGAGCCCTGGTCCGGGAAGATCCCACATGCCACGGAGCAACTAAGCCTGTGAGCCACAACTGCTGAGCCTGCGTGTCACAACTACTGAAGCCCGTGCGCCTAGAGCCTGCGCTCTGCAACAAGAGAAGCCACCACAATGAGAAGCCCGCACACTGCAACAAAGAGTAGCCCCCGCTCGCTGCAACTAGAGAAAGCCTGCGCGCAGCAGTGAAGACCCAATGCAGCCAAAAATAAGTAAATAAAAACAACAACAAAAAAAACCAAATATTGTTGACTAACTCTGATCATAAGAGGAGGATGACAAGGACATGAGTCTTTAAGGGAAAGTTTTATTCACGTAACTACAAATGAATAGACAAGTATACCATGCTGTAGAACTAAAAAAAAAAAAGAATCTAGACCCTGAAGCACACCTGAATGGAATGTATTGATGATTTTAGTTAATTTAATATTTATAATTTTTGTCAAACACTATGCTAATTGTCACTATAATCAGCAAAATTTTATTTTAAGTGTTGCTTAGGAAGCTTTAAAGTTTGCTCAAGAAGAGTTTAATTTGATTTCCAAGTTTTTTATTTGTCAGCCTTTTTTTTTTAAGTCAACAAGTTCATATAACTAAATTTACACACAAGTTCCTTTTCTGCCTGTGAAATATTTTATAAATACAAAATACATTGCAACTATATTTTAAGGAATAAAACGCTAAAAATAAATTTACTCATAAATTTTCTTAGCCTTATATTTCACTCCAGAAACCCAAACTGCAAACAGAATTGGGCTAACAACTATACCACAGGCAGATGTATATTACTTGTATCAAATATCTGTAAAGATTTATCAGGATAGAAATTTATTTTTTAATTTCCCTACTTCAAATTTTAAAGGCTACTACTTTATTACTTTATATATCTAATTGTTGAGTGTTTAGTAGTTTTGGGGTTCCCATTGACATGTCTGGGTTTTCTCTATCTATCTATCTGTGTATCTATCTATCAGAGTATTTTTATATCCAGAAAGAACACAATTTACCCTAATAAAAATTGCAAGATATACGTCTGCAGAAAATTTATGTATAATATTGTAGGCATTCCATAACTGTTCTTGTCTTCAAACATCAAAAGAGAATTTTACTCTTTTACAAGGGGTTCTGGCATAATTGTCTTTCATCAGATATCTTTTAAAAATCCTACGGGTGAAACAGGAATAAAGACACAGACTTACTAGAGAATGGACTTGAGGCTATGGGGAGGGGGAAGGGTAAACGGTGACAAAGTGATAAAGAGGCATGGACATATATACACTACCAAACGTAAGGTAGATAGCTAGTGGGAAGCAGCCGCATAGCACAGGGAGATCAGCTTGGTGCTTTGTGACCGCCTGGAGGGGTGGGATAGGGAGGGTGGGAGGGAGGGAGACGCAAGCGGGAAGAGATATGGGAACATATGTATATGTATAACTGATTCATTTTGTTGTGAAGCTGAAACTAATATACCATTGTAAAGCAATTATACTCCAATAAAGATGTTTAAAAAGAAAAAAAAAAAAAAGAAGTGCTTACAAGAAACAGAAAAAAAAAAAAT
Source organism: Aethalodelphis obliquidens (assembly GCF_003676395.1). Taxonomy (NCBI): domain Eukaryota; kingdom Metazoa; phylum Chordata; class Mammalia; order Artiodactyla; family Delphinidae; genus Aethalodelphis; species Aethalodelphis obliquidens. The sequence goes on from NW_020837948.1 coordinate 35,263,884, forward strand.
CCTTAATAATTTCATTAGAATAAATGACTAGAAGTGAATTACTGGAAGAGACAGTATAAACATTCAGATGTATTTTTTTAGAAATTATTACAAATTTAAAATTCTACTAAAGGAGTGTAAAACTCCACATCATTCTATAGTATTTCTAATATTCAAAAATCTAACTCTTGATGTCTACATACTATATGTCTCTTAAATGAATGAATTCCAATGGTAAGTTGTATTTTCCAGAAAGGTCTCATGGATGATCTATTCCTTGACTTCTTCCATATTTGATAATATTTGTTCTCTTTATACTCAACAAAGGTCTGACTGCATAAAAAATTCTTGAGTTATATCATATTTAGTTTTATTCAGGACCCAGAGACATTGCTTTATTGTTTGTAATTGAACATTACATTAATCCTTTTACCATATTTTTACTATTTGCATCATCTTGGCTGAATTTCATTATTAATTTTTGTTTTTGATTTGTTTTTTAGTTTCTCAAGAAGGAGCTGTGCATGTAATATACACTGAGTTCCTTCATGTGTAAAGATGTGTCTGTTACACTTTGAATTCATAAAACAGATTACCTAGGTTTAACATCCTTGAGTCATAGTTTATTTCCAAGTTTTGGAGACTCTTCTACTATGTCTGGACAGTTAATAATGCTGTAGAGAAGTCTGAGGCAGTTCAACTTTCTCCTTTTGTAGGTGACTTTTTTTTTTTCCTGCCTGGATGCTTACAGAATTTTATCTTTAAAGTCCAATTACTTAAACATTTTGACATTAATTTTATTTAAATAGAATGTATACTTTAGATTTGAATGTGTAGATTCAAGTCTTCATTTTGAGGATTTTTTCTTTGATTATATCTGTTAATACATTTTTGGGTCCATTTGATCCCTGTGTAAAATCATATTTATCTTTAGTGGGAAAATAAAACTTTCCAGGATTCGTTGGTGCTCCTATAAAAGCTCTAGTCTCTTAATACTCTCCACATACCATAAGAATTAAATCTGTAGCCTTTCCTCTGGTTAATTTTTCTGATCCCTGAAGGCCAAGTGGTTAGAGCCCTGATTAGATCCCTAGGCTAAGCCCCAAGCTGAGGGAGAGACTAGAGCATCATCTCTCTAGAATGAACAAGGATCAGAGCAAAATCATTTTTCCTTCTCCCTCAACTTTAGAGTGTCCTGTTACTTCCATGAAACATTTGACTTTCTTTTGATCACATCACCCCATGGATAAGGCCTGGGGACAAAAGGCCAATATACTTATTATTTATTGTAAAGTCATTGATAAGAAATCTATTTCTGATCCAAAACACCTCATGTGTGCATTCAGGATAAAATTAATACAAATGAATACTAAAAACAGATTTTCTTTTGGACTCCATGTATTGATATGAAAGGACTGTTATTAAGTATGCCCCTGCCCTCAGAATTGAGAAGTGGACAAGGACTAAAAAACTTCCAGCTTTTCCTTTCCTTTCTGTGTAACTAGACAAGTAGATAAGGCTTAGACCCGTGCCCAAACTGGTTATCATTAAGGGTCTGCTGAGCAGTTACCCAGGTGGCCACACGTAGACCTGTGTCTGCTATGAACCCACTGAAGCCGAGAAAGAGCACCTGAGAGCTGCAAGATTGAACACATCATCTCTACACAGCAAGTGCAGGCAAGGATGCTACACTCTCACCCAGCAGATAGATCATGCTCCCCTCCACTGGGAAGCCAGGAAAAGTACTGATAAGGGCAGAAGGTCTCTATATAAATTATTCTTTACATAATGAACAAGAATGCAGAGAACATCACAAAAACAGCACCTCTTACATTATATAATAAGGGTACCAGTCATATTGTATTAGGGTCCCACCCTTCTGACCTCATTTAACCTTAATTATTTCTTTAAAGGCCCTATCTCCATTCTAAAGCACAGCCACATCCCAAAATACTGGGGATTAGAGCTTTAACACATGAATTTTGGAAAAACACAATTGAGTTCATAATAACTGTGATTAAAGAGTTGGATTTAGTTCCAAATGTCATGGGAGGCCATGGTAGGATTTCATATGGAGTGGATAGGGTGAATGACTTATATGTGATTTGTTCATCCTCCATTCTGAGTTGGAGTTTGTGGGTATTACTTTATGTCCATTTTTCTGATATGTGAGGTCTGGGCATAGGACAGGGAATGTGCAAACCTTTGTTGGAGGAACCAAAGTTCTAGCCTCTCTTTTGAGCTTGTGTTTAAAAGAATCTACCAGAGTGCTCTCCAGCAAGGCTGAAATATATATTTAGTCCCATGGTGTGGGAATTCTGCAATTCAGCTGAGAAGGCTGAAGCTCTAATTGTTCAGTCTACCTCATCAGATGGTCTCTTCCTAGAAGTTAATGCTACTTCTCTATCCAGCAGAGGGAAAAGTAAGAAGGATTTGTGTGGAGTGGAGGGTGAAGGACAAGTGACCTTGGTACTCAAGTACTCAGTGTACTTCTTCACCTCCACCCCCAGCACTCTGCTCCCTTAGAGAGTGTTGTAGCTTCTGTGCTCCCTATTTATTACTTAGAATAATTATCTAGACAGAGTTGTGATGATTTCCACTTTTCTTTCAGTCTGAAGAGACAATATAGATGGGGGCTGTCTCTTGGAACTTTCTCGCTGCAACTGAAATCCCACTGTGATGGCTTCCTTCATGACTTTCCCTGGATACAGTCTCCATCCCTCTCTGTATCTGTGCATGCTAGTGAGCAGTATCATGATCTTCTAACCACACTTTCTGTCCCCTGTATACTTCCTGGGGGCAGATTGAATCAGTGTACAACATGCTAAGAATTTTCACCTGATTTCTTTTGGACCACCACTTTTTAAATTTTATGACAAAATGCTGTAAATTCATCTCTTCTTGGTCGATTGCTTCTGGTGAAAAAAATTGCTCATGCATGTATTTTATTATTATTAATTTTGGTTGGAGGCAAAGTCAGTGATCTGGGTGAAATCTGCCCTACAGTTTCTCTAAGGATATTTTATTCTTTTTTTTTTGTGGTACACGGGCCTCTCACTATTGTGGCCTCTCCCGTTGCAGAGCACAGGCTCCGGACGCGCAGGCTCAGCGGCCATGGCTCACGGGCCCAGCAGCTCCGTGGCATGTGGGATCTTCCCGGACCAGGGCACGAACCCGCGTCCCCTGCATCGGCAGGTGGACTCTCAACCACTGCACCAGCAGGGAAGCCCGGATATTTTATTCTTATATTCTGCGTATTCTTGTGGTTGCTTCACATTTGATTTTGTATTTAGTGATTCAGTTACATGGCAGCCCCTTCCTCTCTTTTAGATTGACTTCACTCATTATTTTTTAATTAAACAATGTTTCTGCCACTGGATTTGTGTTTCTAATCAAGAAAAAGCAGAGCAATTAGTTGCTTGAAATTACAAACTAAACCACACAGTTCTCAGCAGACACTGATTCTGTCCTGACTCTTTTACATTCTAAATGAAGAAGAGAACTCATAAAAGACTCTGCTGTGAACCAAACAGGCAGAGATAACACAGTCTCAGACATACTAAAGCTAATTACCTACAGTAAAGTGATTTGAAGAAGAGCCAATAAGAGACTGAGGAGTAAGCATATTAAAGCCACTATAATAGAAGACATGAAATGAGACAAAAGAAATGAAAGATGGAAATGTAACACATGGAAGGAAATTCATATGGGAGATTAAGAAAATTACATTGCTATTGTGTTTATTCTAGGTAAGTGAATGACCTTCACTGGCAATTATTTTGAATCCAGTATTTGTAAGAGAAACAGACTTGTCAGTGGTTGATGGCATACAGGCTAACTCCTTTCTGTCCTCCCAGCCCTGACTTCATTCCTTATTCCTTCCCCTCATGGTGTAGATAATTAGATATATGGCAGAGAATTATAGGCATATGAAAACTCAAAGAACACGGATGCTGTGAGCTATGCTTATCTAGCTGAAGGCAGAATTTTTTCCAATGTCATCCTCTTTGTCAGTTACAAAACTGCTGGGTTTATACATTAATAATTCTTCAGTTGATGAAAGGACGTCGCTGTCAGAACACAACTTTCATTGAACTGTTGGTCCCAGAAGGTCTGGCTCTCAGTTGGCTGGATGTCTATTTTGGTGGAAAGTCATTTTTTCAATAACTCATTATCATATACTAAAAAATGTGAAAAATTTGCTTTATTATTCCTGTGACAAGGCTGAAGTGGACCACACATGTGACTGGAGAAATGAAACATAAGTCAGGCAGCATTTTGGACCTGTGTACTTTCTCGCTGGATAAGAAGACTGTGCTAGAATCCACAAATTTTTTTTTTTTTTTTTTTTGCGGTACGCGGGCCTCTCACTGTTGTGGCCTCTCCCGTTGCGGAGCACAGGCTCCGGACGCACAGGCTCAGCGGCCATGGCTCACGGGCCCAGCCGCTCCGCGGCACGTGGGATCTTCCCGGACTGGGGCACGAACCCGTGTCCCCTGCATCAATAGGCGGATTCTCAACCACTGCGCCACCAGGGAAGCCCAGAATCCACGAAATTTTAATGAATATTTACTTGACTAATAAAGGGGTATGAACAGGGATAAACTCTAATAACCTTTTTTTTTTTTAATTGCTAAAGGCAAGAAAACAAGAGGGAGAGACTAGGAAGTTAGACTAATCAGATAACGTAGCATTTTATAGAGATTAAATTCTTGTTGCATAGTTTTTGATATGTCACGCCTTAATCTGATTCAGTCATCTTAGCGAAATTACACATTTTAAAAGATGTATGTGTCCTGGCATATTTCATATTTTAAGGACTATCAGAGGAGCACAGAAATGTTTTCCCATCTTCTCGGATTAAAATAGCAAAAGTGCACCATCAGATAGGGTTCACTTTACAAGAACAAAATCTACTCCAGCTGATTAACCAGAATAGGATTTATTACAGGCTTAGAGAATGATTAGGCGAGCTGATAAAATAGACTTCAGGCTAAGCATCCAGAAACTGTTTCTCAGGTCACACCACAGACCTGGGCAGTCAAGGTGGCTGCTGCTCCTGTGACAACCAGGGTGCTGCCTGGTGAGGAGATATCTGATGCTCTGCTGCCTGCTCCAGGGCAGTGTTAACCCCGCCATGATCCACGCCGGGAAAATGGCACTTGATGCTCTGCTTCTCTTCTCACTTAGCTCCTGTCTGAATTCTAGTTTTCTAGCAATGCTTCTGACTGGTGAACCTAAATCACATTCAGAACTGCACATCTAAGGGAGCCTGGGAAATTCAATGCTTAGACTGCCAGTCTAGGCAGTACAAAGGACACACTAAAGAAGTTGGGTTATCTGCTGAATGCGTTGATTTAGTATCTGTAATTTTATAATATGGGTGTTGCACAAAGATTCCTTGAATTTCTTGGCACTCTACAGGTTTCAAAGTGCCTTTGGAGTCATTAATGCATTTGATCATCACCACAGGATTATAATGGCTAAAGTCAGGTGTCTGAGTCTCAATTTTTCTCATACTTAGCAATACTCTGTAGAAACATTTCTAAGGCATCTGTACACCTTTAATTCATACATTTCACTAACTGCACAGTATTACATGATGTAAATGTACCCCCAAGTTATTTAATAGTCCCCCATTAAGGAACAGTTACTGAGTTTCCTATTTTCCTCCATTATAAACAATGCTACAACAAATATCCTAGAAGACATGTCCTTGTATGCAATTACTTTTTTCTTTTGCCCCATCAAAGAGTGAGTACATGGCTAGTCATCTCTTAGGATTATTTCACCTTCTTCCTTAACTTTCAGGTGAGCATATTTATTTCCTGCAGCTAAAAGTACTTGTGTGACTAGGTAATATAAGCACAGTTCCTAGAAAACATCTTAATATGGAAGCAATGAGTTTTTAATGCCTTTCTTTCATATACTAATTGACAACTGACATGAAGTTGTGATGGCTGGAACTCCAATATTCTTTGAGACTCCAGAGATGTAAGCTGTGGCTAAGGATGACGGCTTTGAACAAGACCCTGATGACCATGGAGTGTCCTAACCAGATTGTGTATTTCTAGGCTTATTTTATGTGAGACAGAAACTTCTATTTTGTTCCTCCACTGTCATGTTAGAGTTTCTGTTAAAATGTGTACATTTGGCTGCAGTTAATAGTCAAATTGTGTTCCCCAAATGCTATAAACTTTACATTTCCATCAACAATGAATAAAAACATACTTTCCCCCATATTTTTGTTTTTTAACTTTTGCCAATTATATGGGTAAAAATACCTATGTTAATTTAGTTTGAACTTCCTTAATATTATATTTCAGTATGTTTTTATGTGTATTTGGCCATTTGGATTTGCTTTTCTGTGCATTATCGTGCCATACTGAGTTGTTTATCTTAAAATGTATGAGAGCTTTTCATAGGTTTTTGATAACTATAACTCTTAGCTATTATATTGTTTTTGTAAAATTTCTAAAACATAAACAATAATAGTAATTCTACATATATTTCTAAAGTGTTTTTTATCAAAAACTTTTTTAGTATTTCTTAACTAAGTATAGTTTGGGGGAGTGTATATTATCTTTATTATGGTAAAATAAGATACTTCTGTGGATATTTTATTTAAAAGTTTTTTAAAAACAATAAGTGAGAGGCAGTATGAAATATAAAAATAATTTTTAAAATAAGAGAAAAATCAAATGATCTTAGTCATGCAAAATTTCTCAAGTTTACGTCCACATACCCATCAGGAAGATATGGAGAATGTAATGGTGGAGTAACCAAGATAGAGACAGAATCTAAAAAACAGAGAATGCCAATAGGAAAGAATGCATTACCAGTCTCCATTCTAACTCCCACAGCAAAGCAAGTTCCCTTCCAGTGGCAATGCTCGGCTATGTATCTTGGTGAAGGGAAATAAAAGTTCTAGAATACAATGATTACAACTGGTGTGCCTCATGGAGCTTTTTATAATTTATAAGAACATAAGAATCAAATGTTTTCTAATAATAATCCAGATAATTCCCATGCTTTTATTCTTTAAAAAAATTATTGAAATATAGGTAATTTATAATGCTGTATTAGCTTCCAGTATACAGCAAAGTGTTTCAGTTATATATATATATACACACACACATATATACATATTTTCTTTTTCAGATTCTCTTCCATTATAAGTCATCACAAAGTATTGAGTATAGTTCCCTACGATTTTATTCTTCATTCAAGTATTCTTTAGAATAAAATAAATGTTATTCTGTATATGATTTTCCTCCAAATGCTGAACTCCTGACCTAGACTTAGTTCTAGAAGACCAACACTAACACACAGGTATCTAATACTGTGTTAGTAGATTCAAGGCTAGTCTGATGCTAGACACCTTGTGAGCTATTACTGTACCTACAACAGGTATAAAACTCCTTATTTTATTCATTTTATGTTCCTTGTTGTCACAAACATTTAACTCTGAATCCTAGGAATTCAATTAACTTCTCTGTATCTCCATTTTCTCACCTATAATCTCTATTTTACTTGTTGGGAAAAACAGATACATTAATGTATGTGCAGGTACTTCATTCAGTTTTGGCACATAATAGATTCTCAATAAACGTAAGCTTCACTGAGTCCTTATATGATGCTACTGGAAAGATGATTTGAATTCCTGTAAAGATATATATGCCATACTCCCTACACTAAAGTAGTGGTTCTCAACCCAGGACAACTCCCCACCACCACCAGAGGATATTTGGCAATGTCTGGAAGCATTCTGGTTCTGTCCCAACTGGGAGAGGTGGTATTACCAGCATCTTCAAGGTAAGGCCAGGAATGCTGCTAAATATCAAACAATGCACAGGACAGCCCCCCACAACAGAGAATTATCCAGTTCAAAATGTCAGTAGTGCCCTTCTCTAAAGATACTTGCCATCTAAAATATCTAAACATGTTTCTGACTAGATTCATAGCAAAACTGAAAGCATGACCCAATAAACTTGTTACATCCTAACATTCTCTCCTTGACTATGGTTTGAGGGAGATGCATTACGTACTTTTGACCAGGCCATTGGGATCCTTTCCAATCAGGAGCTGGGAAATCTTACAACCTGGACCCTCAGCAAGACCAGCATCAACTGCAGAATATGAAGATCCAGCTTTGTGGTGATCTGTTTAACTCAACCCGGCTCAAGTTGCATGGTAGTCCCGTTGCTCTACCATATGGCTTTCTACTGTCATCCAAACTGTGACATTATCTGTACGGTTTAGGGCAAAATTACTAACAGTGCATACATTAGCCACAGAAAAATGTAGCAGTCCCATAATAAATATGCCATAGAAGAAAATGACTGACTCTTGATGTTCTGGTGCAGAAACTAGGTGGATACGGTACCTATTCACTTGCTTTGTGTGACAGGGGATGCAATATTTATGATTTATTTAAGGCAGAAATTTCTACAACTTTTTTAATAAAGCAGGCTGTACAATGAAGAAAATGTATTTTTATGAGGGCAGTTTGGGAGCACCTTGGCATTTCTTTTATTTTTCTATCTGACTTTTTGCAAGTTGCTCTCTGATGCTTCCATATATCAATAGTTGACTTATGAAATGCAGGTTCTGCACACTCTCTAAAATCACAAAAACCTTCTATAAGGTAAATATAATTGATTAATATAAGCATAACATCAATATCCTAAAATATACATATTTCAATGGTAATTTTTAAATGTAAATATCTATAAGCCCACATGTATCAAAAAATTGTAAGCTTTTTATAGAAATAGTAATTCATCTGCATATTCTATTCCATGTGTTGATGTAATATATCCCTACATAAATCCATTTAAGTACTACCAAAAATATGCAAACATAAAATTAAAATATTATTGTGAAAACATCAACCTCTGTCCCAATAACTGCTTTTTATTTATACTAAAATAATACAAATTTGATAAAATTACAATATTTTTATAATGCATTTTATTATATCATTCATATTTTCTTCTCAAGTTATCAAAAGCTTAGAAATTAAAATTAGGCAAAATAAAAAAATTTACTTGGTAGAAATGTGGCAAACTTCTTCAAATCTCTTTTAACCAGTGCTCCTAAGAAATACAATAACAAAGTGTATAAAAGAGCCAATAAGACATGTTTTCCAAAGATGGATTCAACCTAACTACCAAATATACGAGTCATGCAAACTAGTATTAACCTACTGTCAGGACTGAAAAGAAGTTGGGCTTTATAGGTCTAATACCATAGAAAAATGAGGGAATTCACCTGACCATTTTGATTAAAATCAACTACTGTCCTATCATTATTTAAAAAACAAAATAAGCAAACAATAGTAACTCTTAATGACTGCTATAGGTTTTTCAAATCTATGGTTGATAATTAAGAGCACATGATACTAGAGAAGTAAGTGTGCTAATTTATCCTGGCATTTTCTTATACAGGCCTCCCAGTAAAACTCATTAGCAGATATTTTACTCTCATCAACTGTTGAGCGAAATTGTCCTGCCTTTAGTGTCATCTGCAAATCTTGAGATGTTATAATCATTCACTCTATGGAGAACAATAATGACAGGTCCCAGAAATTCAGAATTGGACATACTTACGTGAATGTGTACTAGCCATCTATTCTAATTCTAGATTCCTTTTCTGCACCCTCTCATCTGATCTATTCTCTTGGCTTTCATCACTACTAGTAAATGGAGAGAGGAAGAAGGTAGAGCGAAATGTTTCATACTCTGTGCACGGTCGTTTTCCTGTCAGGCAGAGGGAGATGGTGTTCTCTTGCTTCCCCTTCCTTTTGACTTATACCCATTTATTCCTTCCCTCACATGGCCCCTTCAGCCTCTGAACTATTTGTTTTTTATCTCTACCCTCCTCCCAACACACCAGCTTCAATATCTTGAGATAACCTCTACAACAAATTTATAATTTTATAAAGATTTATAAGTCTTAGCTTCAAATAGGTTTTTTGTTTGTTTGCTTTTGTTTTTGTTTTATTTTACTTTTTACCTTGCAAGGAGAAAAATGCTAAGGATTTGACTACTTACTTGAAATGGAAAGCGGGGAGAGGAGGTATGGAAGAGAGAAAACAGTTCTATAGGAAACAAACATATCTCTTTGTATTTTTTTTCTCTTTAAACAAAGGTATTTGGAAATCCTAATACTGGAAGGGCAAAGAAAGCATGTATTAAATGTATGTATATAACTTCTTTCACAAATTTATAATTTCTCTCAATTTTCTTACAGACAAATCTTACTTCCCACAGATATTCTGTGTAATTAAAATTTTTATTAAGAAAAAAATACTAAGAAATGTAGATTCAAATTAGGAGTGTATTTAGAAATTTAACTATACGCTTAAAAAAAGTTCTTTACTAAAATTAACTATTAATTCTTTAATGGAGTCTAACTGCAGCAGATAAGACATGGATGCTTGCATATCACCCACTCTATCCTCCAATTAAAGTAACATTATCAGTACAGAATTTTTTTTTTTTTTTTTTGCAGTACGCGGGCCTCTCACTGTTGTGGCCTCTCCCGTTGCGGAGCACAGGCTCCGGATGCGCAGGCTCAGCGGCCATGGCTCACGGGCCCAGCCGCTCCGTGGCATGTGGGATCTTCCCGGACCGGGGCACGAACCCGCGTCCCCTGCATCGGCAGGCGGACTCTCAACCACTGCACCACCAGGGAAGCCTCAGTACAGAATTTTTATATGATTTTTCAAAAAAGAATTTATAATTGATATATAAATCACTTGAATCTTAGACCCTGAATTAACATATACACTGAATTATAGATAACCCAGGGGTTCAGGGAGCTTTTAGTTTCTGAAATTTTCATAATAATGAGTTGTAAAAACGCTTTGTCAAAATCTGTGACTTCCAGAATGAAGATTCTCTTAATGTTGCCAGAAAAACAAACAAACAAGAGCCTTAGAGTCCTTGTAAACCTTTCCTCTAGTTACAAAATAATGGGAACTGTAGTTCCTGAAATGGCTCAGAAGTCATTGATTCTACCTTTCAATGAGTATCTTAATATAAACTTTAGAATTTACAGAAAGAAAAAACAATATTGTAGCTATAAAACGAACTGCCATAATGGTAGATCCTTGTTGCCCATCTCTGTGATTAATATTTTGCAAATGGCATCTGAGAAAATGGAGCTTAAATTCACTCTTCAGTTGCAATATCATATTAAACTGTATTTGTGAGTGGTTAGACCATCATTGTACTTGGTATTAAAATAGATCTTTCTGGCATTTCTTTCATATCATAATTGCAATATAAAATTGACATAGGGACAACAATTAGATAGCCTTAATATAAAGCAAGTTCCAACCCAAATTAGGATAAAAACTTTAACTAATCCTTTTAAGTTTAGCACATTGTCTAACTGATAAGTGTAAAAAAACAAACAAACAAACAAAAGGCTTTTAAAGCTATTTCGAGTCTTCTTAAATAATAAATGTTATCATTTGCAATTTGGAAGTGAAAGAGCTAGTTTTAAGGGAAAGTGCTCTGGCTAACCTTATAATGAAACCAGATATTTGAATGCATATTTGAATTTTGTGGAACTGAGTGATGTGTTCAAGTTTGCTCTTTGAAAATTGCTACTTGTCATCCATGCCAAATATCTATCTTTACAGGTGATGGCTGCATTGGGGATTATTTGTGGTAAATAAGAATGGTACAGACTTTGGAGGCTAGGCACTGGATTTTCATTATTTCTTCTACAATAAATGAAATTATGTGTAATGAATTGTAATTTTGTTAACGTGTACACAGATGTTCAAAGAAAATCTAGTTTTTGTTTGGTCTTTCTATTGTTTCTTTGTCGTAAACCTGTTGAGTAGGATAGGAACCATAGTCCCACATACTATATTTAGAACAATCCAGTAAATTCATTTGATTCCAGGAACTTAAATTGTTACTTTAGGTACACTCATCTGTTTTGAATGAATCAACCAATCTCTGGTAAAAACTAAAACTAGGATATTTGCCTTACAAAAATGATAAAAGGAGTAAACACAATTTGAATAAGTCTTATATTGAACAAAATAGAAAAAAAACTAACAAAAAAGCATTACAAGCATTAACTGTTAAGTAGAGAAACTGAAGCCAAACCAAGTGTAATAACTACTGGATGATAATAAGTAGCCCAATCTTTTTTTCATTAAGAGGTAATAGTGGGACTTCCCTGGCAGTCCAGTGGTTAAGACTTCGCCTTCCAATGTAGGGGGTGTGGGTTCAATCCCTGGTCGAGGAGCTGAGATCCCACATGTCTCAAAGCCAAAAAACCAAAACGTAAAACAGAAGCAATATTGTGACAAACTCAATAAAGACTTTAAAAAAAAAATGGTCCACATCAAAAAAATCTTTAAAAAGAAAAGAGGTAATAGTCTCACAATGGAATGGAAAGGGCTTGTGATACATATTGAATATTGCCTTCACCTCTCTAAGTTTAAAGATGAACAGTTCCAACAAGGTATTCCAGTGAAAAGAAGGTTAGCTACAGATAAATGATAAATATAAAAAAATTAAGTCCCCAGACTTACCCCCAATATCCTGCTTTGCTGAGAATTACTTGAATAATTTGTGATTTTAAAAAAAGTTATCAGGTTAATTACCTTAATACTTCATTTTCTTTGAGTGTGGAGACCTAACTACTGCTTCATCATACTAATTACACACTGCACTTCGTTAACTCATATTAGCTACTATTTATGGGGATACATATCTTCTAGGCATGGTATTGGGCCTACATATAATAATCAATCCTCACAATGAAAATATAGATTTTAGAATTATTTCACAAATGAGGAAACTGAGGTTCAGAATAAAAACATAACTAGCTCAGCTTCACCTGGGGTAGTAAGTTGCAGAAAAGGATAACAAACAAGGTCTAGCAGACTTTAAATTTGTTTTCTTCCAACTAACCTATATATAAAGAATTTATTGAGCACCTGTTCTGTCCTAATTTTTACTGAAAACCTGGGTATGGTTAAGCACAAAAAGGAAGGTCATTTACCTATAGCAAAACCTCCCTCTTATCTATTATATTGCCAAATATATATTCTTCTATGATACAGAACACAATGATATCTGCCTAAGGTATGGCTTTATAAAGGGAGCTCTACTTAGCTTGGATTATTGCTTAGTAAATATTTACATCTCCCCCGCCCCCACGTGAGTGCAGTACACTTCTCCATCTCATTGACATTGAGTTCGGCCAAGAAATTTACATTGACCATGTGTTATTTGCAATTGTGATGTAAATGGAAGTTTGAAATATGCTCTGAAGTTGCACTTGGTCACTTGTATTCCTGCCCTTCTATGAGAAGACTCTCAGGTACCTACTGGTCTAAGAATAAGAGACACATGGATCTCATGATTTTTCCCTCTTCATCTATTAAGGTAGTAAATGAAATTGATTGCTTTCCAAATTAAACTACCCTTGCAGTTCTGTAATACCTACATGGACAGGAGAAATAGTACATTTTATACATCACTGGATTTTATTTTCTAATATTCTGTTGTGGATCTCTGCATCTATGTTCATTAGGGATATTGTTCTACAGTTTTATTTTCTTGTAATTCTTTGTGTGTGATTTTGGAGTCAGGGTAATATTGGCCTTTTAAAACAAGATGGGAAATTCTCTCTCCTTTTGTATTTTTCTGCATGAGTTTTTGTAGAATTGGTTTGTTTGATAGGATTTGCCCACAAAGTCTTCTGGACTTGGGGTTTTCACTGTGGGATGGTTTTCATATATGAATTTGAGATGTGTAAGAGTTATTGGTGTACTAAGGTTATATATTCCTCCTGAATGAACTTTAGTAATTTGTATCTTTCAAGATACTTGTCTCTTAAGTAGTAGGATTTATGGGCATAAAGTTACTTTTAATATTCTTTTAATTTTTTCTAATTTTTCTCATTTCTGGTATCATAGATCACTGTTCAAGGCCTTGAATCAGTTACCTACTTTTTTTTGGCTATAAATTTCTCTGTAAGCACTGCTTATCTGCATCTCACGAAGTTTGATATTTTATGCTTTATTTTTTATTCAGGTCCAATATTTCATAATTTTCCTTCTGATTTATCCTTTTACCCATGAGTTAGACTGTGTGTATACATTTTTAATTTCCAAATTATTTGGGGATATTTAAGATACCTTGCTGTTTTTGAATTCTAGTTTGATTCCATTGTTATCAGAAAATTTAATTTATATAACTTGAATTATTTTAAATTTGTTGAGATTTGTTTTTGTGCTAAGGATATACACTATCTTGATAAATATGCCATTTGCACTTGAAAAGGATGTGCATTTTGCTATGGATATGTCTACTGAAATATGGTCAATACATCTGAAAACCTAAACTTTCTCTTTTGTTTATTAAAGTCATTTAATTAATTTTAGGTTTATTTTAAAATTAATCAAATGAACTTAATTGAAAGTAAATAAAATTTAACTTACTATGCAGGACTTGATGACTTAAAACTATAATAGCAGCAACAACCATTTCTCATCTCTCATTACTCTGTGGGTTGCCTGGGCTCAGTTGAGTGGCTCTTCTGCTCTGTGTAGTGTTACTTGGGCCACAGGCTCTAATGGGTGAGAATGGAAAAATGAGGCCCACTTGCATGGCTGGCAGTTGATGCTGGCTCAGCGTTCAGATTTCAGTTGGGGCTGTGAACCAGTGTGCTATGGTCCTCCTCTAGGTGGGCTCTCCACATGGCTTGGAGTTCTCACTGCATGTCTGCTGAATTCCAAGTAGAATGGAAAGCATGAATGGTGAAAGCTTCTGAACTCTTAAGGTCCATCTTCAGAAGTTAAACAGTGTCATTCCTGCTACTTTGTATTGATGAAAATAATTTTCAGGATAAAGTCAGATTCTAGGAGAGGGGAAAGAACCTCAATTCTCAGTGAGAGAAATAGGGAAGACTTTGCAACCATCTTTAATGCCCTATCTTCGCATATATCTTTTTGACAAAAACAAAATATGTCAATGGTAATTCAAGAGCCCTTTCTTCTCTTTTAGTCAGGAAGTTCAAAAAGTCATGGATACTTAATATTACCATATTTTAACAATGCTAAAATGTGCATTTTTTCTACTTTATAAATCAAGAAACATGATCAATAGTATTTTACACTTATAACTGGTAGTGTATTATTTTGCTTTACATGAGGATGCAGCTCAAATAGTGGTTTAGATTTGATAAAATATCACAATTAGGAGATTTTATGCATCTACTTAGCATTACTCATGCTCTTTTTAAGCTATGAAAGTTCGGGATTTTACTTTATTTTATGCCCAATGTTGTTACACTTGAATGTGAGTGGGGAGTCTCTTCAAAAATAATACATCTGACAGGCGGAAAAGAATCTATGAGCAGATCCATCATATATGTTAGGTGGTTGGTCAGAACAGGCTAGGTTACAATGCCTTAAACAATCCCCAAATCTGTGGCTTAATACAACGAAAGGTATTTTTCTCACATACTACATGAACAATGCAGCTTTGTTTTATGCAGTAACTCAGGCGCCCAAGATGATAGAATGTTCACATCCCATAGTGTCATCATCTGTACATATGACCTATTATGGGAGCAGGAAAAGAGATGGTTGGTACTGACTCTTTTATTTTGCTTTCAGCTGGTCCTGTCTATTGCACAGTCTATTCATCTTAATAATTATGACTCCACACAAATGAAAAGGGACATTGATTTTAGGGGAGACAGATGGAATACTGGGTGTGCATCTTTCTTTCTACATAGGCTGGCACTGCTTCTATCCAGTGGGATTTAAGAGGACATCAGGAATTCTCACATTTAGAAAAATTGCCCTGCAGGCTAATTATTTATGTTTAAACATCCATTATTAGAGATTTATTCCAGTGGATTAAGACAGTATTTCTCATTTACATAATTATGTAATTATACAGCGAATGCCGAATACTTTGAATCTTTATTAATATTAACAGCTTGGTGTGAATGAAGTTATTAAGGGTTATTTTAATGGATAAACTTAGTAAAATATAACTTGGTAGCATGAAAATCTAGATTCAACTCAGTAAAGTCAGGCTTGAGTAGCATGTTTTAGTGAGGGATTCTGTGCAACTCAGGTAAGGATAATGGAACTAGGTTTCTTGGAGTGACAGAGGTATCATAGGAAAGGGTATGATAAAACAAACCTTACTTTAAGTGAATTACTCTAAAAATAATAACTAAAAAAAAATTTTGTGAGAACCTTTGGTGCTGTTCTTCAAATATTTTAAATTCTGTGCCTCTAGAACGTATGGTTAGTTTTCACTTTCTTACCTATTTATTGTTGGATGGTGGCTTGTAAACTAGCCAGGGCTGATTTGTGGGCATGTGATCTGTGCAGTCTCACAGGGCCCTGGTTAGAATGTTCCCATGCTTGATTCTGTTTTCTACTACCATCATCTTTAAAGTCCTACAATGTTTTGAATAAGAGCTACCACATTTTAAGTATGCATTGAGCCCCATAACTTATGTAGCTAGTCCTATAACTAGTTCTGGGCAATTAGTTGTGAATGGAAGTGATATGTATCACTCCTGGGATGGTGCATTTATAGTCAGGGCCAAATCCTGCCCAGTTTTCTTCCCCTACAGCAAATGATCCAGGTTTCTCTGTTAACCTGGAGTGAGTTTCATTTTGAGCAGAGGTGCCACGTGAAAATAATGGTCATGTCATATGAATGAGGAGTAAGTTTGCAGTAGATTGCAAATATTGATAATAGGGGTAGGGATAGAATAAGATAGTTTCACAGCTAGAAATCCCACTAGGGGAAGATAGATAGAGAGGGACTTCAGGAGATCACCAGTAAGCTAGACACCAACTAGAAAATGCCCAGAACATATGGCAGCTAAGCAACAATCAGAACATTTCAAAACTAAACAGACTTACTTAGGCCACTACCACAGAAAAATGGGTATAAGACCTGCATTCAGCTTTGGGAGGTCTGTAAGATAATGGACCCTGAAAAAACTGTATTCCTGCACGTAGCCAAAACAGGAACATAGGTGAAAGGGGAAAGAAACTAGGTGAAAGGGAACGTTATACTGGAACCCAACATGAATTACCATATTTTAGTACATGTTACCACCCTTCTGCTAATATACATATGATTTAAATAGCGCCATGATAGTCCCAGTTAGACCATATAGGGTCAAAGGAGGAACTACTGATGTAAGCCTTAATGTCTACCCAAGAATGAGGAAGAAGGTGGTCTTCTTCCCTCCCCAGTTTTTCTTTGATTATAAAAATGTAGCGCTCTTTGTTCTCAGGGCTGAGCTCCCTTGCCTGCCTGCATGTATCTCTCACAAGCGTCCTGTGCTAATATACTCACTCTTGACTTATCACTTTGCCTCACGCTGAATTCTTTCTGCTTCAAGACAAAAGAACCTGAGTTTCAGTAAGTCCTGACACTAGGTGAGCAGTTTTAATTAAAAGGAAGTGGGTTCAAGTCCCCTCCTAAGACAGGAATTGTGGGTTCAATTTCCAATCTGCGGTGCAGCTGGGTTCGAGGGCCGTCAAGGAGTATGGTTTCATTGATACAATTCTCAATGTTCCATGTGTGTTTGCCCCTTAGGAACGAACTTTTACAGCTCCTCACTTCAACAGTGGAGTCTACTTTTCCACTCCTTGAATCTTGGCTTTCTTGTAACTTGCTTTGGGAAATAAACTGTGGTGGCAATGATACTGTATGTGATCTGAGCCCAGCCCTTGGGAGGCCTTCCATGCTTTCTCTCTCTCTTTTAAAGCCCTGCCAGCTGCCATGTAAACAAGCAGGGACTAGCTTGCTGGAGGATGAGAGACCATCACGAGCAGAGCGTAACCACCCCAGTTGAGACCAGGGATGTGTGAGATCCCAGCCATAAGCATAGAGGCTACCAGTAGGTGGCCCCCCAGCTACCCACAGATGCATGAGTGATCTCCTCTGAGAGTGGTTACCTCTGCAGAAGAACTGCTCAGGTGACCTACTAGCTTTGAGCTATTGACTTTTTGTGTTTTTTATTCGGCAACCATAGCTGATATAAAGATTTGAAAGATTGTTATCAGAGAATATTGACTGAAAAGCTATTTTTTTGAAGCAGGTACCCTATGCTACAGATACTGTTCTAAGTTCTTTATACATTATCACATTTGAGTCTTGTAACAATTACGTTGTCTATTATTATTCTCATTTTACTGATAGGATAACTGAAGTAGCAGAACATGATTCACCCAAGGGTTGCAATGCATAGTACAACAGAATGCAAGCCATGCAGTTTCACATTGGGACTGTTTATTTTACTCAAGTTCACAAAAATTGCTAATAGGAGATCTCTTTGTGTGACAAAACACAGATTGCTGGACATCAACATGAAGGTTTCTTATTTGCTAATATTACTGTATGGGGGACTGTACCTTGGAACCACTGCTCTTGGCTTTTGACCTTAGACTGGTTAAAATGTGTTATATTAAAATTCAGAGTGTTTCTCTTAACATTTATTGCTATTGATGCTTTTTACATTAATTAAGTGAAACATAGTTTGATATTTCTAGGAAATATTATGTTCACTTTCCCTATTTGCTATTTGTAAATGAACCACAGAATTCCTAATTGAAAAGAGAAATTCTGTGGCAAAATCTTAAAGGACAACTTCTAAAACTCTGGTTATTCTTTTGTTTCAGAGATGCCTGGAAAAACTGTGGTTATAGATTACAGTGAGAAGATTTAGTACTAGGGTTTTTAATATTCAATCTCACCATATTTTCAGGCTGTAGTTTTACAAAAATAGTAGTTCATGTCAATCTAGATTGCTCTGATAATTGAAAAAGAAAGAAAACTGCAACTTAATTTGTTTCCTCAATGGCTGTGTAAAAGCAGACATTCCATAATGATGTTAACCACAGGAGGTCATGGTGAAAGATAGCCCACTGGTATTTCGATTACCACAATGAGTTTGTATAGGCATCACTGATGAATGATTATTATTGTACATTCACTCACAACTTCATTAAACTCCATTAGGAAAGTTTATTGCACAGTTGCATCATTATAAGTAACATGAACAGCCAGAAAACCCTGAGGAGAAAACATAGTTAAATGGTGGATTAAATAGTTTACTTAAATGGAAGAAATGGTTTAATATTAATTAGAGAAGTGAGTATTTTTAATTGTCCAAGCCTGGGCTTTCTGACACATGCATACGGGTTATGGCTATCTATGCAACAAAATCAGTAGGAGGCCAGTTTCCATATACCATCCATTCGAAAGACTGAGGAAAACAAACATACTATTTTCACCAAAGTCGTCAAATTGTAGACTGGCATCCTAGCCATCTTCTATGGAAATTATTGATTCCAGTGGTATGACAGCTGTTACCTTTCTTCTAAGAAACCAGCTGTTACTTTTACTGGAATCAAATTATCTGTCAAACACTGTTGTTGAACACAAAGTTAATACGTGTCTCCCAGTCCAATTTGAAAAGTATCTGACAGAGAAGGAATTTACCTCAACATAATAAAGACCATATATGAAAAGCTGACAGCTAACATCCTACTCAGTGGTGAAAAACTGAAAGCTTTTCCTAATCAGAAACAAGGCAAGGATGCTCATTTTCACCACTTCTGTTCAACATAGTACTGGAAGTCCTAGCCAGAGCAATTAGTCAAGAAAAAGAAGTAAAAGGCATACAAATCAGATAGAAGAAGTCAAATTATCTCTTTGTAGATTACATGATCTCAAAGAAAACTTTAAGAATTTAACAAAAAGTGTTAGAACTAATAAACCAGCTTGGTAAAGTTATAGGATACAAAGTCAACACACAAGAATCAGTTGCATTTCTATACACTAGCAAGGAACTATACAAAAAAGGAAAAATTTTAAAAAGTCCTATTTACAACAGCATCAAAAAGAATACTTAGAAATAATCTTATCCAAGGAGGTGAAACACTTGTACACTCAAACTATAAAACATTCATGAAATAAATTGTTTTTCTTAGATTTTAAAGAAACTTTAAAGAGATTTGAGATGTATTTTATCATATATTCTTAAATAGGTGAGGTAAGAACACTTCTGGAATAAACAAAATCAGGTACCCATTTTATGCCATTTATAGTAAATCCATTTGCCTTCCGCTTACTGAATATGTGCCATGTGCCAGATTTTGTGCTTGGCACTTTCCAGATTATACTTCATCCTCACATCAGCCTTTAGGTTAAATATTTTCTTCCCTTATCAAACAATTCCAAAATGTGTACTTATAAACAAATTCACTTATAGGGTATTATTCTAGTCCATCACAGTTACTTGAAAACTATATTTCTATTAATGACAACTAAATCCAAGGATCAAACTAGTAATGGTGATAATACCTAATTATTTACTGAATGTCTCTATAGTATGTCAGAACATTGATAAAATGGAAAAAAATATCATGATGTAAATAGTAATATAAATGGAATTACAACTTTGGTGCTCCTTATTTTACCAGTCATATGGGAGTGAATATATAAGACAGTATTTGATTTTTATTTCTACCCAAAAGATATTTCTTCCCTTTTTCCTTCCTTATTAACAAAATCAGAATCTGATTTTGTTCAATTATTTACTCTAAAAGGACAATAACCCTGTTCAAAATTTAGGGGTAGGGGCTTCCCTGGTGGCACAGTAGTTGAGAATCTGCCTGGTAATGCAGGGGACATGGGTTCGAGCCCCGGTCCGGGAGGATCCCACATGCCGCGGAGCAACTAGGCCCGTGAGCCACAACTACTGAGCCTGCGCGTCTGGATCCTGTGCTCCACAACGAGAGAGGCCGCGATAGTGAGAGGCCCGCGCACCGCGATGAAGAGTGGCCCCCGCTCGCCACAACTAGAGAAAGCCCTCGCACAGAAACGAAGACCCAACACAGCAAAAAAAAAAGGAAAATAGGGATAGTATTAAAAAAAAATTTAGGGGTAAATGTGCTTTAATGAAAACTAATCATGGAAACCCCAGACCTCTCATAGATGATTAATCTAGGATGTGATACAATTCCATTCAATGGGATGTGAAGGAACATCAGCTATGAGGCTTCTTGGAAGGGTTTTTTTGATTTTTAATATGATTAAATTGGAGTAGACAGCATCTTTTTTTTCCCCACTGTACATTATTACATCTTTCTGTGATGAACTGCAGCACCCATTGTATGACGATAGGATAGCTGTTGAAATAATCACTTGTAAAGTTATACTACCTCAGGCTTTCTCAGTATACAAAATAAAAATTTTAATTAAACTTACTGATTTTGAATTAAGCTTTTTGTTACCGGCAGCTAAGGTACATCTTATTTATTACAGTATGCAAAGTACCGAGTGCATGGAGACTATAGTGAAAGAAGAAATTGATCTACAGTTTGTTCTATGTGGTCTCTTTTTGCAATTCTGAAACTAGTAGTACTTAATTTGCTTAATAAATGATTTATCCTCCCATTTATTTCTCAAATTCAAATTACAATCAATGAAGAATATAAGATATCTCAACTAGATTCAGATTTCCCACAATACATATGATTTATTTACAACAATACCTTGAAAAATCAGGTTATTTCTTTTTGAGTTTTCTCTTGCCATCATCTACAGTTTCATATCTCAGTCAATGAAGGTTATAAGAAATGAACAAAAATCTAAAGAATATTTTGAACTTTACTAGACATAGAAATAACTTTTTAGATTTATCTGATCAAGTAATTTCTTTAAAGAATATAGAAGGAAAATCAGTTACAAATCTAATGATAAAACAAAAGCATGGAACAAGTCAAAGGAGATGAAATTGATTTGTAAATAATTTAGAAGGTGGCATGAAAGACCAGATGTGGAAACTTGGAAGGCCTTTAATAACCTAACCCATTTTTTAACCTCTCCTCCTTATCCCATGCAATGTCTTACCCTGGTCTCTCCCCAACAGTTTCCTTGAGAAAGACAAAATTTCTTCCCATTTTCTCACTGAAACCAGTGCTTCACTCAGCTGAGATCTTTCTCTTTGGTACAGCACCTTCTTCCTGGAACATTCATTCCCCAGATCTCAATTTGACCAATCCCTACTCCTTTTTCAGTCATCAGTTTAAACTCCTTTCTCCTTGAAGCTTTTCCTGACCCACTATAACCTGTTTAGGTACCTTCCTATTTAGGATGCACCTGCTACTTTTCCCATGATGGCACTAATTCTATTATATCGAATTTGACTGTTTAATAGACTATGAGCTCCAGAAGAACAGGGTTGTGTTTGATTTGTTCACCATTTTATAGCCAGCATCTAACAGAGCACCTAGTACTTAATGGAGACTTAGTTAATACCTGTAGTTTGAATGAATAAATAATTATTCTGAGTAATGATGTTGGCATTTTAGAGCTTATGGGAGGAGAAGAGATTACACATATTAAGAATGGAATTGCAGGCTTTGAGAGGAAAACAAAACAGACTCAGACTCCCTGGCAGATCACTGCACTGTTTTCCAGATGTGGAATCTTACAGAGCTGTAGGTTTAGTTTTATAAATACCAAAAGCTATTAAGTATATTATTTTTAGCTTTCTTCTATATATGAGATACCATGGTAGATACTGGTTAAATAATGATGAATAAAACCTTGGCTTCTGTGTCTTCAGGGGCCTTTCAATCTATGGAATGAATGTCTGAATAATGTGTTTCTGTGCAGTACTTTAAAAAAGTATTTGCATTTACTCTCATTCCTCAGAGACTCCTCTTCTTCCACCAACCCATTTCTCTTTTATCAACAACTTTTTCCAAGGAGTTTAAATTTAGATCCCTGGGTAGGAGGAACTTGATTATTATGCTCATCTCCACATGGCCTATCTATTAGTTATGGTTTGGCAAATCTACATGTGTTCCATCTTGAATTGTTGACCTTATAGCAGCTTTAAAAAGAGATAATAAAAGTGAGAAATGTATTGGACCCTTAATTAATGGGTGGTTCTAAGAGCAAGGTCAAGATGATCAAAGGCTTAAAATAAAAACAGATTGATTGAAGTGATGAAACAAAAAAGTAATTTACCTTTCTTGGTACAGCAAATAGGCTGAATGTTCCTGCAAAACTAACTTTGAGCCAAGTACTTTACATGTTTGATTACAGTGAATGTATCAGGCCTATATAATTTTTTTTTTTTTTTTTTTTTTGTGGTACGCGGGCCTCTCACTGTTGTGGCCTCTCCCGTTGCGGAGCACAGGCTCCGGATGCGTAGGCGCAGCGGCCATGGCTCACGGGCCCAGCCGCTCCGCGGCATGTGGGATCTTCCCGGACCAGGGAACGAACCCGTGTCCCCTGCATCGGCAGGCGGACTCTCAACCACTGCGCCACCAGGGAAGCCCAGGCCTATATAATTAATTGGTAAATAAATGCTATGTAAGGTTGACGTGAGTTAGAACTTCATAGACTAATGGCCATTTATACTATGAATACCAATTTTCAGCACAGCTGAGGCAGCACAATAATGAATCATGGCTAAAGGGGGAAAGAATAAGAAACATTTCCACATTATGAACCACAGTCCACTTCTTGCTAATGAGGCTTAAATCCTGCCTTCATATTCAGTATAGAGACTGAGCTCTTCATGTCCAGAATATTTTTGGGATAACAGATCATTCAATTGGGGAAGACATTAAGCAAAAACCCAAACAAACAAAATATTCATGTTTCAAAAGTTAGAGAACAAATCTAGTTTTTCTGTCTTATTGAACTAAAAACCCTTTAAAATAATATAACTAGATTATAAAGGCCATTTGTAATAACAGAAATATATGTCACTCATTATTTTACTAGTATTAACCAAATTGCTGTTATTAATAACTATATTTGTTTCTATTTCAAGCCTTTTACATTTTAAAAAAAGTGATTCCTTTTTCTTGAAAATCTTCATTGTTACCTATATGTGTATCTTTATCTATAGTTTATTCATACATGCACAAAGTTTGTTTTTTCCCATGGGTTAGGATTTTATTATCCTAACTCTTGGAATGTCTAGTAATTTTAGATCAAATACCATTTTCTGTTAATCTTTTTAGAGATTCCAGATATTTCCAAGAGAAAAAATAGACAACTGAAAAAGACTCATAGGTGATTTAGATATTAGTGTTTAGGGCTTTAACTGAAGGTTAGGGCTTTAACTGAAATTGCCATGTTTACAAAAAGGAAAAAAAAACTCTGGAGAAAAAAGTTCAAATGATTGGGAAACATTAGATTGTAACATGGAGTTCCAAGAGTTCTTGGAAGAACCTAGTTATGTCCTTTGGAGTTTACTGTTGTACTTCAGTACAGACTGAGTGAACAAAGACATTGGTGGTTTTCTTTTGCTCGGTGAATTATGAATGCAGAAGGATGGGTGGCAAAGTCTGCTACTGTAGGCATATCACACAGTGCCACAATGGGGCATCGTGTATTCCCCTATCAGGTGTGGTAAGAATAGGTGGCTTGCCAAATGTATGTCATTGTGGCTAGCTGGACTCAAGCTGTCTTTAAGCAACCTGTCCCTGTTGAGGAGTGTTTTTTTGGTATGAAAGTTCAGGAGCAGTAACTACTGCACATAAAAGAAAGAAAGTGTAGCCTGTATGTATATAGCTCATATCAGGAAAATATAAAATGCTGAGTTTCTCACAGGGCCCCCAAATATTCTGATGATATCAGTTTGCATTATGTTGAAGATTGCTGTGCCTTTCATTGTTTTACTTTTTCTTATTTTTTTTCTTATTTTATTTTTCATTTCATTTTATGTTACTTTATTTAATTTTAATTTAATTTGATTTTCACGGGGAGAAACATTTCTTGTTAGTAGTTATCTTGAGCAAAGCTATGAAAATTATGAAGTAAAGAAAATTCCATAGGAGCCATGGACTATTTACATATAAGGATTTATATGTTACATTTTCATTATTTACTTTAAAAGCTTTATTTTAGAGGAGATCTTTCTAATACTATGGGGAAGTGAATAACTTGTCATAAGTAGAAAATAATAAAAAATTATTAACTATTTATAACTATTTATATTTTTTAAAGTTCTCTTTGTATCATCACAAAATCTCATTACAAACAGTGATATGTATAGCCCGTTTGGGAAAAGATGCGTATATTTGAACTAGCACTGACTCTGATGTTAGGAAGACCAAGACTATATCTAACTTTCTACACTTTTAATTCAAATAGTGATAATTTATTCTTGATAGTTGTCTAACATATCTGGCACTGGTTTCCTCATATGTAATATGCAAATAAGGGTATCTCAGGATTAAATTTAGCAGAATGTCTTTAAACAAGAAAATAGAATAGTGCCTGGTCATAGTCCCTAAGCAGTGCATAGGAATTCTTATTATGATCGTCATTTCTTTCACCTAAACTGTTTGTTCTACTTTCTATATTTCCATCTGCTAAAATCCTACACAAGACCAAACTTAAGTATTACTTCTCCTATTTTCCCAGTTGTAAGTAATAATTTCAAATAATATCTTCAAATAATTTAAAATTATATATGGAAAAGTAATACTTGGAAAAAAGTCAACACCTTTTTAGGCCTTTAGTTCAAGATACAGATTCAACCATTAAGAGAAAAATAAATGGATAACTGGTAGGATTATGGGCATATCTTGGAGATATTGAAGATTTGGTTTCAGACCACCACAATAAAGCAATTATCACAATAAAGCAAGTCACATAAATTTTTTGGTTTCCCAGTGCATATAAAAGTTATATTTACAGTATACTCTAGTCTATAAAGTATGCAATAGCATTTGTGTCTAAAAGAAAAATGTATATACCTTAATTAGAAAATACTTTATTGCTAAAAATGCTAAGCATTTTCTGAGACTTCAGCAAGTCATAATCTCTTTGCTGGGGGAGGGTCTTGCCTGGATGTTGAAGGCTGCAACCAATCGGGGTGCTGGTTGCTGAAGCCTGGGTGGCTGTGGCAGTTTCTTAAAATAACAAGGAAGTTTACCCCATCAACTGACTCTTGCTTTCATGAACAATTTCTCTGTAGCATGCAGCACTGTCCGACAGCATTTTACCCACAGTAGAACTTGTTTCAAAATTGAGGTCAATCTTCTCAAACTCTTTCACTGCTTTATCAACTAAGTTATATTTTAAATCGTGTATTGTCATTTCAACAATCCTCACAGTCTCTTCACCAGGAGTAGGTTCCATCTCAAGAAACTGCTTTCTCTGCTCATCCATTGGAAGCAACTCCTTATCTGTCTAAGTTTCATCATGAGGCTGCAGCAATTCAGTCACTTCTTCAGGCTCTACTTCTAATTCTAGTTCTATTGCTATTTCCACCACAACTTCAGTCTTCGGTACTGAAGCCTTGAACCCCTCAAAGTCATTCATGGGGGTTGGAATGGACTTCCTCCAAACTGCTGTTAATGTTAATATTTTGGCCGCTTCCCATAAATCATGAATGCTCTTAATGGCACCTAGAATGGTGAATCCTTTCCAGAAGGTTTTCTACTGATCTTGCCTGGATCCATCAGAGGAATCACATTCTATGGCAGCTATAGCCTTACAAAATATATTTCTTAAATCACAGGACTTGAAATTACTCCTTGATTTATGGGCTGCAGAACGAATGTTCTGTTAGCAGGCATGAAAATGACATTAATTTCATTGTATATCTCTACCAGAATTCTTGGGGGATCAGGCGCATTGTCAGTGAGTGGTAATATTTTTAAAGAAAAAAATTTTTTTTTCTGAGCAGTAGGTCTCAACAGTGGGCTCAAAATATTGAGTAAACCATGCTGTCATTCAGGCTTTGTTGTTCCATTTATAGAACACAGGCAGAGAGTAGATTTAGCATAATTCTTAAGAGCTCAAGGATTTTTTGGAATGGTAAATGAGCATGGGCTTCAACTTCAAGTCATCAGTTGCATTAGCCCCATCAAGAGAGTTAGCCTGTCCTTTGAAGCTTTGAAGCCAGGCATTGACTTCTCCCCAGCTATGAAAGTCCTAGACAGCATCTTCTTCCAATAGAAGGCTGTTTCACCTACACTGAAAATCTGGTTTTTGGCATAGCCACCTTCATTATTTTAGCTAGACCTTCTGGATAACTTGCTGCAGCTTCTACACCAGTCCTTACTGCTTAATTTGCGTTCTTAAGTTATGAAGATGGTTTCTTTCCTTAAACCTCACAAACCAATCTCTGCTAGCATCAAACTTTTCTTCTGCAGTTTCCTCACCTCTCTCTGCCTTCATAGAGTTGAACAGAGTTAGGGCCTTGATTTGGATTTCAGCTTAAGGGAATATTGTGGCTAATTTGATCTTCTGTCCAGATCACTAAAACTTTCTCCTATCACTTATAATAAGGCTGTTTTGCTTTCTTATCATTCCTGTGTTCACCAAAGTAGCACTTTTAATGTCCTTCAAGAAGGTTTCCTTTGCATTCATAATTTGGCTGTTTGGCTCAAGAGGCCTAGCTTTTGGCCTATCTTGGCTTTCGACATACCTTCCTCACTAAGCTTAATCAAGTCTAGCTTTTGTTTTAGACTAAGAGATGTGCAACTACTGCTTTCACTTGAATACTTAAAGACCACTGTAGGGTTATTAATTAGCCTAATTTGAATATTGTTATGTTTCATGGAATAGGGAGGCCTGAGGAGAGGGAGAGAGACAGGGGAACAGCCGGTCAGTGAAGCAGTCAGAGCACAACATTTATAGATTAAGTTCACCATCTTATATGGGCGTGCTTCATGGCACTCCAAAACAATTACAATAGTAACATCAAAGATCACTGATCACAGATCACCATAAAAAACATAATAATAATGAATATTTTTGAAATATTGTGACAATTACCAAACTGTGACACAGAGACAGGGAGTGAGCAAATGCTGTTGAAAAAAATGGCATCTATAGATTTGCTTGTTGTAGGGTTATCACAAACCTTCAATCTGTAAAACAACACAATCTCTGTGAAGCGCAATAAAGTGGAGCACAATAAAACAGGTATGCCTACACCTGTACTCCATTACGTGCTTTTCATAGCATTATTTTTATGAAATCGATATTTTAATATTAGAAATGATGGGGTTCTACTTTACATTTCATGAAAATGTTAGAGAAATAATACCCACACTCTTATATACAACACACAATTTCTGAAAATAATCCACTGCTCAGTACTCTCACTATTTTTAAAGAGAAAGGAAAAAGGGCAGTATGCCATTTTGTATAACTAGAGAGTTTAATAATAAAAACTCTCATGTAAAGAACAAAATTAGCTGAACTTGCAAAAGGAGTGTAGAACACATTAAAATTCGTCAGAGTAAGTGCTTCTGCCTTTTAATGAGCTGAAGCATATTCTCTGTCTGTACAATTGGATACATTCCTATCAGGACAGAAAAGGGCTATTAAAGCTGAAGAGGCCAGAAAATAGCAAAATCGTGAATAATATTAAATCCTTAACAATATGCATATAGTGATTCTTCCTGGCATCATTAGTGGATTTTGATGAAATGTATGTAATTAACATATCTGTAATTATTATTCTTATTTTTAAGGGAGAGTGCACTTATTTAATATGAATTTAGTTGTACATCAAAAATTTGGATATTAAAAATATAATAATCATTGTTTTTATTCCTACAATGAGATTAAATCAAACTAAATAATGTAAGAGCATTGAAAAATTATAAAGCAATAAATGCACAAGAAAAAATATGTCAAACATGATTTTGAAGGGTCAGGTAAGTTTTCAAGAAAGTCTCCTTTCTCAGTGGTAACATTTTCTTTCCTATAACTTTTAATTTAGTCTTCTTTAAGGTTATAAAGGAAAAGTTATACAGTATATGTAAATCCATAAGTAGTTACAATCACTTTATAAAGTCAAATCTTAGCAGATGGCAGCACTGGATGATTGAACAGTTTCCTGTAGTACTGTGTGTCTCAACTAAAAGAGCTCTGGAATTCATAAATATGGAATGTGTGAAATGTGAAATAAAATGGAATCTCTTATGTCAAAGGGCTTTAAAATGGAGCCAGGAGGCCATTAAGGAGGTGGTGGACCTCACGCACATCCTCACCAGACAGAACCAAGAACTTTTTAACTGGGCCAAACCACAAATAGTCCAATGACTCTGCAAGAACACCTGCAACTTGTCACAGTAACAACTTTTACCTCCCTCTAGGGAAAGCCTTAGCACTCAATCAAGTTTAGTCAAGACTAGCTTCTGTCTCTAACTATAATTAAAATTCTTCATAATGTAAACCTCTCATCTTTACCTTTAAAAGCCCTTTTCACTCCCTAGTGGGGACACTGTTTGAGTTGTTACCCAAGGATTCTATTCGGTCCTGAATTGCAATTCTTTGATTCTGAATAAACACTTTTTGCTTCACTATTGCCTCCTAAGTTTATTTAGGTTGACAAATGCATTAATAGTAATGGAGGGTGATGCAATGTCTTATCTTTTGAAATTGGCAATCTTAGCAGTGGTGAAATGATGTTTTTTAGTTTTTAATTTTTTTTCATGGAAATAGCTCAGCTGACTAAAAGTCATTGTTTATATTCTATTAATTACTTATAAAAAGGTCAGAAGTCAAATTAACTTTTAATTTAGCAAGTTACATTCTAAATACTAGATTGTTCTTTAGAAGTGATCTGATAAAGTTTTTGAGGACAAGCTTCTAATTCCCAATAATGTGTTGTTATGTTGAGAAGGCATTTGACAGAATTTGAGAAGGTGACAAAAATCTCTGAATAATATAGATCCTAGGTCACCAAGAATTAGAACTGTAGGGGAATCTCTTAAAATGAAGAGGCAGCTGCATCCAGTGATTACAGATCAGCTTCTTTAAGGTTTTCTCTCTAATTGCTGCTGTCATTGCTATAACCTCTGGAGCTGCATCTTCCCTTTTAACACTCTGGACTAAAAAATAGACATTTCCTTTGGTAAACCCATGTAGAACTAGAGATAGGTTAAGACTTAAAGAGCCAGGGAGTAAGAGAAGGAACATGAGTTAAAGTACAAAGAATCTGAACAGCCTGGATTAGAAGGGGTATTTTAGAGGTTTTCAGAATTTGAGAGAGCGCAATGAACTGAATGTTTGTGTTCCCCTAAATTTCACATGGTGAAACCCTATTTCTAGTGATGGTATTTGGAAGTAGGGTCTCTGAGAGGTAATTAGGTCATGAAGGTGGAGCCCTTATGAATGGGATTAGTACCCTTATAAGAAGAGGCCGGAGAGCTAAGAGAGCTAGCTAGCTCTCTTTCTGCCCTGTGCAAATACAATGGGAAGTCAGTTGTCTTTAAACCAGGAAGCTGGCCCTCACCAGACACTGGCTCTGCCAGAACCTTGATCTTGGACTTTCCAGCCTCCAGAACTGTGAGAAATAAATGTTTGTTTTTAAGCCCCCAGCCTACTGAAATTTGTTATAGCAGCACAGAAAAGTCTAAACTAAGACAGAACTAACTTAGACAAAAACTAAGACAGAAAAGTCTAAAACACTACCAATATTTTAGGTTTCAATATGTTAATAATGAAGAAATCCAAACAATTATAAAAATGTGGTGTTCTTTAAATGTGAAAGAATTTGTACTTTTAACATAGTAATATGACTACTGCATATATGGCATCTTTTGGCTGTGTAATTAATAACCTAAATTTTAATTTTCTTGGAAATATGAGGCTTGGGGACAAATGACCTTTTTCTTGTATAGGTCCTGGATTACTTCACAGAATTTCTTTCTCATTGTAATCAAATCTTAAATATAGAAAAATATTCCACTGGGTCCCTTAAATGCCTGCTACCATGAGGCAAATGCTCTGTTTCACAGTCATCACATATGAACACTTCCTACTGTAGACAGACTTTAAATTTTCTACTAAGACAGAGGCTCATTCCCCTTTTCTTCTTCCCTGTTACCTATATTTGGTTTTCTGGCAGAGGAAATTTCAAGAGGAAAACCATGCCCTAATATCATGTACTAACCACATTTATTTAAAGAGAGACACACATAGTAATAGTGAGGTCATTCCCTTATAAGAAGAAGGACAACAAATGAGAACTCCTTGGTTTTGTAAAGATAAAAATTGTTAAGTGATAATACTTTGAAGATCTGCACTCTTGGAATTTAAACTAATTTTTCTCATTTTGTGTGGAACACTCCCTAATAGTCTTATAAATAGATATACAATTACTGTATTAGTGCTCACATTAATACCTATACCAGGCTACAAGGACTTTGGGGCAAATTTCTTCCCACAGGTTCTGCTACCTAAGCTGCCATATTCACTATTTATTATTTACCATCAGGGATTAAACGAGACATGTGGGGATGTTAATATATGATTGGCTAGTAACTTACGACCTGTGTATATAATCTTTTGCACAAAGATGTCTTGGGCCCTTCAGATTACTTCCTTGAGTATTTGGAATTGGGCAACGTTCAATGACAGAGGCAGCTGGTACTGGGTCCAGATGCTGATCTAATTGAGAGATTACTGATTTAGAAATAGGACTGAAATGAGTCATGAGCAATCACACAGGATGAGGGAGCGGGACCTATTAGTAAGTAGAGGAATCTGGCTGATAGAAGAAGGAGAACCAACCAGAAGAGCCACAGACACCATCCAGGCCCCGAAAGAGAGTCAGCACAGTTTTTGACAGTTTTCTATGTCCAATTACATGTATTTTATCAGTGAATCACTGCTTTTCTCTTGAGGTGACTTGAATCTGGGTCAGTCCTAGCTTTTACATAAATTTGACTAAATCGTTGTCAGTTCTTAGCTCTTACTCTATGTGTGACAAAAACAACGTTTTGAGAATGATCTGCAGGGACAAATCAAATGAGTATTCTTTCTTCTCCACCTTGTTTTAGGGCCAGTATTCCTTTGAGGATACATTTAGAAACAGCCAATTTTTTTAATATTTGATATCAAAGTCATTGATAATGTAGCAACTTTAACTTCAGTGAAGAGACTGAAAAATTCAGCAGCTTTGACAAGGAGATTTAAGGGTCAGTGGGTACCCAATAGATTATTTTATAAAGAAGAAATGAAGAATGATTGATGCAATCAGCAAAGGAAAAAGCCTGCCAGAAGCTGTCCCATGCAGGCAGCTCTGGACCCAGACATGAGCAGCTTGGGTGGAACCATGCAAGGAACCCAGTGCAAACACAGATTCTAGCTTACATTCGTCAGTAATTTACTAAGTACCTTCTGGGTTCCAGGCACCATGTTAGGTGTTAAGCACTCATGGCAGGAAACAAACACAGAAAACAAGGCTACCCTACAAAGAATCACAGCTTTCTCTGTTTAGGAATTTGTTTTTTGCAGCAAATCCATTAGAGTACCTAAAATAATCACTAAGCTTCTTTTGGTTGATAAAGGTTGTATTAAAATATAACGTTTTACATGGCAAAGCTAATATATGAAACCACTAATAGTCAATAATTTGTTAGCAAGAATTATTAATTAATTAGGTAAGTGGATTATGAACAAAGAAGATAGTGCTACTGGTAAAAGTTTAGTCATCAGAAACAGCACTGGGGATATATTTATGGCAGAGACCTCACTGAGGCTCTACAGATCAAAAACTATAGAGAACTCTTTTTTCTTTCAAGAATAAAATAGATTTGGAGTAGACAACAAAAAAGTTAAAGTGTAGCACCTCTATGGAGAGTTCCAGAAAGTGAAGAAATGACATGAGGGTAACGCACCATTGGGCAAGGGAAGGGTTGAAATGGAGTAGGAATTTAGAGAAATAAATCCTGAAAATGAATAACGCTTAGCAAAACAGAGGCAGTGAGAAGTCAGAAGAGGAATGCTGGAAATTTGGAAGATGCTCTGGCCTCATTTGATGAGACTAAGATTCCACAGCCTAATGTGTTGACCACGCTTCTCTAAATTCTTTCTCTTCATGAAAACATTTTAAAAACTACATGTTGACCTTGGGGACCACTGGGGCAAAGCACCTTCCCACAAAGAGAATTAAAAACCATGGAAGTACAGTTTTCCAATGTTTTTTCCCTGTGATAGGTCTAGAGTGAACCAGTAGTTCTGAATGTGAGAAATTTAAATTCAAGAATAATATTACAATATTAGCAATTGTCCTACAGTGAAATGATACCAAGGATGGAAACTAGCATTTATTAAAACAACAACATTTGAGCTGCTTTTGGAAGAAATCAGGCTTTACATATGATTTAATTCTCAGATTAGCATTTTAGGGACTAATTGACCTTGAAATTACTTTGCTTTCAGAAAGACACCTTGTTGAACTCTTACCTCACCTGATAAAACAAACATTAAGGAGAGTGAAAAGAATGGTGCCATTTTATGAATATGAAAAGCAATATAAACGCTGAATGACAATAATGCCACCTCTGCATAACATCTGCTGAACTTTTGTTTGGAAAAGTTCTGCCTGGGTACAAGGTAGCTGTTCCTTCTCTTCTGCATTAAATAAGTGAAATGAAAGTATATCAAGAAGCGGAAAACGGATAAACACAGGAAAAGTTTGTTCTGTTTGAATGTTTAATATACTGGAATTAATTGCTAAAAGTGTTTTCAGCTGTAAAACCACGAACACCATGCCAGTACCAAGCCAAATAAATACGCTGGAAAGAAGAGAGTAAATCTGGAAAAAATCATGACACAAAAGAATTGTTATTCTTTTGCTGCTGGTATTGTCTAAATAAACAGCTATGGAGCTCTGGGTTCAAGAAGGCGACCTAGTTACATCCTGAATTCATCTCCCCCCGCACCCCACCCGCCACCGCGGACATGCTGAGTCTGCAGCTCCAGAGCGAAAATTTTCCTCTTTTAAAAACTTAAAGGCGGGCTGAATGACAACTCCACATCAGATAAACTAAAGAAAAACCACATCAAAGCAGGGCAGAAGAGGCCGAAACACAATCTCGACATAAACCCCCTCCCTCTACCACCCCGTGACGCGACCCACAGCAAAGAGAAAATTCAAAACCAGGACCTTCTCCCTGAGGAGCTAAGGTTTCGAAACCCACGCGGGGCACCTCAACTTTTTAAGATGTGTACGCGAGAAACAAGCTCCCCAAACATTTAACTTTAAAAGCCAACAATGCTCCCATCTCCAGACCCAAAAAACTGTACGTAATTATCTGAGAAACAAATAGCTCGCGCTACTCACCTACCCGGAGGCCCAGCAGAGGCAGCAGATGGCGTCCAGACAACAAGTGAAGGAGGCTCACCTGCTTATATGATAGGCAACCGCCTGAGGGGCAGGCGCCTAATTAGCACATTCATCTAGGAGTTCTGCCTGTATATTAGATTACTGTTTCTTCTCTTCTGCATTAAAAAAATGAAAGTATATATTTTAAAAATAGGCATTTATGTTTTTTGGGTCTGTGAGTCTACCAGAATCACCAAGGCGATCTCTGAATTCTGCTAAAGGTCAAAATAAAGTGCCTGCCAAATCAGGATTGTTCCCAACACCTGGGAAAGGAGAGTCCATCCATTTAAGGCTTTAATATTGGAAACTAGAGGACTGTGGAAGGCAAAAAGTAAAAGCTGAAACTTTAAATTCAGTAGGAGCATATTAGATACACGAGGGGAAGAAGATGAGTTCTTTCCTCATCAAGGAAACTGACTCAAATTAACTTAAGCAGGAAAAGGGGATGTATTTGGCTCAGTAACTGGAAACCTCAAAGGAGTAAATGGGCTTCAGACATGGCTGGATCTCAGCATTAAAGCTACATGATCAGGAATCTGCCTCTTTCACCATCTCTTAACTCTACTTTCATCCATGTTGGCTACATTCTCAACAGGACTAAAAACAGCCACCACCAGGTGGACTGAATTATCTTTCAAGCTAGAAAATTTAGTGAAAGAGAATATCTCTTCCAAAAGTTTCAGCAAACGTTCAAGCAGGGCTGATTTGCCTGGCTTGTGTCCTGTGCCCACCCCTAAACCAATCACAGTCTAGAGAATGAAGAATCTGATTGGTGGATCTGGGAAATGTTTCCACCTGTATGGGCAAAAGGTGCAGGGGTGTGCAGACGTACCCAAACACAAAGAGAGGGTTCCTCAGAAGAAAGAGGACAAAGGAAGGGGAGCAAGAATATATGATGGGGAGACAGGGAATATAGGCATCACAGCTCACTACAGCCTTGTTACTAAGTGTGGTGTGCTGAGCAGCAGCATGGACATCACCTGGGATCTCCGGTACAAAGGCAGATCGCCAGGCCTATCCTAGACCTACTAAATCAGAATTGGCAACCAAAAAAAGATCCCCAGGTGATCTGTATGCACGCTGAATTTTTTACAGCACTGACTGACACTTCCACAGAGGATTACATCCATAACTAATCTCTCCATCCGTACCTTCTGCCAGTTCATATTATTAATCTTTTTCACATCCCCAGGTTTTTAGGCTCTACTTAGTGGCAGAGAGGTGGCAGAATGTCTGATACTTTCCTCCGAAGGCTCCCATACATCACAGTAGCAGAAATAATCCTGATGCAAAGTGAAAGTAAGTGGCACGTTAAGGTTTGCTTGCAGGATTATAATGCCCATCAGTTCCCTTCTCTAGATAAATTTTAATTTAATTCTGTATTCCACTTTATCCTTTAACGGCTTTTCTTTAGCTTTTTGTTAGATTATCTTATAGTTTATGCAGATATAAATCTAGAAGGATCAGTGGATATTATTTTAGTCACAATCCTTGCTCAGACCTTGTGCAAGTCACTTGATTGGCAATTGTTTACTCTGCTATTGTCTGGATCATCCCAAATACTCAGACAACGGATGTCAAAACCATTCACTGTTCTTTTTTTTGTTTTCCTTGTGGCTTTGTTGCTATGCTGCTGTGCTTGCTCTGTGTTAATGTGACGTTACTGTCAGAAAGTTTTCATTTTGGTCATCACTAGCAGTTGCACTGCATTTTTCCATGGCAGCTCGTAAAATGCCCTGGAGTGCCTTGTTACTCAATTGGAATCACAGGGCTGAAGTTACTATGGCTTTTCTTATGGTCCAATTGACCAAGATACATCAATAGTTTTGCAGAACCAACTCAATGTGGCTAAAATCGCCTTAAACATGACATTCGTTTTTCCCTTAACTTTAAAATAAATAGTAAATGGATAAAGAGTAAATTGGTTTATTTCGAAGGCTTTATTTCTATTAGCAACCAATGTCTTTGCTTCCTGACTCCTGTTTTCCTGAAGACATTTTGCTAAAATATGCCATTCTTGGAAACCAAAACCAGCCTATTCCCCCAAAAAGAATGCTTACCTCTTTTTATTTGCTAGTAAAAGGGGGGAAATAAACATTTAGCTTCAAAAAGTTTAACTTGGAAATTAACATTTATTTGTAATTAGTTACCTCTACTTTTCTAAGATTCAGATCACTTCAAGAGCAACCACAAATAAATTACTTGGAAATAATCATTCTTTTTGGCGTATGCTGAAATGGGGCACAATGTGAAGACTGGGCAGACCTACGCACAAATGATTGTTTCATCTCTGCTGGGACGTCATTTTATCCTTTAAGGTGGGGAGAAATGCCAGGTGTAGTAGACAAACACTGAACATATTTTTCTCAGTAAAATATGAAATTGCTTATCAGGTTTTGGAATGCTAAAGAGCCATCATTTTAATTTTATTTTTAAAAATGTAAACAGTACTATATGTGAGTACATATCTTAATCTGAATCATTCTTTAATCTGGGTTCACGAGAAGCAACCAGAAAGAGATTCTCAAATACTTGGTATAAACTAGGCGGGTGAAGTGAGAAAAAAGTGGCTGAGATAATAGTTGTCTTAAATATTAAGTAATGTAGGAGAATTCTTTTCAATATCTACCCATATTATTAGTGTTAAATAAACAAAACTGGAAGGGCATGATGTGATTTTTCAGTCTATCCATTGTTGAATTATCTCTCATGGCTCATGGAAGTTCCCTAAAAGGAAAAATGTGATTGCTCTTAAATTGCTTAGGCTTTTTTTTTTTTCACTAATTCAACCATCTTTGATATTTTGTTTACTGTTGGTCATATAAAAATCAATTTTTTTTTTACTTTTTCAACATAAAAGTATACATTAAAATAGGAGGACAGAACATATTTTAAATAACTTTGTTAGATTGAGTCATAAAATTTAAATATTTAGATATGTATTATGTTGGGTCTTGTTTGTATTTTGTCCCTGAACCCCTTGTATCTTAGGGAAATCCAATTTGAAGGTTATTAAATTGCTTAGGCTTTTAGAATTTACTGAGCTTTATGGAATTTTATTAGGAATTTCTGATCTCCCATAAGTAGTCCTAGGGCAATGAATTTTTGTCAGGACAGGTCTTCTTTGCCATATATCCTCTAGGGCACACTGCCCTATATCGTAGCTACCAGCCACAAGAGACCATTAAGCACTTGAAATGTAGCTAGTTAAAACTGAAATGTGTTGTGAATGTAAAATACACACTGGATTTTGAAGACTTAATTTGAAAAAATAAAGTGAAATACCTTATTAAGTTTTATATCGATTATACATTGAAATGATAATATTTTGGATATATTAGGTAAATATATATTATTAAACATAATTTCAACTGTTTCTTTTTACAGTTAATATGTGGTTACTAAAGAATTTAAAATTATATATGTGGTCCTCATTTGTGGCTCACATTATATTTCTATTGCAGTGCTGATCTAGATTCTTTATTGTTTCTGAAAAGGATTTAACTTGTGCTTAAATTATTAAGCACAATTGCTTAATAATACTTAAATTCTTAGTTGATTAATAAGATATTTTTATCTTCAATATTTCTCGTGGCAATTGAGACAGAAGGACATATGCATCTCTAATGTAGTTTGAGATTAGGAGAATACATAATGCAATGTGTTTGTGCAGTGCTTTTCATTCACTGTTCAAGCAATAAAATAAATTAAATATAGAGACTAACAAATGACTTAATGTTTAAAAGAGAAAGAGAGAGAAAAATGTATCCCTGAGTACTCTTTGGAAATATCAATGACCTTGGCATTTGGTTACCACATCTGTGGCTTAGCCAGAGGTAAATTTTTTTCCATATTAGAAGGAGAAGCTGTTGTTATTCTCTCAAAAAGAAGATTAAAAAGAAATGAGTGGCATTTATATTATTAAACACCAATTTTTGTTAGTAGTTGAATCCAATAGCCAGTTTATAAAAATTGAGTACTGTAATAAGAAAATACCTGGTATAAGTGAAGAAACTAATGAACAGTTGGTTTCCCAGGAAGCAATTTGCAGAGGTATCCTGTAATGTGAAGAGTTGATGTTGAATCTTACATTGTTAAGTGGCTTTGCTCAGGAATTTTATCGACACAATTATGATGCATTTTTCCAATAGAAAACTAATTTTCATTTAAGCAGTGAAATCAAGCTCCAGCTTGATCGTTACAGTGACAAGGATTATGCTGTCAAATCAGATGGGTCCACATGAAGGCAATGTTTTTGTTTAGACAGATACTGAAAATTATTTGAGTGCAAAGGATCAGCACAATAAGCTTCCAACTTCACTGAATAAATTTTAAAGAGAACTTGTGTCTTCTTTCTTAAATGAGAGTTTAAAAAGACTAGAAAATGCCATGAACAGAATTTTATTTTTCATTATGAATTTAAAAATTTGATTTTGATTTTGTATTGATTACCTGTATTGATAGTGTTCTTTACTAATGTTAATGCTTCCAGTATTTCCAAGTTGTACACTTCCAATATTGCGGGACCTTATCCCCAGAGCCTTTAATTTGGTGAAATTCTTTTGTCATTTGTTAAAGTACATCGTAAAACCAGGAATGTGTGAAGTGATGATGCTTGTGGCTAAGTAGCCCTCTTTCCATAATGAGAGGAGGAAGACTGCATCACCAGTGAGAAGAGCAGAGAAGAAGAAACAAAGGAGCCTTGAAGACATCACTGAGTTCCTGAAAATACCTTGGGACTTCCCATCTCTCAGTGATGTCTTAAGTAAACAACTAATAAACAACTAAAGCACTATGCTTTAATCACTGCCCAAAGCATTCTTCTGATGATGTAATTCCCAACCTGGGGATCTAAGGTGCTTGCTCACACCCATTAAGCACTTTCAGAATCTCAGAGGTCCTGGCATGTGGACAAGGTACATTACCAGGTTAGTAGGGTGGCCTTGACTTTGGCCACAGCTGGCCTGATAAAGCAGCTTTGGTCTGGTAAAGCTACCTTGGCTGGCATACCTGTGTCCTCAGCAGTGGCTTTCAGTGTACTGACTCAAACATGCCTATGGAAAGGATGAATGAATAGGATCAGATGGATGGACGGTGTAGTGCCTTTGATGATGGTTCTTCGTAATCCACTCACACCTGCCCACTCCCCTTTCTCCTCCTTAGCTGCTCAAAGTACTCTGTTGAAAAATAGTGGTGGCTGGGGAGTTTGTAAGAAATTGATGCTTTCACAATTTCACTGTTGACTGCTTAGAAAAACATCTGTTTTTCTTTTTTGCAGGAGTTTTAATTATAATCTCCTAATTCCAGGAGTTAGGGGAAAGTAGTTATAATTTTATAATCCACAATATCATAATATCATGGCACTAAAGAAGGAAGCTCTGTGGGCAGAAGTAATTGTTGACGGATTATGGGGAAAATTTGGAGTAAGGGTCAGGAGACTTTAGTTCTTGTCCAGCCCCACTACTGACTGGCATGATGACCTTGGGATCTCAGTGTATTCATCTGTAAAATGAGGAATTCAGATGACTAGGTTTCTTTCACTAGAACACTGTATAACCCTCCTACAGTCCTCACTGCTTTGCTGCTTTACTGGAGGCTTCAAACCTAAGCTGTACACTGTGTTACAGCTCTAATATATATTGTGCTATTTCATTTTTTAAAAAACAAGGAAGAATGTATGTGTAGCTTTTGGTAGCCACTGGGCTTTATATCAAGTAACTCTTGATAGTTTTATACCTAAAGGGCAAAATACATCAAAGGGATGATCCACTCTGTAACTCCTGACATATTTTACCTTGTCATACAGATGCATTTTCAGATACATATGCCAATACTAAGGTTATACTCAGGGTCTTAAGGTATATTTGGACTTCTCAAATGAAATTGAGTTTTCTGTGTCTCCTAATATTTTGTATGTGGAAAAAAATTTCTATTTTAGCATTGGATGGGAGTAGTTAAGTTTTGTTGCCCGTGATGGCAGGACAAAGAGATAAGTGCTTAAAGGTATGTAGATTATCTACCTATCTGTCTATCTATCATCTGTCTGTCTATCTACATCCTAAATATTCTACTAAATGAAAGGCTTCTATGAAGTTGGTGCTGATTTCCCTATGAGCCTATTGAGTACTACAGACTCTCACCAAGAGTAAAAGTAGAAAAGAAGGCCTATTATCATCCACACTCTGCCCTTTCACCAAAAAGAAACGCTGTGCCTTTTGAGAATCCAGCTAGTCACAGGGATTTTTCTGACTCATTCAAAAGAATAACTCAGGTGCTTTCCAAAGAAGGATTTATTTTTTTCTGAGTAGCCAAACAAATTTCTTCCTATGCCAATGATTCACATGAGGAGCTGGCCTCAAAGCCAGAGATTAAAATGAAGCTGTCCTATTTCTCCTCCACTTCTCTCTTTGGAGCATACTTTGCTTTTGGAGTACACAGATACATTTTCAATCAAAAGTAAGCTCTTTTTTTGTTGTTTGTTTTTTAAACCATGTACAAAAAACTGTCACTGGTGGACGCCTGAAAATATATTTTCTCCTTATCCTAACTGAAAAGGTACAGTTATCATCGTTTCTATTAGTACTGCACCTGTGGAAAGGCAGAATCCACCCAGTCTAAATTCTTTGCTGCAAAGTCTCTGCCTCGGCCTATTTGGGTGCCTTGGCTCTTTTTTCCTGTTGTCGTCAGATTGACAGATTCTGTATTTCCTAATATTGATACCACCATCACTGACAAAAATAAATGGGATTTTCAACTACAAGTGAGTGAGATTCTTGGGTTTGTTTAGAACTCTACACTGGAATGGGAGCAGCCAAAGAAGTAATGCCTGGGCAACTGTCCTCAGAGCCAAAGTCCTGGGGCTGGATTATGAATAGCTGCTCAAGCCTTATTTGCTATGGGATGTTCCTAACTTCCCTCCAGTCAGAGGATTACTCCAAGAAGATGGTCTATGTGCTCAATTCTCCATTTCCCCTGTATATATGAGTTTGAAAATTCAAAGGGATAAGGTTGATAGGTACTCAGAAATTTTGTAAGGGAAATCTGTCTCAATGAGAGCTTAGTGTAGACTGGAACATAAAGTACGGCTTTACCTTATGATAATTCTTTCATAGATGAATCCCCAAAAGAGACACCACCTCCTTGAGGTCACATAGCTAACAACTCAGACTCACCCCCAGGTATGTCTTACTTTACAGCCTGGGTTTTCCACCCCACTAACGCTTTGCCATCTTTACTTTTAGATATTCACACAACTCCAGAGATCTCAGAGGTCTTGATAGGGTAGAAGTTCAAAATTACTCTATGCTTTTATCTAATTTATATATTCAATTTTCAGATAGGATATATGTGTTCAAATATTTTTCCACTATTTAAAATAATTTGAAAACTCCTCAATATTTTTTTTTCCCTATCTGCTTCTTGGTTCTGTCCTCTTCCAAAGAATAGAGGTAGGTGGGGGGATACATGTGCCAGACCAACTGACTTATTTTCTTCCCCTCAACCATTCATGCTCTTTTTGATATCTATTTATATATATTATGCATGTATATACATGTATACAAAGAGAAAGAGAGAAAGAGAGAGGTATACATACATACATCTTGCTGTTTTTCCTGAAACAACCTACTTCAGTTGTCCAAAGGTAATATTTTGGCTTAACAAGAAGTTGGCCTAGTTAGATCCAGTGACATATTCTGTTCCCTTTATCTTCTTGTTAACCTGTAAGTTTCAAAGGTGTGGGAGAATATCTTTAGTAGACATGTTTAGTGAGAACACTATTTTTCCAATAAATTCTGGGTGCTATTGGAAGAAATGAAATGGATATTTGTTTTGGGGTTTCCATCTGATTCACTTTAATTATGGTTATGATGTACAGAACGTATCAAGCTGTTTTGGACTTATAGCATATTAAGTTCTTTGGGATTTCAAGACTATAAAAATAG
The DNA here is from genome assembly GCF_003676395.1 of Aethalodelphis obliquidens. Taxonomy (NCBI): domain Eukaryota; kingdom Metazoa; phylum Chordata; class Mammalia; order Artiodactyla; family Delphinidae; genus Aethalodelphis; species Aethalodelphis obliquidens. Next base: position 35,306,003 of record NW_020837948.1, read on the forward strand.
TGATAGGAGAGGAATCTTAAGAGACTGGGAACTGAAGGTTTGATACAGGGACAAGGACCAACATTAATGATTACAAATAGTACCAATAAAAAGGGATGCTTTTTTTTTGCTTTAAAGGTGAGGAAAAATTGGTGGGAAATCAAAGGATTTCATGAATACCTAAGCACTTATCAGCACTGTGGAGCATCACAGCTCAGGTGAGATAGTACTGCTTTCTGCCTGTGGGAATTAGAGACTTCAATGAAGAGCATTAGAGTCTCTCTCATTAGAGACTTCAATGAAGAGCATATGAAACTGCAACTATAGTCTGCGGAAATCAAGAGGACGATGAAGAACTCTGAGGAGTTAACACTAAGCTCAAATTAGTCAGAAGAGCTTCCACGAAGCCGCAAATCAATCACATGCACACAGATACGGAAAATGAAGGCCCAACTGCAGTATTCTCTACTAAGAGCAAGTAAAGAAGCAGCAGTGGGTGGCTTAGAACAGGGGTCCCCAACCCTCGGGCTGTGGACCTGTACCGGTGATCACGCCTGTTAGGAACCGCGCTGCACAGCAGGAGGTGAGCGGCGGCCAAGCAAGCGAACCTATTACAGCCTGACCATACCCCCCACCGCCCACGGAAAGATTGTCTTCCACGAAACCAGTCCCTGGTGCCAAAAAGGCTGGGGACCGCTGGCTTAGAAGACTTGAGCTTTCAGAAAATCTTTCCTTCTCTGTCTGAGACACTAGACCAGAAAGAAGGAGATCTGAGTTCAAGCTCTACCCCAGCACTTATTCCTAGTGCAGCATGGGAGAGCACTGGGCTGTTTTCCCATTTAGAACAAGGGTGCTTCAAAGGTTCTCCCAGCTGCGGCATCTAGGATTCTCCCAGGTTGGCCACCGCTAGCCCATACCTGCTCCCCTTCTGAATGCTCCTCTACCTGTAACAGGAGTCACCTAATTTTGTGGAGTTAGGTTGTCAGTCTCCTTCTCAGGTTCGATGTCTTCATCTGACTGGCTTCCTGGTCCTCTCTTTGTGTCACATCACCTCTGGCTTATCCTTAGTCTTCTATTTCAGGTTGCATTGCTTGTTCTTTCTGCCTCTGCTCCCTAAACTGGGCTCCTCTCTGGATTGATTTTGTCTTGTCTTCCACCCACTCCCACTCCTGCCTTCCGAAGCCAAGTAAATTACCAGAGTTTAGATATCTTAACTCTAAAGGAGAGCAATACAGGACAAAAATGAACTTTAGGTATACTAAGTGATTCTAGAGTGCAAGTTATGAGAAAATGAAAAGCATAAGGATCCTAGAAAACCTTTGTTGCTTTTACAAATACATTAGATAATCAGTTGAAGAAAACAAGTATTTGGTATTTATTAAAGACATCTGGGTTCAGCTGAAAAGAGTAAAGATAACACACTCTGTAAAAAAAAATTTGAATTTAAACAGGTAGTTTATTAATTTTCACATCCCAAATTAGATTTTCCAATGCACAACTTTTCCTAAGAATGGCAAAAAAAAACCATTAAGAAATAATAAAGATATATAAAATTTTAATTTACCTCAGAACCCTTGATAGTGAAGATAAAAATCACTCATCACCAGGATTTTCTGAAAGAAACATGTGGAAAGTTCTGTGGAAACTATGTTCCCTATCATAGTCTGGCTCTTGCTATGCCTTGTCACGTCTTACTTCTCTTTTAGCTTTTACCTTTGTGCATCACTTTCTCAGCAGTAACTGACCTTTGTTTTATAAATGTTTGCCCGTATCAAAACATAAACTGCTTTGCACACAGTAATTTTTGATCCATCTGCTACGGCCTTTGTTAACCATGACATCCCTGAGTGGAATTTTGTAACCAGAGAATCACACATCCACCTGCACTGCAGTTTGTGGCAGAATTCTGCAATGATCACAGCAATGCAACTTTTTAGTGGATGACCATTAGAAAAAAAAGTCCTCATTGCATAATGTGATTTGGGTGCTCAGCAGTTAAAGCTTGAATGCTTCCTGTAACTTCCAGGTTTCCAGAAGCTCCTAGAAGCTAGATTGTCCTACAGAAAGAGAGAGACTGAACTCTAGAATTAGATAAATCTAGATTTGAATTTGTGTTCCACTGTTTACAGTCTGAGTGATGCTAGGCAAGCTTTTTCACCTTTCTGAGCTTCTGCTTCCTTTTACTTACAATGGGAATAATACCTTATAGCAGGATTTCTTAGCCTTAGCACTATTGGCAATTCTTTGTGATGGGACCCCTCCTGTGCACTGTAGGCTATTTGGCAGCATCCTTAGCCCCTCTCCCCACTAGATACCAGTAGTACATCTATAGTTGCGACAACCAAAATTTCTGCAGACTTTGCCAAATGGACCCAGGGTTAGAAATTACCCCTGGTTGACAACCACTGCCTTACAAAACATGAGAATCAAAAACAATATTTGTGAAGTGCTTCATATATGGAAATAACTAGTTATTAACTGGTACCCTCTCGGATATCTTTTTTTTTTTTTTTTTTTTTTTTTGCTGTATGCGGGCCTCTCACTGTTGTGGCCTCTCCCGTTGCGGAGCACAGGCTCCGGACGCGCAGGCTCAGCGGCCATGGCTCACGGGCCCAGCCGCTCCGTGGCATATGGGATCTTCCCGGACTGGGGCATGAACCCGTGTCCCCTGCATCGGCAGGCAGACTCTTGACCACTGTGCCACCAGGGAAGCCCTTGGATATCATTTTAAACTCTGATTTGAGTTAGTATTTTGGGTACTGAGAATAAAACTACGCAGATGAATGAGACAGGAGCCAGGAGCCTGGTGATCGTAAGGGTGTAAGGGGTCACTGAGCTGGAGTCAGGCATGAAAGCAATCTGGATAATAGATGTTGGGTGGCATAGATTATAGTGTACTACTGATCTCTCCACCAGCCTCATTTAATTAGGTAGAGAGGAGGGTAATACTTTTTGTTTGAGAAGTGGGTAAATGATTTAATTTGGGAGGACAGGAGCAATTTGGACATATGGCATTCGTCAATGATAACACTGGGGAGTTTCTAAGAGCAACTAACAAACAAAACAACCCAGAGCCATCCAGGAGAGTGTCTTTCTTTGAGAAATACATATTGCAGTTCAGGATCTGTTATTCTTTCAGCAAGATCTTAAAAACGCCTCTCAAGAGAAAGTTCAGTTTTCAATCTCCCCTCTGTTGTGTTATTGCGTATTAGGTAATATTTCAACATGATTTACAATGTAGTATATGAATTATTAGTTGAGAAATCCAGAAATCTGTGCCCGTTTCCTCCTCTGCAACTGTAAATACTTCCTTAGAAATCTTTGTGGCAATACACTATATACTCTGGATATTGCTCTATGTAGTGTGGACGGTTCTATAAATTATCTTGAAAGGAAAAGGGTAGTAAATGTGAGTCATGGCACCACACGCTGCTATAAATAAACAGGGGTGGGCTCAGTGACATTTTGAAGTCATTCAGAAGTGTTTTGTGAGGTCACCTGTCCTATTAGATGCATACTCTTATTAATGGTTTCTCCGCCTTTTTTTTTTTTTTTTGAGAGAAGACCAAGAGGAGCTGGGGAAGAAGTTAGGGGAGTAGAGATGGTGGAAGGACATGTCAGCACTGGCAGTTATATTTATTAACTCAATTACCTGGGGGTACAAATAAAAACGGTAATCATGAGGCCATCTAAAAGGCATTAGCTGTTTTACTGCTAATGGGGCCCTTGCCAACATGAAATGGAACCAGATGCTCTTGGTGGGTGCCGGCAGCTGTTTGGTAGCACAGAATCAAATAGGTTGGACTCGGGTAGGGCATCTGGACGAATGACAAAAATGCTTTGTATTTATAGAGTGTCTTTATTCAAGGAATACCAACACATGCTTTGCAAAACATGAATGCACGAACACTTACAGGGCCTCCCCTGGGGAGACAGAATGAAATTTTATGGATGGCAAGAACTATATGCAGGAGCACATAGAGGTGTGCCTTCCCAGGCCATCTGTGATAGACTGAGCTATCAAATCTTAACTGACATATGCCCCAGGTTTTCCTTCTCCTTCCCAGCTCTGCAGCTGAGGCTGCTCTAGAAGTTTCAGTGCCCACTGTGAATCTGTCAACCTAAGTATCCAGTAAGCTGCTCGGGAGGTGGCATCAACTCTGTACTCTGAGGTCTAGAATTTTATGAACAATTACAGGGTGATCCTTGGACTGCTAAGGCTTCAGGGATGGCATGTGAATATTTAGATCTTTTATTCATTTACCGTACATTTATTAAAAACACGTGGAATGCTAAACACTGGGTTGGAGAAACAGCGTCATGGAAAACAGCATTGTCCCACACAGAGCTCTCAGGACACACTGAAAAAAAAAAACAGCTGGCATTCATAATACATCTAGGCAACTGTGATGGACACATACAGTCTGAAATATTTGTGGGTGGTTAGGAGAGACTTCTTGGAAGTCAGGAGAAAGGCATGATCAAGCTAGATCAGAAGGAAGAGCAAGAGAAAACCAGGTAAAAAATGAAGAAAATAGATGATGTCACGTGAATGGCAGATATGTCTAAAGGTCTAGTGGTAAAAAAGCATTTTCCACTACAGGAACAGCAAATGGTTCCAGAAATTAGGAGACAGGGAAGAAGATGGAGAAAGGGAGAATAGAGAAAGATGAATTGAAGAATTATGTAAAGGACTAGACTTGTTACAGGCACACGAAGGATTTCAGATTGTGTGCTGAGGCTGTCCTGGAAGACACCTAAAGGAAAAAGACAGGATTTTCCCTTTATAAAGGTCATTCTGCTGGCATTCTGAAAGTGAGTGAAACTGGAAACAAGACCAACATGTGGCAGCGGCAGTAATCCAGAATTGAGCAATGAGAATCTGGCAGTGTGCAAGCAAAAAAAAAAAAAAAAAAAGGAAGGATTTTAGAAATACATAGCAAATGGAATCCTCAAGACTTGATTATCTGGATGAGTGGTTGAATGATCTGAACTGACTGGCAGTTCTTGCTAGAGTTGGTCTATTTCTGATCCTCTTACTCTGGAGTATAGCCACTGGGGTCCTAATCCACAGTGACTTAAGTGTACCAGGGCCCTGCCTATGTGACATGGCTTGAACTACAATATTTCCTCGCAGGCCATCATGGCTGTCAAAGGTGGGGCTCAGATTCTGTTACACTTACAATTTCAGGAAAAGCGTTAACCTTCCATTTCTTGGAGATGGAAAGTCCCCTTTTGATGATTATCAATTATATTAGCCATGCAGATTGTTCAAATAGCTTAATAGACTGTAAAACGATTTACAAACCTGAAGAATTTCCATGTGCTCTTCCTGCTTATGGTGCATTGCAATGATCGCTCTGACAGGGCAAGGGTGGAGACAGGTAATGACTCTAATATTTTTAACCTCTGCTTTCCATAAAGAAGGTACTTCTCAAGAAGACTATGGAAGTGCTCACCTTGCTATTCTCCTTTCAGTAGCATTGTTTACTACACTAGGATTAAAATTAAAGAAATTGGATCCAATCAGAAGACAGAGGAATTGATTTAGTTGACATTTCTTTGTTAACTATTGATAAAGAGGTGAAGTTAAATATTTTGAATATTTGTCATATTGGTTATTTTCTTCAATCATTACTTTTTTATTTTTATTTGTGGTGTTTTTTACTTATAAATTTTCTTTTTTAAAAATTTTTGTGGCGGACACACGTTAAGGTGATCATCAACAAGTCATGCCCTTATACGATCTCCTCCTAATAGAATATGAGAAAGGTGATGGGATTACATTGTATTATATAAGACTCTTATCTTAGCGGACAGAAGTGAAATTCCCCGTGGCACTGAAGAGGCAATTTACCATGCTGTAAGAGGTCCTTTAAGAGGAAAGGAATTGCTGGTGGCATCTGGGATCTGAGGTTGTTCCCTGGCAGACAGTCTGCAAGAAAATGGGGATTTACTTCCTACAACCAAATGGAATTGAATTCTGCCAACAACTACATTAGCTTGGAAGAGGACGCTGGGCTCCAGAACACAGCAATATGACACATTGATGGCAGCCTTGTGAGGCTCTGAGAGTGAGGGGAGAGGCTGTTTTATGCCTGGACTCCTAAACCATGAAACCCAGATAGTAAATGTACATTGCATTAAATTACAAAGTTTGTGGTAATTTGTTATCCAGTAATAGATAAGTAATACAGTTGTCATTTGATCAAATCTGTTTTTGTGTGACTTTTCCCATTGTTTTAGTTATGCAGAAATATTCTGCCCATATAAAGATCATGAAATAGTCACCTACTGGTGTGTTCAAGTTCAGAATAAATGCCTGATACTTGCTAGAAAAGAAAATTAAAGAAGTCTCCAAATTACCAATTCATTCATTCATTCATTCACTTATTCATCCCAATAAAGCTACCAACCTCCTTAACACCAACTATATACAAAGTACATGGTAAGTAAGCCACAGTTCTATCTTTGAGAGGTTGTAGTCAGGTGTAGATAGAGGCTGACTATAAACAAATATTTTCTCTATAATGGGATAAAAAACTACAACAGAGGCATATATAAGAATTAATATCAATATCTAAGAGAAAAATTATTTTCCTTAGTGAAAAATAACAGAAAGACTTCAAAAAGAGTTATTCTTGACTTGAATGTCAAATATGAATATGAGTTTTTCAGGCACTGAAGAAGAGAGGAAGATACGCCAGGAAGAGGAAAAAATGTGTGTGAAGATATGAAAATATTTCGACTAGATTTTAAGCTCAGTGAGGGTGAATCCGTTTCTGGCTTTACCACTTTTGCATCCCCAGCACTTAGCACTTTGCCTTACCCAAATAAATCATTAATATGCTCTGAATACATGAAAAAATGAAGACATGCAATCATGCAAGAAATAATCACAAATGTTCAGGAAATAGAAAAATGTTTGCTGTGGCTGGACCATGGAGTGAGGTAGTGACCAGAGTGTGAGTGGCAACAGTAGGGGGAGAGGAAAGGCCCAGTTTATGTAGAGTCCTTACATTTGATATCTATTCAGGGTGAAATGGGATGACCGGCCACTTTTATCTGACAACAGAGTAGTTATTTATTTTGCACAAGAGCTTTTTAATATGACAATAGTTACAAAGGTAGAAATACTGATTTCTTTAGCTTTTTTAAATAAAAATTCACTCTATTAAATTTTTCTTCTGACAATAATCCAAACATACAGCTAAGATGGTATGGTTTTAAAAGCATTAGCAGGGGGTGGGTGTCAATATAGCTATACTGTGAAAAATAATGTAAGACTGCTGTCCAGGCACCAAGATAGTTTGCTACCTAGATTCCTGCTCTGTGAAGCCAACCTTGTCCTTTCCATATTCTGTTGACTTTAGCAATGCCAACAAGCCTAATCTGCTGTCCTGACATTGTTGCTACGTAAAACCTTCGGGATTTTCATGACCTCTATTATCTCAAAACATTAGTGTGATGTAACGTGGTTGGTCGGGGACCTCTATTGGGTGTGTGGGTGTTCCAAATGGTGCTCATGCAATTTACAGGCCAGTTTCTAAAATTATTGAAGTGGTTCCCTGTGATGTTATTTCTGATGTAATTTCTCAGGAATGTCTACCATAATTATCATCTCCTTGACTCTCATAATCTGGAGTTGAGAAGTTTTGTGAACTTAATACATTATGAAGACAGACTTGAAAGAAGCTGGTGATGATATAATTCCTCTCTTCTGTGCTCCCTAGGAATTGAGTTGAGACTAGAAATTTCCTATCTAGGTAAAATGCATCACTGAATAAAATGACTAAGGGTGCTTCCTGACCAGAATTGCTCATAATGAGGTAAAATTGCCTTAGATCTAGAAGAAAATAATATTTCTAATAGACACACAAATGAATATACACAGACTGTAAATATAGTAGCTTTAAAGAGATTCTGCTGAACTGATATCATTAAAAAGGCCCAAATGATCATTTGTGCCGTCCCTCAGCACCGCATGATGCACTCCTGGGCCTTCAGCATTTTACAGCAATAAAAATCTGTTTGCATTTCCATGCTCATTATTGGAGGCATTCTACCACTGGGAAAGATTTAAATTTCCATAAAAAATGCAATGAATCTAGAGCTGACATAAATGTGCTTATAAGATGACAAGTTATGATCAGTGCCTCCTTGGATGTGGTGGTCTCCATTTATTAATTCTAGCAGGAGGTCAGTGCATCGGCTGCTCATTAGTCACTTCCCTTTCAACGAAATGACTTTTAAAATGTAACAGTGCATAAATGTACCTGTTGTTCCATAACATGCGTGTTAAATACTTCAGTCTTGAGTGACTCAAAGTAACCCATATTTGGCGATGGATTTGCATTGGTGCTTTGTCTCCTTGTTCTCCAATTCTACTCTGATGGTGTTTCCTCTTATTTGAAAAACTGACAAAGGGTTAAGTGCATGATTACGAGGCACCTAGTTTAGGTCTGATGAGTTTGCTAAGGTGAGATGTTCTGGAAGTTAAGGAGATCTATGTGCAATGCCACGAAAGGCTGACTGATTATATACCAACATGCCTACAAGGAATTACCTGGCTGTTGGCAAATAAGACTAAGCTATATTCATACTTCATAAAAATTACAAACATAAGCACTAATGTCCACATACCCATAAATGCACAGAAACACAGCAGTCAAAATGAGCATGATTAGCTTCTTCTGAGGTACTTATGCTTTTGGTTCCTTGTACCTAATCTGTGCATATTTATTATTTGCTTTCATTAACTAGTAGATAATAGGTAGTGGGTTCCAAAGGCTCAAGAAAAAAACGTAGGAATTAAAAAATATACATAGTATATTAAAATTAAATGTGATAGAAACCCCATATATCTTCCTAAAGAATGTTAAATTCCTCTAACATGTTATATCAGTCATGGTTTACCTCAGTTCAGGTGTCATAGTTTGGGTATGACAAAGCTACTGCTCTAATCTGAAGAACTTTGTGATGAATTATAATAATATATGAAGTGATAAATAACAAGTCATGCTAAATCTGGATGAGGATAAATTTTGAGAAAAGAGAGACTTAACACTCAAGCCAGCTGAGGAGGGTATTAAAATATTATGCAAGATAATTACATACAGATTCTCAACAAAATAAATATAATAAATAAAGGCACAAAGCACTGTGGAAAGTATTTGTGGCAGAGTGAATCTGGGTAAATGAATAACACTGTTAAAGCTGATTTTTAAAATAAAAAACAAAATGAAAAACATGTAAAATTTAAAGATAAATATTCTTAAGTGAAAAGAGTATATAGTATTAGAGTATGTAGTAATTTACTCAAGGTAAAATAGAAACTTGCAACAATTATTTGTGTAATGGACTAGAATATGAAAAGAAGATGATATTTTAAAATATGTTTTACTTAAACTATATTGACATACACTTGCATCATGCCTGTTTTCTAAAGAACGCTATTTACCTTTAGATATTGTTTATTATTTTACAAACGAGCATTTTATGATTTAAACATCAGATTGAAAGTTGACTAGTCACCTTGGTAATAACACACTGTATTATGTATTCTATAAATCATTTAAAAATTCTTACCTGACCTTTTTGGTTTAGTTGCCATCTAGTGGATTTGTTACTTAAAGATATGGACAAATTGATGTATTTACTACAATCATATCCCAATTAACCCTAGGCTAGCCAATATATTTAGAATTGTGTTTATTTTATTTGCATCTTTGCTTATTTAAATATGGGACTATTTAGCAAGTGTGCTGTCATTATGTACTCAGTACCTATTTGTTACATTATTGAAGATTAAATCTATTACTTCAAAGATTCATCCATTAATTCTAAAAGGCATCACTAAATTTAGTTATAAAATTCACATTTTTATTAATAAAGTAAGAACTATAACTTCACTAAATCTTAATACTCCAACTGCGCCAAAGAAATGTAGAAAAATAACCTAGTTTTGAAGAAGAGTCAGGATTTTTTTTTTTTCATTTCAATTACAAGGAAAAAGATTAAGGGAGCTTTGACATTTATCTGGGTCTATGGTAATGGTTATAGATTTTAAACACATTTAAGGATTTATTACTATATTAGTCTCTATTTTTCCCTCACCGAGTATTATGTAAGTCTATGAATTTTAATTTTTTAATCACTCCACTCAAAAAGAAATGGGCAAATATTATCAACACATGACTTTGTTCCTCATGTCTTTTATAATTTCATGCAATAGTCAAAAGCAAAAGCTGCAAAGTAAAAAAATAAAATTAAAAGTTTTCTAATTGTCTTGACTGTAGTAAAACAAAACAAAATAAACAAAACTAATTTCTTAACAGCTAATATTTGTGCCACAAAGCTAAACAATTGAATTAGACTGAGTTAGATGATGTGTGTTTCAAGTTATTACTGTATCTAGAAGAACTGCAACTTACAAAAGGAATTTTTATGTTCATCCTTCCTTGATCAAGAGTTTTGGTTGGAGGGCTGTCTCTCTCTCTCTCTCTCTTTTTCTTTTTCTCCCTCCTTCCCTCTCTGCCTTTCTCCTTCTCTCTCTCCACATTAAATCCCCCAAACCTGTGAAACAGGTTCATGAGGATTTGATGTACTGGTTAAAATGGCTTCTTTTTAAAATTTATGCTTGGTTGGGTTTGTTTTGTTTTACTAGGGAGCAGAAATTAAGGATCTGAATATTCTTATCTTGCCAGATATTAGTCTTTCATATTTGAATGGAGCCTAAATTTTTTTTTCCCATAGATGACTGAGTTGTTTATGAACTAGAGTAGAATGGGAAGTTAAGGGTCTACTTTTGTTCTGACTTTTGACATCCAGTCCAATTGCCAAGTAAGACTCTTTGAGTCTTCTTTTCACCAACAGTGGAATAAAAACCACTTCAAAAACACAATGGCTGGGCTTCCCTGGTGGCGCAGTGGTTGAGTCTGCCTGCCGATGCAGGGGACACGGGTTCGTGCCCTGGTCCGGGAAGATCCCACATGCCGTGGAGCGGCTGGGTCCGTGAGCCATGGCCACTGAACCTGCGCGTCCAGAGCCTGTGCTCCGCAACGGGAGGGGCCACAACAGTGAGAGGCCTGCGTACCGCAAAAAAACCCAAAAAACCCCACACTGGCTACATCCCTGTCATGTAGATCTTAAAGTGTTAACAGATAAAAGGAGAATAAGGAGAATTCCAATCTAAACTTTTCTCCTGGAACAATAAGAAAACAAAGAAACAAACAGGGCAGGGGAAGCCTCCCGTGAAGCCTCTGTGAATTAAGCTGTTACACCTCTGGCTTCTCTTTCTTGGATATACAATGGTAGGGAATCCTAATTTAACTTCCACAACGTCATGCTACTGCCACAATGCATAAGGGGTTTAGGACTGCAGCCAGAATTCAGGGAATAAGCTAGTAAATCCTGATCCAAATCTCTTTTCAAAATTACATTTAGAGATCACATGTCTGGAGTTCTCTTTCTGCATTATCATAATATAGATTTATGGTGTCATATATAATACATATTTACATGATTAAATTTCCCTACAATTTTCATAGCTGTTATGAGAATTTACTGAATATAAAACACTTTATGCAATATTTACAAAGAAATGTTTTTACTACTAAAGGAACTAATATAATGCCTAATAATTTTTATTGTTACTCATAAGGGCCTGTTAAAAAAAAAAAACTCTTAAAATCTTGTGGTTGTATGAGTTTGACTATTTTATATTCTGCATATAAGTGAGATCATATAGTATTTGTATTTCTGTGTCTAGCTTATTTCATTTAACATAATGCCTCCAGGTCCACCCATGCTATCACAAATGGCAGGATTTCCTTCTTTTTTTAAGACTGAGTAATATTACATTCTATCTATTGATCAATCGATATATATATCACACTTTCTTTATCCATGAATGAACATTGATGGACATTTCAGTTGTTTGTGGGGAGGTCATGGTTAAATAGCACAAAACTTCAGTTGTACAAGGTAAGTTCAGAGATCTACTCTACAGCATAGTGCTTAAAACTAATAATACTGTATTGTATACTTAAAGTTTTCTAAGAGGGTAGATCTTATGTTAAGTATTCTAACTACACACACACACACACACACACACACACACACACACAAATAATAATAATAATAAAGAGGGGTGGGAGGAAACTTTGGAAGGTGATGGATATGTTTATGGCCTCAATAGTGGTAATGGTTTCAATGGTGTATACGTATCTGCAAACTCTTAGAGTTGTATACCTTAAATAAGTACAGCTTTTTATACGTCAATTATACCTCAATGAAGTGGTTGAAAAACACATCCTTTGGTTGATTACGAATATTTATGCCTCCCTATAATGATTACCTTGGAAGATCCCTTCCTAAACCAAATCTGGCTTTGGCCATGTAATTTGTTTTGGCCTTTTGGATAATGGGTCAATATCAAACATGACAAAGGAGCAGAGACTTGAAAAGTGCTTCCATATTGTTGCTCCTGGGATAGCCTAACACATATTAAGAGATATATGGCTCAGGCAGCCCCACTGCCTACACTGATAGCCAGTCACCCACAAAGCAGCACTTTCCAAATGACCAACATTTGACTGCAGATGTATGAGAAAACACATCCCAAACCAGCAGAAGGATCACTTAGCTGAGTTCAGGCCAAATTGATGACCCACAGAATTGTGAGCTAGATAAATGTTTGTTTTTTCTGCTACTAAAAGTTGATACGGTTTATTATGCAGAAAAAAAGCTAACTGATACAAAAGTTGGCACCAGAAACAAGGCACTGCTGTAATAAGAATGTAAAACACGTGACACTGGCTTTGGGACCATGTGGCAGGCAGTAGCAACAAGGAAACTGTTCATGCGGTCCAGAAAAGCAGTGAGAAAACTGTTAGTAAAGGCTGAAAAAACTGGTGAGGAAATTGTTATTAGAGGCTAGAAAAATGGCAACTTGCGTGTGTCTGTAACAAACAGCTGGCAAAACTGTCACTTGTGGTATCTTGGAATCTCAAAAAAGTATCTAAAACTTTTGCGGTCTGCTTAGAAAGGATGTTTAAAACATGTGTTAGATATTCCTAACCATATAAAATAAAGCATTATAACAAGTTAAGCTAAACAGGGAACAATTTAATGTGTAAGCAGAATTTAGAGGAAATACAGAGGGATAGGACTTGCTGTATTAGGAAATAAAACTGGCTTTCATTTCATTCTCCCTAGCTTATAAATGTTTTTCAAAGAAAATGCAGTCTGAGGAGAAGTCTTCAGGCAAGGATAAGATTGCAAAAACCATAAACTTCTGTTCAAACTTCTAAACTATTTAAGTCAGTGCCTAGTAGACACTATAACTTCAGCACTATTGACATTTGGGGCCAGATAATTCTTTATTGTGGGAGTGTCTTGTGCATTAAAAGATGTTGAAGAACATATCTAGCCTTTACGCACTAGATGACAGAACACCACCCTCACAACAACTGTAACAACCAAAAAATGTCTCTAGACATCTTCAAATGTCTCCCGACGAGCAAAAGCACTGAGAGCCATTAAGTCAGACAAAAGCGATTCTAAGGATCTTTATGACATTTTCCACAGATGCATGAAATGCCCAGAGTGGAGAGAGACCTATCTCAAACAGGACTGTTGTCGTTATCTTCTGTGGAACAGAGTGGGCCATAATCTGATGCACAGAAATTCCACAGATTTTTAAGAGAGTTGTATTAATAAGTGACCACACTAAATTAGACAAACATGGAATGAGGTTGCTCAAGTTGCCAAAAGACTTCTGGGCCTTTCTATGGACAAGTAGCAGGCTGAGAAAGCTACTACACTGCATGTACAGACCATTTTTCACATAAAAGAAAAAAAGGAGTGAGTGGATCAATCCAAGAATCCAGAGAGAAGAGCCAAGAACAATGGAAAATAATGGACTGGGGAGTCACTGGCCGGAAGCAGAACCAAGTCCTCGTAAAGGAACATTCCCTGCTCTCAGTGTAAGGGCCTGGGCAACAGGTCCCTCTCAAGACTACAGAAGAGTTACACAGCAACAGACTGTGCCTCTTGTTTCCTCCCTTTCTGAAATGGAGAATCTTTTGTGACTATCGCATTCCTACCTCACTATCAAGTGCTGGATGTGAGGAGGACAGATGATTTGACTTTATTTTATAGGTTCCTGAATCAAGTATAACTATATCAAAGGATATCCATTAAATTTGATTGTAGATTTTGTGCTCTTGGATTTTGAAGTTATCCAGTGAGATATTTAATGAGTTATCTGCGTAATGAGTCTTATTATCCAATTAGACTTCTGGGGATCCTAGTAAGAAATGAATGTGTTTTGCACTGTGAGGAAAGTGAAGCATTAAGGTCTCAAGACAGACTGTGGTAGATACTCTTTAAATATGGTTCTCCATTTATTCATGCCTTGCATATTCATGTCCTCTGGTTATCTCCTCTATCAGTGAATCTGTCTATCCACATGCCTTATTTTGGCAAATAGCATAATAGCAAATCTACTTGATATAAACAGATGATTGAAAAGCACTTGCTTATTGGAGCTTACCCTCTCCTGATGCTCTCTGATGTACATTTCCACATTGTGGAGATACCTGGGCTAGCCTACTGGATGAGGGACACATGTGACTACGGCCATTCTTATCTCAGCTGATGAATCAAGCCCCAGAAGCAGAAGCAACTCAGAAGCCAAAGTAGCAACTAAACACAGAATCATGAATGAACTGAGCCAAGACCAGCCTAGCTGAGCCCAAGTGAAATTATTAACACATATACAAAATGCTGAGCAAAATAAGTGGTTGCTGAATTAAGCCAGTAAATTGTGAGGTAGTTCGTAATATAATCATCAAACAACTATTCCCTGAAAATGTGTTGCTAATTGCAATTCATGTTAAAAATACTGTAAGAATGTTAGATTTCCATACCACCCGAATTTCCTTTTTACTGTGCTTGCACAAAGCCTACCCATAGTAGGTCCTCAATCCATATTTATGAAGAAAAATTAATTGTAAGCAGGCTTTAATTGGTTTAGATAGTGGCATCATGTTTTCAGCTACCAAATTGTTTTCTTTGATGACTTGGAAAAGTATTTCACCTTTAGATCGGTCCTCTTTTAATTTCACGTGATTCAATCTCTCCCCTTCCTTTCATCCAATTCTAAGGGAGGCTTTGTGGTTAAAGCAAGCTTCTAGTAAAGCCTGTCAAAATTCTCACAAACTAAGATCAATATGATGATTTATAAACAGTTGCTATTTTCCCTTAAAAATTACTCTAAATGATGAGGATGCCCTTTATTAATAAGGTTATAGAGACAGAGCTCATTTGCATAACCAGATGAAAAGGGAGCTAGAGAGGGCAGCTCTCCATTCTCATGTGTGAGGAAAACAGGAAATAGCAATATGCTCAATAGGCTATGTGCATGGTCTAATCACAGGGCTCTGTATGTCACTTTATTAATTAACATATAAATAGCTGCTATTTAAATCTCTGTCTTTGAATGAATCACTATAAGACACATCAACCAGATATTCCCATTAATGAGATGGCATTGCAAATATAGTAGAAAATGGGTATCTCTATTAGTATACTTGGAAATTGGAGGAAATGGTGAAGAGTGTGGCAGATGTCTTCATCAGACAAAGAGCTGTTTGACAGGCACCCAGATCCACTGACCCGAACACCCCTGGGGAATGGGAAATGAGCCAGAACATGTGGGGGATAGAGCTGTCTGTGTATTACCTATTATGAAAAGATTTTCTTATTGCTTTTTCATAGTTTTATGGGGTTCACTTTCACAACAGATCCCAGGCAGTGTCATTTCATTTGAAGACAGGGCTGCATCTGACAGAATGGGAAAGAAGTTATTCATGGTCCCTATTATCTTACAAAATATTTAAAACGAAATCACTGCTACCTCTTACTGAAAAACAGCTTGTTAGACAATGTTCTGTCCTATTAAATATCAAGTCATAGAATTGCATGGGATATATATTTATAATATATATATATAAAATGCAAGCATACTCCAAAGAACTTAGAATAATTTAATTTTTAACCAAGAAAAATTATTATTGTTTTTCCAGGCCAACAACAAAAATGTAATATCCAGCAAAATGTTTGTACTGAAAAGTAAAGAGAAACAAATGACGGCATGTCCCTACCTGAATAAAATTAAAATAATTCAGTTAAAAATTATTTCTCCAGGTACATTATTTTTATAGCTATTTTGACTTAAAATATTAAATTGTACGTAGCTTTATCACATAAATTAAATCTATGATTTCATATATTGAGATCCTTTATAATCTTTCACAAATAATCCTTTCTGATACTATATATCATTTTATAATAGAACAATAATTTATTTCATAGTAGTAGTTTCATATGGATGTCTCCTATATATGAGGGCACTATGTATCTTAGATTTTCTTAAATAGCTCTCTTTTCAAATAACATTTCTCTACAACCTTCAATGGATTATTAAGCCTAGTATTCACCTATGCTGCTTAATTTGCTTACAGATGAACCTATTTGCAGGGCAGGAATAGAGACACAGACGTAGGGAACAGACGGGTGGACATGATGGAGGGAGGTAGGATGAATTGGGAGATTGGGATTGACATATATACACTACAAGTGTAAAATAGATAGCTAATGGGAACCTGCTGTAGAGCACAGGGAGCTCAGCTCCATGCTCTGGGGTGAGCTAGATAGGTGGGATTGGGGTGAGGTGCGTAAGAGGGAGGTCCAAGAGGGAGGGGATATACGTATACATATAGCTGATTCACTTCATTGTACAGGAGAAACTAACACAACATTGTAAAGCAATTATAACCCAATTAAAAAAAAAACCTTACCATTAGAGAATGAAGTATTTTTTAACAATTAGAAAGTGATACACTGAAGTCTTCCTTATAATTACATCAGTTTTTGCAGGTCCTTTTAGAACCATTAATCCCACAGTGGCTAACTGAGTGCAATGAAGTGGCTACAGGGTTAATTAATATTTTTTGGATTATACGATGTTCATATATCTGTACTTTTGGGGTACAATTTTTTAATCATGATATCTTATTTTAAAAAATGACAGTGAGGGACTTTGCTGGCTGTCTGGCAGTTAAGACTCTGTGCGTCCCCTGTAGGGGCACACCTAGATCTGGGGTTGGGTAACTAAGATCCTGCATGCTGAGGGGTGAGGCCAAAAAAATAAAAATAATTTTAAAAAAGGACAATGAGAGGGCTTCCCTGGTGGCGCAGTGGCTGGGAGTCCGCCTGCCGATGCAGGGGACATGGGTGCGTGCCTCGGTCTGGGAAGATCCCACATGCCGCAGAGTGGCCAGGCCCGTGAGCCATGGCTGCTGAGCCTGCGCGTCCAGAGCCTGTGCTCTGCAATGGGAGAGGCCACAACGGTGAGGGCCCACGTACCGAAAAGAAAAGAAAAAGGACAATGAGAGAAGAGAGTGTGGTGGGGAGATGGCGAATATCTCTCAGAGATCTCCATCTCAACACCAAGACCCAGCTCCACTCAAGGACCAGAAAGCTACAGTGCTGCACACCCTATGCCAAACAACTAGCAAGACAGGAACACAATCCCATCCATTATCACAGAGTCTGCCTAAAACCATACTAAGGCCACAGACACACCAAAACACACCACCAGACATGGACCTGCCCACCAGAAAGACAAGGTCCAGCCTCATCCACCAGAACACAAGCACTAGTCCCCTCCACCAGGAAGCCTACACAACCCACTGAACCAACCTTAGCCACTGGGAACAGACACCAAAAACAACGGGAACTACGAATCTGCAGCATGTGAAAAGGAGAACCCAAACACAGTAAGTTAAGCAAAATGAGAAGACAGAGAAACACACAGCAGATGAAGGAGCAGGGCCAAAACCCCCAGACCTAACAAATGAAGAGGAAATAGGCAGTCTACCTGAAAAAAAAATCAGAATACTGCTAGTAAAGATGATCCAAAATCTTGGAAACAGAATGGAGAACATACAAGAAACGTTTAACAAGGACCTAGAAGAACTAAAGAGCAAACAAACAGTGATGAACAACACAATAAATGAAATTAAAAATTCTCTAGAAGGGATCAATAGCAAAATAACTGAAGCAGAAGAATGAATAAGTGACCTGGAAGATAAAATAGTGGAAATAACTACTGCAGAGCAGAACAAAGAAAAAAGAATGAAAAGAATTGAGGATGTTTCAGAGACCTCTGGGACAACATTAAACACACCAACATTCGAATTATAGGGGTCCCAGAAGAAGAAGAGAAAAAGAAAGGGACTGAGAAAATATTTGAAGAGATTATAGTTGAACACTTCCCTAATATGGGAAAGGAAATAGTTAATCAAGTCCAGGAAGCACAGAGAGTCCCATACAGAATAAATCCAAGGAGAAATACGCCAAGACACATCTTAATCAAACTGTCAAAAATTAAATACAAAGAAAAAATATTAAAGGAACCAAGGGAAAAACAACAAATAACACACAAGGGAATCCCCATAAGGTTAACAGCTGATCTTTCAGCAGAAACTCTGCAAGCCAGAAGGGAGTGGCAGGTCATATTTAAAGTGATGAAGGAGAACCTACAACCAAGACTACTCTACCCAGCAAGAATCTCATTCAGATTTGATGGAGAAATTAAAACCTTTACAGACAAGCAAAAGCTAAGAGAATTCAGCACCACCAAACCAGATTTACAACAAACGCTAAAGGAACTTCTCTAGGCAGGAAACACAAGAGAAGGAAAAGACCTACAATAACAAACCCAAAACAATATAGAAAATGGGAATAGGAACATACATATAGATAATTACCTTAAATGTAAATGGATTAAGTGCTCCAACCAAAAGACACAGACTGGATGAAAGGATACAAAAACAAGACCCGTATATATGCTGTCTACAAGAGACCCACCTCAGACCTAGGGACACATACAGACTGAAAGTGAGTGGATGGAAAAAGATATTCCCTGCAAATGGAAATCAAAAGAAAGCTGGAGTGGCAATTCTCATATCAGATAAAATAGACTTTTAAAAAAGACTATTACAAGAGACAAAGAAGGACACTACATAATGATCAAGGGATCAATCCAAGAAGATATAACAATTGTAAATATTTATGTACCCAACATAGGAGCACCTCAATACATAAGGCAAATGCTAACAGCCATTAAAGGGGAAATCGACAGTAACACAATCATAGTAGGTGACTTTAACACCCTACTTTTATCAATGGACAGATCATCCAAAATGAAAATAAATAAGGAACACAAGATTTAAATGATACATTAAACCAGATGGACTTAATTGATATTTATAGGACATTCCATCCAAAAATAACAGAATACACATTCTTCTCAAGAGCTCATGGAACATTCTCCAGGAGAGATTATATCTTGGGTCATGAATCAAGCCTTCATAAATTTAAGAAAATTGAAATCGTATCAAGTATCTATTCTGACCACAAAGCTACGAGACTAGATATCAATTACAGGAAAAAAAATCTGTAAAAAATACAAACACATGGAGGCTAAACAATACACTACTTAATAACCAAGAGATCACTGAAGAAATCAAAGAGGAAACCAAAAAATACTTAGAAACAAATGATAATGAAAACACGATGACCCAAAACCTACGGGATGCAGCAAAAGTAGTTCTAAGAGGGAAGTTTATAGCAATACAATCCTACCTTAAGACAACTCAAATAAACAACCTCACCTTACACCTAAAGCAATTAGAGAAAGAAGAACAAAAAACGCCCAAAGTTAGCAGAAGGAAGGAAATCATAAAGATCAGATCAGAAATAAATGAAAAAGAAATGAAGGAAACGATAGCAAAGATCAATAAAACTAAAAGCTGGTTCTTTGAGAAGGTAAACAAAATTGATAAAACATTAGCCAGACTCATCAAGAAAAAAAAGGGAGAAGACTGAAATCAATAGAATTAGAAATGAAAAAGGGGAAGTAACAACTGACACTGCAGAAATATAAAGTATCATGAGAGATTACTACAAGCAACTATATGCCAATAAAATGGACAACCTGGAAGAAATGGACAAATTCTTAGAAATGCACAACTTTCCAAGACTGAACCATAAAGAAATAGAAAATATGAACAGACCAATCAAAAGCACTGAAATTGAAACTCTGATTAAAAATATTCTAACGTACAAAAGCCCAGGATCAGATGGCTTCACAGGCGAATTCTATCAAACATTTAGAGAAGAGGTAACACCTATCCTTCTCAAACTCTTCCAAAACATAGCAGAGAGAGGAACACTCCCAAACGCATTCTACGAGGCCACCATCATGCTGATATGAAAACCAGACAAAGATGTAAGAAAGAAAGAAAACTACAGGCCAATATCACTGATGAATACAGATGCAAAAATCCTCAACAAACTACTAGCAAACAGAATCCATAGATCGAGAGATATACCATGTTCTTGGATTGGAAGAATCAATATTGTGAAAATGACTGTACTACCCAAAGCAATCTACAGATTCAATGCTATCCCTATCAAACTACCACTGGCACTTTTCACAGAACGAGAACAAAACATTTCACAATTTGTATGGAAACACAAAAGATCCCGAATAGCCAAAGCAATCTTGAGAAAGAAAAATGGAGCTGGAGGAATCAGGCTCCCTGACTTCACACTATACTATAAAGCTACAGTAATCAAGACAGTATGGTACTGGCACAAAATCAGAAATATAGATCAATGGAACAGGATAGAAAGCCCAGAGATAAACCCACACACACATGGTCACCATATCTTTGATAAAGGAGGCAAGGATATACAGTGGAGAAAAGACAGCCTCTTCAATAAGTGGTGCTGGGACAACTGGACAGCTACATGTAAGCGAATGAAATTAGAACACTCACTAACACCATACACAAAAATAAACTCAAAATGGATTAAAGACCTAAATATAAGGCCAGACACTATCAAACTCTTAGAGGAAAACAGGCAGAACACTCTATGACATAAAACACAGCAAGATTCTTTTTGACCCACCTCCTAGAGAAATGGAAATAAAAACAAAAATAAACAAATCGGACCTAATGAAACTGAAAAGCTTTTGCACAGCAAAGGAAACCGTAAACAAGATGAGAAGACCTCAGAATGGGAGAAAACATTTGCAAATGAAGCAACTGACAAAGGAATAATCTCCAAAATTTACAAGCAGCTCAATATCAAAAAATAAACAACCCAATCCAAAAATGGGCGGAAGACCTAGACATTTCTCCAAAGAAGATATACAGATTGCCAACAAACACATGAAAGAATGCTCAACATCATTAATCAATAGAGAAATGCAAATCAAAACTACAATGAGATATCATCTCACACCAGTCAGAATGGCCATCTTCATAAAATCTACAAAGAATAAATGCTGGAGAGGGTGTGGAGAAAAGGGTACCCTCTTGCACTGTTAATGGGAATATAAATTGATACAGCCACTATGGAGAACAGTATGGAGGTTCCTTAAAAAACTAAAAATAGAACTACCATACAACACAGCCATCCCACTACTGGGCATATACCCTGAGAAAACTCTAATTCAAAAAGAGCCATGTACCAAAATGTTCGTTGCAGTTCTATTTACAATAGACAGGACATGGAAGCAACGTAAGTGTCCCATCTACAGATGAATGGATAAAGAAGGTGTGGCACATATATACAATGGTATATTACTCAGCCATAAAAAGAAATGAAATTGAGTTATTTGTAGTGAGGTGTATGGACCTAGAGTCTGTCATACAGAGTGAAGTAAGTCAGAAAGAGAAAAACAAATATCGTATGCTAACACATATATATGGAATCTAAAAAAAAAGAAAAAAAGGTCATGAAGAGCTTAGACCTACTAGAGAATGGACTTGAGGATACGGGGAGGG
This sequence comes from Aethalodelphis obliquidens, assembly GCF_003676395.1. Lineage (NCBI taxonomy): Eukaryota > Metazoa > Chordata > Mammalia > Artiodactyla > Delphinidae > Aethalodelphis > Aethalodelphis obliquidens. The sequence continues at coordinate 35,327,911 of NW_020837948.1, forward strand.
GGAAGGGTAAGCTGGGTCAAAGTGAGAGAGTGGCATGGAGATATATACACTACCAAACGTAAAATAGATAGGTAGTGGGAAGCAGCCACATAGCACAGGGAAATCAGCTTAGTGCTTTGTGACCACCTAGAGGGATGGGATAGGGACAGTTGGAGGGAGGGAGAAGCAAGAGGGGAGAGATATGGGGACATATGTATATGTATAGGTGATTCACTTTGTTATAAAGCAGAAACTAAGACACCATTGTAAAGCAATTATACTCTAATAAAGATGTTTAAAAAAAAAAAAAGGACAATGAGAATATCCTTTATTACCATCAAAATTTGATTCAGATTTCAATGACAATGTTTCACCAACATTTCAATTAACAATAAACTCACATCATTTTATTGCATCAAGCTATTTTTCAGTGTCAGTGCCCAATTTTGTACATGAGATTAAATGACACCTATTACTTTAAAAAAGGCTTCCAAATATTTATTCCATTAGTACATGTAGGTCCAATTTTTAACCTGTTGGTTGTAGAATTGGATTTGATTACATTTAACATTGTTTCTCACCTAGATATTCTGATTCTAGGTACATAAGTTTAAAAAATATTATTATATATCAAGAATGTGATAATTTAAAAAATATACTGATATAAGCATTTTAAATTTCATTTAAGACAATTTTCTATATTTTATATATAATGGCTTCTCCTGTAATATTCTCTGTCCTTGCAACAATGTTTAGCTCTATATCTGTCTTTTGTTGTTTTTTTTTGGCCGCAGCCTGTGGCTTGTGGGATCTTAGCTTCCCCACCAGGGATCAAACCCTGGCCCATGTCAGTGGAAGCGCCAAGTCCTAACCTCTGGACTGCCAGGGAAGTCCCTCGACCTTTGTCAAGTAACTATTTCTTCTCTTTTCTTTCAAAAACACATAAGAGTTGGAAAGGGGGAGAAGGATATATTGGGAGATTGGGATTGATATATACACACTACTATATATAAAATAGATAACTAATAAGAACCTACTGTATAGCACAGGGAACTCTACTCAATACTCTGTAATGACCAAATGTGAAAAGAATCTAAAAAAGAATGGATATATGTATATGTATAACTGATTCACTTTGCTGTACAGTAGAAACTAACACAACATTGTAAATCAACTATAGCTCCAATAAAAATTAATTAAATAACAAAAACACGGGGCTTCCCTGGTGGCACAGTGGTTGAGAGTCCGCCTGCCGATGCAGGGGACACGGGTTCGTGCCCCGGTCCGGGAAGATCCCACGTGCCGTGGAGTGGCTGGGCCCATGAGCCATGACCGCTGCGCCTGCGCATCCGGAGCCTGTGTTCCGCAACGCGAGAGGCCACAACAGTGAGAGGCCCGCGTACCGCAAAACAAAAACAAAAACATGTAAGATCCTTCATATGCCCCAGTAACTCTATATTTAAATATTTGCATAGATATGTTTAGCTACAAGCATTAAATGTGTATTTGTTTGTTCTCTATTTCCTATGTCATGAATCTAAATAAGTAGAAAGAAAAAGAAAAGCTTAGAGTAGATTTCTATCATCCCATGAGTAAGTACTGAAGCACCATCATTTTCCTTTCGCTGGTTGAATCAAGACATTACAGCAATATTTTGGATGTGTCATGTATCAGTTTAAATGCCTACATCAATTAAATTATGTATTAACAGCTTGCTCTCAAGACATATATGAGGCAAATGCTATCACTGTCTACACCTTATAGATAAGGAAACATGCAGAAAACAGTTGTATGACTTTCTGAAGACTGTGCTCTTCAGCCTGTGCTCTGAACCACTGCCCTGTAATAAGTTAACTTCAGGGTATCCATCCAGCAACAACAGTTTCCTGAAACTGCATTTCCCAGAATTTGTTAATTTACTGCACTGGACTTAATTACTGAAAATATTTGTTGTTGCAAATTTCTCATTTCTCACTGTTGTTTCCTTTACATGAGAACAATAAATTATATTTCAAATCTGACCCACTGTGAATTATTTCACCTAAATTAAATGCTGTTTGGATAACTTCACAGTAGTACTTTAAATAATATACTACTAGCTACCAGTTTATGTGTTGAGTATAAAAAATTTAGCTGGAGTAAAACAGTCCCAACAAAGTCTCTCCATTTTAATTGCACAATCTATTTTTATTAATGTTATACTGCCTATATGTCAGAAGTCTCTTATATATAAAAAAGTAAGAACAAATCAACAGATTCTACTGTATTTTACACCAGGACTCATAATCCAGTGAATTGAGATAAAGGAATGTTGTTCCCAGAAAATTCACTCTTTCTTTACATTCACTCATTCATGTTTTATCCTACAAGTTTACCTACCTAGACTTAAATAAATTTGAACACTGAATCTTCACGTGGAGGTGAATCTTTGATTCCCTTTTCCTGACTTGATGAATACATGTAATCAACTGTTAGGAATTCCTATGGGATAGATAACTAACTGCAAGCTCACTCTTTTTAGTTTCTGTGTATTTACACGTACTCTTGGTCTTCTTTAATTCTTCCTTTCACATTCTTTTCCACCTTCTGCTTTCTCCAAGAACATGTCAAAAACATTTCTACACATACCCTCAGCTCCCCAGAAAGTAGGTACAGCACAAATCATTAAAGTTTTTAAAAAGGCGATCTGGAGAGAAAATCATGAGAACATGCTCCTTTTAATGAGTCCAGTTACCTTAGCTGTTTATTACTTTGTTATAGTGTTTTCATTAGTTGTATAATACTCTGACAGATTCAAAATTGAACACATTGGAGGAAGTTTAACATGAAATGAAAGGTCTTTGGTGTGTATATGCAGCTGTACATCTGTACAAAACAAGTGACAAACCCTAGGCAGAAAAATCTAATGTAGCCTACGAGTTATGTTTCTAAAATCATGGAGCTTATTTTTGAGTCTTGTACTGAAGTGTGTCATGATTTACAGTTCACTGTTGTCTCTAGCAGTGCTATATAAATACTTCATGAAATATTCTATTGAGTATTAGCATTTTGAGATGCAGCGGAAATTATTTATATGCTTTCTGTTTGGTAAACACTTTTTGTCAGTAAATATGAAGACATGAAGAACTCATATGTTTTATTTATAGTTGGGAAATCTTGCTTGGGAATTTACTATAAGCTGAGGCTTTGTCTGCTGAGATTCTATTAAGTCTTCATTGCAGTAGAAGCAAATTATTTTTCTTTAAAAAAATCTCGAGATTAGCATCATTAGAAAATGCTGCATGTTTGCAATCAGAGTTTGTTCTAAGGCATCATTCACAAAATCTTCAGTAAATTTTAAGAAACTGACCATTTCCCATGGGCCAAAAATACATTTTCTTTCTTCACTCAGCTACAGGAAATAAAAAAGAAAACCTTCTTAAGTGAGATTGGGAAAGGGTGAAAAGTATCATTGCAAATAAACATAAACACCACGCTTGGATTATTTAATTTTCAACATAATTTTTAAAATATTTATATGTAAAGTATAGAAACAGATGCTTTCTAATTTCTCCAGTGTCTTTAATCTCTTGAGCACATCACGTTTCTCAATTAACACCAATTTTAAGTAATTACATTTAGTCATGACCTTAGGGCAAATAAGATGAAGAAAGATGGCCTGTTCTGTTTAATAAACATTTTTCAAATATTTCCTCTACTCCAAGCAACAAACCTAGTGCCATAAATACAAAAATGAAATACTATGTAGTACCTACCATTGTAGTACTTTTAATTTAGCAGGGAAGAAAAAAAAGATGTGTACTTCATAATATAAGGTATTCAAAAGGAATTGGTATGACATATTAACAAAGTGATATTGCAGACAGTAAGGAAGATTACTATTAAATAAGAGAATTAGAAATTGCTTCACAAATTAATAATGCTAATATCCAGAAACTTCTAACATATGCCTAACTTAAACTGTTTAAGGCAAAGATAATTCTATCCATGATACATCAGCGTAAACATACGTCAGCTTTTTTCCTAATTCACTGTATTATTTTAATACATATTCTAGATTCTTTTCCTGATTCTAAGGATCTGTGGGAATAACAAAGAAGAGAATATGTTCTACATATGCTTTAGATTTGATAGTAATTTAAATTTATATTTAAATTTGTCATCACCTTTATAATTTGGAAATTGACACATTGTTTTAAAAGTGCTGAGTCCAAATTTTTAGTCCAAATTTTTTCTATGTTGTAATTATAATTCCCTACATTAATTCCCTCTTGTAACCAGATAATACTCTGAAGCATTATATATGCACTTAACAAGAAAGAAAAGTATGCCTTTAAATCTCAATCTTTGAAGATACTAAAGAATAGCCCATTTCTCCATCCCTTCTTCTATATTGGTTCATAGAAGACCATTTAACAGACACCTATATAGGGAGATGCCCCTGATCACTTGACATGACCATTAGCCTTCAAGATAGACCTGAAACCTGAGGGAATCATTGGTTGGCTTGTTAGCTTGTTTTCTGAAAATGACACGCTCACGCACCGCTATGTAAAAAGAACCTCTTGCTGTCTTCGTCCTGCCAGTCTGTGAACAAAAAAATCACATTCTTGTTCTTTCTTTAAAACAAACAAACATTAAACTAAAATCAATTTAAACAGACAAAAAACAACAAATAAGCCCCTCTCTTATTTCTGGGTTTATTGTCGTTTGTTTTTGCCCAAGTTAACTTTCTTGGACTAATAAGTCATGGATTGAAAACAGTTTATGAACTTATTAACTATTATACTCATGGCCCTTATCAAAAAAAATCAAATCTTGATATCTTTATTAGGAAGAGTTACAGATAAAGATCTCTCAAAAGTAAGGTCTCAATGGAACATGGCTTATCTCTTTTTTTATGAAGGCTCTAAAGACAGAATATTTGAAATTCCAAACTGCTTTGATGGTTGAATCAGTGATGTGGAAATCCCTGCACATAAGAACCATTTCAGAATCATGACTGAAAACTACTATTGATTCACTTGTGTGGGAAACTTGAGCAAAGTGCCTACAATCTTTCAATGTCTTCTGTAAGAATTATGAGTTATATATAACCCAAAATCTCAAGGAAGCTTGACACACCATCCATGTTTGTGCTTAGAATTTACTTATTTATGTTCTTATTTATGATTTGGTGAACAATAGAGGTGTTTGAAAGATGGCATTCCAGTGGTTGGGATGTTGAGTATTCCACTAGGAAGTAATAATGGAATGAGGAATAAAGATAAATATAAGCAATCCCAGACACATTGCCATGCTTGGGTGATTTATGCAGTAGTTTTGTTACCAATTCTATTTTGTTCCTACATAAAAAACCCTTCTAAACCTCTGGGTATTTACATTTTTCTTGTAAGATCATAAAGGCAATAAACATGCTTATAATGGTTTCTAGACTTGGTGTTAAAAGCTGTGATTTAGGAAACAATCAATATTTAAATGGGGAAAATTAGAAAGTAAAATAACTTGTCACATAAATTATTTTTATGATGTATTACTGTAGCTATGTTATGCATAGGCATGCTCTCATTTAAAATTGGGCTGCTTGAATATTGTTTATGCCTTGACAATATGTATGTGCTCTTTTTTTTTTTGCTATAAAAAGATACTAAATGCTTTTTGCATATTCTATAAGCACATCCTACAGAGTTTTTAGTAAAAAAAGCACTGACTTAAAGGTTAGAAGAGTTATTACAAATTTGTAACTGTGCCCCACTCTGAGCTCCTCTGCATCCATGGCCTCTAGGTACTTAATTTGTTAGGACAAATAACATGGAAGAGCAAATGACTGCCTATCCTAGACTAATTCAGGGGCACAATACTGCAATACTGACACATGCTTAATGTTACTGCTATTGATTAATGGTATAGCTCACAGTTTTTTGACATAATATTTCCAGTAACTATTTTTGTTATCATGGTATATTTCACTACTTCTTCCATGTAACAGAATTTGTGAGTCTATCCCCAGTTAAAATTCCAGTAGCATTGTTTCATGTTTCCTACATGGGCAATTACTGGATCCAAAACATTACAGCTAAGTCTGGCCTTACCTATGTGTTCTAATCAAAAATGCTCATTTGAAAAATTAGGGAAAAAACAAAAAAAAGTAGCTTCCTTGACAGAACGATTTTAGATGTAGTGATTATAGGTATGTTTAAATCGGGGTTGGACTATTTACAGAATGTCTCTACTTTTGGTGAGAACTGTAAGATAGAGTGGTGTGAGGTATTGGTATTCTGAGATTATCAAATAGTTTAGAGATTAAAGTAGAGATGGCCTGTTGAGAACAAACATTCTATATTCCTCAGTTGGCCAAGTTTCACAGATGGCTTAAACTGTTCTCTGCCATTTTTTCCCTCTGCCTTTCTCTCTGTCCTGAATATGCAAATTCAAGGTGTGGATGCTGAGTCTTAAAAATTATACAACCTTCTCATGTAGCCTAAACTGTTTTCAGCATCAAAAATTCTTCAGTCATGTTCACAAAATAGGCTCTGTGGTGCTTAAGAGATGTCCGAGTCAAAAATTATTGTTTTTATTTCCTAGTCTCCTCCCTTTTTTTTTTTTTTTTAATCTCTTGGGATAAATATTGCATTGCCAAGAAAAAGCTGCCTTTACTCTTCCAAGTGCACCACTCTCTCCTCAGCTAGGGTAGCACCTATCAATAACAGCTCATGTGTCTCCAGCACTTTTCAGCTTATGAAGTGATTGCAGCACCCCAACTGATGTGCACAACTAACCCTGTGGCAGGTAAAAACTTAGCATCTCTATACAGATGGGGAGGCTGAGGTCCTGATTAGTTAGTGAGTGGTAGAGCTGAAACTAGAACCCACATATAGAAATTAATTTTGATGTTCTTCAAATTGTGGGTCCATCACACTCACCCTGCACTCATGCTAACACTAGAATTGTAGAACTGGAGCAGACCCAGGGTCACTAAACTAGTCTCAGTACCTCTCCTTATAATGCCCCCTTTCTGGAAGTCAGAAACACGTACTCTCAGAGAGACCTTGTTGGTACAGTAGTTGTGCAAAAAGGTGTGTGTGTGTGTGTGTGTGTGTGTGTGTGTGTACAAAGAAAAGAACGCAGTTTCTGCCCTGGTGAGCAGTGACCCAGCCTGTTAGAGGCATAGCCAGGGCAAGCAGGAGAGCACAAGATCTCTGACTGAGCCTCCAGAAGAAGGGGCTTCCCTTCCCACTGCCCATGCTGCAAACCACCCTGCTTACCTACATTCCACTCAGCGCCTCCTTGTACCCACCACATTCAGCTTCTAAAGTTGCTAAGATCATCCTTTCAAAATCTTACCAAGATAAAAATAAACGTGTTCTCAGTTTCTGTATTACAAAACCCTGTCAGTGGTTCTGTCAGGTATATTGCTACCTCTCATGTCTGTTTCTTCATTTTGAAAGAGCTAAGTCATTTTTGAAAATAAGAATGGCAATATATGTGAGCAAAACACAACATTTCTGAAGTTAGAACAATGATTTTACTATAATTAGATTCCCATCAATAGAGCTGAGAATCAAAGGATTAGGTAGGCATAAATTAGGGATATGGACACTCCTTATGTTTCAGTCATTCAGTTTCTCTTAAATTATACCTCTTCAATTTCGTATTTCTTTTTTATGTTTATGTCTTTGTTTTGAAAGATTTAGTGTAATTCTGTGGATTTGGAATACAACATAATTGATGGGTTATTTGTATAAACAAATCCACATTAATGCAAAGTTAAAAGTATGTTACAAATGAGTTTGCTCAAATTTGCTTTCTCATATGTGACTGGTAATTGCTCTTAAGGAATGACTCACTATTTCCTCTTTCAAGAGACTTATAACAGTTGAGCAGCAATCCAGAATGAATAAACCCAAGGGCAGTGAACAATCTCACACATCCCAACAGAAAATAACTGCAGCATTCACTTCTAAAATCTGTAGCAAATCTTTTGAACAGATTCTCTCAAAGTCTATTATAGCATATAATCAATATGGATCCTATAAAGTTGAAATATAACAACTTACTTTTGCTAAATTAAATGTAGACTTTAAATTTTTAAATAAAACAACTGCCTTGATTATAAGGTCTATATAAAACTAAAAACAAATGTTCAAGAATACTTCAATGAAATAAGAATATATTTTAATTCCATCATTTTGGGGGCCAAGTTAACTTTCTAGCTTCAATACTATACAATTTTGGTATTTGATATCAACTTTTCTCCTTTATGCACTTCAAATAACTCTCAAAAATAATTTTATAAATAAACAGGCAAAGGTAAAACATATTTATACAGATAAATTATCCAATGGCTATTGATATTTTTCATCAGATATGAAAAGAGAAAAAAATAAAAGCACTTGTTTTCTAAGGTGTTTGAAATATATCTTATTTCATCACCAACAATACCATGGTTGGTAAGAAAAGTAGGAAATACTTATTGTAGGCGTTCAGTCTTTTCTAGAATCCTGCGTTTTGAGACCTTCAAGATGGTGGAGGAGTAAGACACGGAGATCACCTTCCTCCCCACGAATACATCAAAAATACATCTACATGGGGAACAACTTCCACAGAACACCCACTGAACACTGGCAAAAGACCTCAGACTTCCCAAAAGGTAAGAAACTCCCCACGTACCTGTGTAGGGCAAAGAGAAAAGAAAAAACGGAGACAAAAGAATATGGACAGGACCTGCACCAGTGCAAGGGAGCTGTGAAGGAGGAAAGGTTTCCACACACTAGGAAGCCCCTTCATGGGTGGAGACAGTGCGTGGCAGAGGGGGAAAGCTTCAGAGCCACAGAGGAGAGCGCAGCAACAGGGGTGCAGAGGGCAAAGCGGAGAGATCCCCGCACAGAGGATCTGTGCCAACCAGCAATCACCAGCCTGAGAGGCTTGTCTGCTCACCCACTGCGGCAGGTGGGGGCTGGGAGCTGAGGCTTAGGCTTTGGAGGTCAGATCTCAGGGATAGGACCGGGGTTGGCTGCGTGAACACAGCCTGAAGGGGACTAGTGCACCACAGCTAGCCAGGAGGGAGTCAGGGAAAAAGCCTGGATCTGCCGAAGAGGCAGGAGACCACTGTTTTGGGGTGCATGAGGAGAGGTGATACAGAGCACCACCTAAATGAGCTCCATAGACAGGCGTGAGCCACAGCTCTCAGCACAGACATGAGAGACGGGCATGAGATGCTAAGGCTGCTGCTGCAGCCACCAAGAAGCCTGTGTGCAAGCACAGGGCACTATCCACACCTCCCCTCCCAGGAGCCTGCACAGCCGGACACTGCCAGGGTCCCATGATCCAGGGACGACTTCCCTGGGAGAACACGTGGTGAGCCTCAGGCTGTTGCAACATCACGCTGGCCTCTGCCACCGCAGGCTCGGCCCACATTCCGTACCCCTCCCTCACCCCAGCCTGAGTGAGCCAGAGCCCCCTAATCAGCTGCTACATTAACCCCATCCTGTCTGGGTGGGAAACAGACACCCTCAGGCACCCTACATGCAGAGGCGGTCCAAATCCAATGCTGAACCCCAGGAGCTGTGCGAACAAAGAAGAGAAAGGGAAACTTCTCCCAGCAGCCTCAGGAGCAGCAGATTAAATCTCCACAATCAACTTGATGTACCCTGCATCAGTGGAATACCTGAATAGAAAACAAATCATCCCAAGATTGAGGTGATGGACTTTGGGAGCAACTGTAGACTTGGGGTTTGCTTTCTGCATCTAATTTGTTTCTGGTTTTCTGTTTATCTTAGTTTAGTATTTAGAGCTTATTATCATTGGTAGATCTGTTTATTGATTTGGTTGCTCTCTTCCTTTTTTTATATATTTTTTTCCCTTTTCTCTTTTTGTGAGTGTGTGTGTGTAGGCTTCTTTTTGTGATTTGGTCTGTATAGCTTTGCTTTTACCATTTGTCATAGGACTCTCTCTGTCCATTTATTTTTTTGTACAGTTTTTAGTGCTTATTATTGTTGGTGGATTTGTTTTTCGGTTTGGTTGCTCTTTTCTTTCTTTCTTTCTTTCTTTTTTCTCTAATAATATTTATTTTTATGTTTTATTTTAATAACTTTATTTATTATATTTTATTTATTTATTTTTCTTTCTTTCTTTTTCTCCCTTTTGTTCTGAGCCGTGTGACTTACAGGGTCTTAGTGCTCTGGCCAGGTGTCAAGCCTGAGCCTGTGAGAAGGGAGAGCCAAGTTCAGGACATTGGTCCACCAGAGACCTCCTGGCCCCATGTAATAACAAACAGAAAGCTCGCCCAGAGATCTCCATCTCAATGCTAACACGCAGCTCCACTCAATGAACAGCAAGTTACAGTGCTGGACACCCTATGTCAAACAACTAGCAAGACAGAAACACAGCCACACCCATTAACAAAGAGGCTGCTGAAAATCATAGTAAGTTTACAGACACCCCAAAACACACCAACGGACATAGTCCTGGCCCAAAAGAAAGACAAGATCCAGCCTCCTCCACCAGAACACAGGCACTAGTCCACCACACCAGGAAGCCTACACAGCCCACTGAACCAACCTAAGCCACTGGGAACAGACACCAAAAACAAGGGGAATTACAAACTTGGAGCCTGTGAAAAGGAGACCCCAAACACAGTAAGTGAAGCAAAATGAGAAGACAGGGAAACACACAGCAGATGAAGGAGCAAGATAAAAACCCACCAGACCAAACATATGAAGAGGAAATAGGCACTCTACCTGAAAAAGAATTCAGAATAATGAGAGTAAAGATGATCCAAAATCTTGGAAAGAGAATGGAGAAAATACAAGAAACATTTAACAAGGACCTAGAAGATCTAAAGAGCAAACAATGATGAACAACATAATAAGTGAAATTAAAAATTCTCTAGAAGGAATCCATAGCAGAATAACTGAGGCAGAAGAATGCACAAGCAACCTGGAAAATAAAATAGTGGAAATAACTACCGCAGAGCAGAATAAAGAAAAAAGAATGAAAAGAATAGAGGACAGTCTCAGAGACCTCTGGGATAACATTAAACATACGAACATTCAAATTATAGGAGTCCCAGGAGAAGAAGACAAAAAGAAAGGGACAGAGAAAAGGAGAAACATGCCAAGACACATATTAATCAAACTATAAAAAACTAAAAACAAAGAAAAAAATATTAAAAGCAGCAAGGGAAAAACAACAAATAACATACAAGGGAATCCCAGCTGATCTTTCAGCAGAAACTCTGAAAGCCAGAAGGGAGTGACAGGACATATTTAAACTGATGAAAGGGAAAAACCTACAAACAAGATTACTCTACAAGGAAGGATCTCATTCAGATACAACACAGAAATTAAAAATTTCACAGACAAGCAAAAGCTTAGAGAATTCAGCACCACCAAACCAGCATTACAACAAATGCAAAAGAAACTTCTCTAGGTAGGAAACACAAGAGAAGGAAAAGACCTACAATAACAAACCCAAAACAATTAAGAAAATGGTAATAGGAACATACATATTGATAATTACCTTGAATGTAAATGGAGTAAAAGCTCCAACCAAAAGACATAGACTGGCTGAATGGATACAAAAACAAAAGCCGTATATATGCTGTCTACAAGAGACCCACCTCAGACCTAGGGACACATACAGACTGAAAGTGAGGGGATGGAAAAATATACTCCATGCAAATGGAAATCAAAAGAAAGCTGGAGTAGCAATTCTCATATCAGACGAAATAGACTTTAAAATAAAGTCTATTATAAGAGACAAAGAAGGACACTACATAATGATCAAGGGATCGAAGAATATATAACAATTGTAAATATATATGAACCCAACATAGGAGCACCTCAATACCTAAGACAAATGCTAACAGCAAAAAGGGGATATTGACAGTAACACAATCATAGAAGGGGACTTTAACACTTCACTTTCACCAATGGACAGATCATCCAAAAAGAAAATAAATAAGGAAATACAAGCTTTAAATGACACACTAAACAAGATGGACTTAATTGATACTTATTGGACATTCCATCCAAAAACAACAGAATACAATTTCTACTCAAGTGTTCATGGAACATTCTCCAGGATAGATCATATCTTGGGTCACAAATCAAGCCTGGGTAAATTAAAGAAAATTGAACTCGTAATCATATCAAGTATCATTTCCAACCACAACACCCTGAGACTAGATATCAATTACAGGAAAAAAACTGTAAAAATTACAAACACATGGAGGCTAAACAATATACTACTACTGAACCAAAAGATCACTGAAGAAATCAAAAATTACTTAGAAACAAATCACAATGAAAACATGACAGCCCAAAACCTATGGGATGCAACAAAAGCAGTTCTAAGAGGGAAGTTTATAGCAATATAATCCTACCTGAAGAAAAAAAAAAAACTCTCAAATAAACAACCGAACCTTACACCTAAAGCAATTAGAGAAAGAAGAACAGAAAACCCTCGAAGTTAGCAGAAGGAAAGAAACCATAAAGATCAGATCAGAAATAAATGAAGAATAAATGAAGGAAATGATAGCAAAGACCAATAAAACTAAAAGCTGGTTCTTTGAGAAGGTAAACAAAAATTGATAAACCATTAGCCAGACTCATCAGGAAAAAAAGGGAGAAGACTCACATCAATCGAATTAGAAATGAAAAAGGAGAAGTAACAACTGACACAGCAGAAATACAAAAGATTATGAGAGATTACTACAAGCAACTATATGCCAATAAAATGGACAACCTGGAAGAAATGGACAGATTCTTAGGAAGAGCAAACCTCCAAGACTGAGCCATAAAGAAACAGAAAATATAAAGAGACCAATCACAAGCACTGAAATTGAAACTGTGGTTAAAAATCTATCAACAAACAAAAGCCCAGGACAAGATGGGTTCACAGGTGAATTCTATCAACATTTAGAGACAAGCTAACACCTGTCCTTCCCAAACTCTTCCAAAATATAGCAGAGGGAGGAACACTCCCAAACTCATTCTACTAGGCCACCATCACCCTGATACCAAAACCAGACAAAGATGTCACAAAAAAAGAAAACTACAGGCCAATATCTCTGATGAAAATGGATGCAAAAACCCTCAACAAAATACTAACAAACAGAATCCAATAGCACATTAAAAGGATCATACACCACGATCAAGTGGGGTTTAGTCCAGGAATGCAAAGATTCTTCAGTATATGCAAATCAATCAATGTGATACAGCATATTAACAAAATGAAGAACAAAAACCATATAATCATCTCAAAAGATGCAGAAAATACTTTCAACAAAATTCAACACCGATTTAAGATAAAAACCCTCCAGAAAGTAGACAAAGAGTGAACCTACCTCAACATAATAAAGGCCATATATGACAAACCCACAGCCAACATAGTTCTCAATGGTGATAAATTGAAACCATTTCCACTAAGATCAGGAACAAGACAAGGTTGCCCACTCTCATCACTATTATTCAAGATAGTTTTGGAAGTTTTAGCCACAGTAATCAGAGAAGAAAAAGAAATAAAAGGAATCCAAATTTGAAAAGAAGAAGTAAAACTGACCCTGTTTGCAGTTGACATGATGCTATACATAGAGAATCCTAAAGATGCTACGAGAAAACTACTAGAGCTAATCAATGAATTTGATAAATTAGCAGGATACAAAATTAACGCCCAGAAATCTGTTGCATTCCTATACACTAATGATGAAAAATCTGAAAGAGAAATTAAGGAAACACTCCCATTTACCATTACAACAAAAAGAATAAAATACCTAGGAATAAACCTACCTAAGGAGACAAAAGACCTGTATGCATAAAACTGTAAGACACCGATGAAAGAAATTAAAGATGATACAAACAGATGCAGAGAGGTCCATGTTGTTGGACTGGAAAAATCAACATTGTGAAAATGACTCTACTACCCAAAGAAATCTACAGATTGAATGCAATCCCTATCAAAGTACCAATGGCATTTTTCACAGAACTAGAACAAAAAATTCCACAGTTTGTATGGAAACAAAAATGACCCCAAATAGCCAAAGCAATCTTGAGAAAGAAAAACTGAGCTGGAGGAATCAGTCTCCCTGACTTCAGACTATACTACAAAGCTACAGTAATCAAGACACTATGGTACTGGCACAAAAACAGAAATATTGATCAATGGAACAGGATAGAAAGCCCAGAGATAAACCCATGCACATATGGTCACCCTATCTTTGAAAAAGGAGGCAAGAATACACAATGGAGAAAAGACAGCCTCTTCAATAAGTGGCTCTGGGAAAACTGGACAGCTACATGTAAAAGAATGATATTAGAACACTTCGAATCACCATACAAAAAAAATAAACTCAAAATGGATTAAAGACCTAAATGTAAGGCCAGACACTATCAAACTCTTAGAGGAAAACATAGGCAGAACACTCTATGACATAAATCACAGCAAGATCCTTTATGACCCACATCCTAAAGAAAAGGAAATAAAAACAAAAGTAAAGCAATGGGACCTAATTAAACTTAAAAGCTTTTGCACAACAAAGGAAACCATAAACAAGATGAAAAGACAGCCCTCAGAATGGGAAAAAATATTTGCAAACAAAGCAACTGACAGAGGATTAATCTCCAAAATATACAAGCAGCTCATGCAGCTCCATATCCAAAAAACAAACAACCCAATCCAAAACTGGGCAGAAAACCTAAACAGACCTTTCTCCAAAGAAAATATACAGATTGCCAACAAACACATAAAAGGATGCCCAACATCAGTAATCATTAGAGAAATGCAAATCAAAACTACAATGAGGTATCACCTCACACCAGTTATAATGGCCATCATCAAAAAATCTACAAACAATAAATGCTGAAGAGTGTGTAGAGAAAAGGGAACCCTATTGCACTATTAGTGGAAATGTAAATTGATACAGCCACTATGGAGAAAAGTATGGAGGTTCCTTAAAAAACGAAAAATAGATCTACCATATGACCTAGAAATCCCCCTACTGGGCATATACCCTGAGAAATCCATTATTCAAAATGAGTCATGTACCACAATGTTCATTGCAGCAGTATTTACAATAGTCAGGACATGGAAGCAACCTAAGTGGCCATCAACAGATAAATGGATAAAGAAGATGTGGTACATATATACAATGGTATATTACTCAGACATGAAAAGAAATGAAATTGAGTTATTTGTAGTGAGGTGGATGGACCTAGAAACTGTCATACAGAGTGAAGTAAGTCAGAAAGAGAAAAACAAATACCGTATGCTAACCCATATATACGGAATCTAAAAAAAAAATAAAGAATGTGTCTGAATAAACTTTGGGGCAGGAGAGCAATAAAGATGCAGACATAGAGAATGGACTTGAGGACATGGGGAGGGGTAAGGGTAAGCTGGGACGAAGTGAGAGAGTGGCATGGACCTATATACACTACCAAATGTAAAACAGATAGCTAGTGGGAAGCAGACGCATAGCACAAGGAGATCACCTTGGTGCTTTGTGTCAACCTAGAAGGGTGGGATAGGAAGGGTGGGAGGGAGATGCAGGAGGGAGCAGATATGGGTATGTATGTATATGTATAGACGATTCACTTTGTTATACAATAGAAACTAACACACCACTGCAAAGCAATTATATGCCAATAAAGGTGTTAAAAAAAAAGGAATCCTGAGTTTTGTGGCTTAAGATATAAAAGTCCTCAAGAGTAGGAAGTTTTTTTTTTTTTCATTGTCAGTGTACAAAGAGGGTGTCAAAATTAGGCAGATAGGAATTAAATTGACTCTTTGGAAATCCATATGGATGCTGTTAGAGAATTCCCTTTAATTAAATATATATATTTTTATTCTATAATAATTTTATTATTTAGTTATAATTTTATAATAATAAATGTACAATTTAGAAAATTAATAGCTCTTTATAATGTCCATGTTCCTCCCTCCTCTACCAGCAAATTGACAAGAAAGCTAAT
The DNA here is from genome assembly GCF_003676395.1 of Aethalodelphis obliquidens. Lineage (NCBI taxonomy): Eukaryota > Metazoa > Chordata > Mammalia > Artiodactyla > Delphinidae > Aethalodelphis > Aethalodelphis obliquidens. The sequence continues at coordinate 35,343,861 of NW_020837948.1, forward strand.
GTAATTGAGGTCATCTTACTACATAAGAGGAGATTTTTTTCATAATTCTAACATTATTATTCAAGGAACTTAAGAAATATGTAAAAATACCTTTTTTAATGTATGTAGACAATTTTAGAAATAAAATAGCATATAAAATGATGGTAATAATGTTTTTTTTTCATTAAGTTGTTTTGTTCATCTCACAGTAATTTGGTTCTAATATGGACAGAATAATGGAAGAACCAAGAGGGTAAACGAGTGACTCTTAACAGATAATTTTTACAGGGTCAAGACTAGAACATACTTTATGCTCCTAATTTTAGTTTGCACTATAGGTCTTTACTAATATTATAGGGAATGATAGATCATTCCATGTATTAATTACCATGTTCACACTTCCTTTGAATTATCAAGGAAGTGTTTGTTTTTTTACTCCTGTCTTCCTCTGGGCTACACATCTAAAAATTTTAGGATATGCCATAATTAGTATATCCTAAAATTTCATTCTAAGTAGTTAAAGACCTGGGTTTACAAATAAGGTCAAGTTTAGGCCAGGCTGGTGTCTTCTGAATCTCTCGTCTCCTTTGATATCAGAACTAACTCTACTACTTGAAACCTTTAACATCTTTCACGTGGATTACCAAATGACTTCCTAACTGCTCTCCTGGCCCTCCGCATTTTACTGAAAACATTTAGTCTGAAATATCTTTTAAAAATATGTATCTGATTATATCATTCCTCTGCACAATAACTCTCTTCTTAATTTTTTCCAGGATCTCCATGATCTGGCCCTTTCCTATTTCTGCTTTTCCAAACCAGACTGCCTACATCTCTTCGCCTCACTACGTTTCTGACATACTAAATGTCTGGCAGTCCCCTAATGTATTCAGATGCTCCACAGCTTCTACATTTGTTTATCCCAGGGCTTAGAACACTTTATCTGCTTGGTGATTCTTTGAATATTCACTGTAGCTCAGTTTAATGATCTCTTCCACAGGTAGGCTGTACCTCCTATGAGCCATCTTTGCAAACATGTACCTCTATATAGCTTACTTACTACGATGTATTACAATTGTCTCTACATACTTGTTGCCTCCACTAGTCTGAATTTCCTTGAGGATAACAAATGGACTATTTTTGTGTCATGAGTCTATCTACAGCCATGCAACCTGACACACAGTAGTTGCTTTATAAATGTTTGATAAATAAATGAATGTTATTGGAACAGCATTTAAATCTGTGAGTCAGAACCTGTTATACTCCTAGATGAGGCCTGACTTACTCACAGCAATCCCATTTTTAGAAGAGTCACATTTATTTTGAACCTGATTATAAGTAACCTGAATTAAAACGTATTTTTTTTGACCGAATTCAGAGAGGGCAAGTAAGATTCCAGAAAAACTCTTAATGAATATTCATCTAAGAACTCTGGTTTCAAAACACAAGAAAGAGGAGACATAACAATAAAAGCTCTGTATACTAAAATTTGATAATTTACACTTTATATTATTCAAGTGGCTTTACAATTTTGGGCTTCTGTTCAAATTTAATTTTATGTTTTCTGGCAAAAATATTCATCTATAATAACAGCTGTGCTCTTCAAATGTAAGAACTATTTGTTTCTATTTTGAACGTGGCATTAGTATCTGTATGAAGCAGAGGATTTGTAAAACATAATGAATTTGTCTATTAAAATAAATGGTGTCTGTGGGTGTGGCTTTACAGAGTGGGAAAATTTAGCTGTCGGCAAGGTCAGATGTGCATGAATGCTGTTTTGTTGTTGGGTAAATTGAGTTCTCTCTCTGATGTAGTTTCAGAATAATAGTTTAAGTGCTAAGTTATACATATGTTTCACAGCAATTTTAGTGTCTATGGATGAATTAAAGTCTTTGGTGAATTAACGTCTTTGATATTTATTTCAGTGTTTTTAGCACCAACCATGTTAGAAAACAAGGTAGACTGTCTTCCAGATTTCCTGGATGAAGGTTTTGCTCTGACAGTTAATGTTTCCTCAAGAAGAGTAAGAACTGTACACTCATGGTAGCTTTTATCATGTACATTCCTCATTGTTATTTACTTCACTATGTGAAAGCGCATGCATAAGAGTAAAGTCAGGAGAAGGAGCTGTTCAATTTGTTTTCTCTCTCTCCCTCTCTCTCTCTGTCTCTGTCTCTTTTTAATAACAGTGCAGTTCTTATCTTCCTGTTTTCTTATAAGTCATTAAAATGCTATGAGTTTTTAAAGTAATGCTCTCCTATGTCCACAGATAAAGGGATATAAAGTTTGAAGCTGATAATGTATGAACACATTTATTAGGAAATTAATAGTTGCAGCTGATATTAACCTTTGTGTGCGTTCTTCCTTTAAAAAGCAAGATCTAAGTTGTGACAACTGAAATATCTAAATGTTGAATTGAAAAGTCATCTGTAAATATTTACAATCATGCAGAAACACAAAATAATGACTGAAAATTTTTTTTACAGATATTCCAATGAAATCAACTGGTAGCTTTCTCTTCAAAACAACAGCACTTAATGTATCACCATACAAAATTATAGACAAGATTGCTTTTTATGTATTCAGTGGATCTGCTCTGTTTCTGAAAATAAAATAAGACATGCACTTCCTCCAGAAGAAGACAGGACCAGCCACTTTGTACTTTTGTTGTATGTTTACTAACCTTAGGAGCATCTGCCCCTGACAGCAGGTGTTTGGCAGTTTCCTGGGGCTTAGGAAGGAGTTGGCTGCAGAAGAAGGATGGCTGCATTGTGTCAGGACCAGTGGGTTCCAAACTCATCCTGGAAACCATCGAGCAGGGCTCATATAGCAAATGATGCATGGAACTAGGGGAGAAAACATCTCCCATACAGTAAACCTTCTGTTCTCTTAAATCACATACATTAAAAGAGAAAGCTATATCTGTATAGTGTTGTTTTCCTTTATTCTTATTCAGAGCACTAGTTTAAGCTTCAGAAGAGATAGCTGCATTATCTCTATAAGGATGAGAAAATCTGTTTGAAAGGATGTTCAAATAAATTGGGAAAAAGACATAGAAGGAAGCTAGATAAAAGAGATACTCTGACCACCAGGTAGAGGTTATTATGCTGAGAAATGAGACCTGATTTTCTTGTTTTGCTTTGTGTTCCCCATCTCTAGGACTATAGATCCTTAAAAATATTCTTTTGCCCTTGAAATCTGATGTCTAATGCTTTAGCTATTTCTTATTGTTCTGAGTTTACAAACTTTAACATATTTTTATTGAAAAAATGCTTTTAAAAAAATTTAATTACAATTGTTTAAGAGCTCATCTTATTGTTGAAAAGAGAAATAAGTTTTTTTTATAGAAAAGAACAGGATGGAGATAGGTGCTCCATTCTAAGATGAAGTGGGATATGCAAGCATTAGAATTTAATTATATGCTATCTCTTTTTTTTTGAGATTTTGCATTACTCTTATTATTTAAAAAAATTGAAAGTCATTAATTAAACAGTCAACATGGTCTTCTAAAACTTATTTTTAGGGAGTTCATACTAATAAAACCAGACATAGAGATCTAAAAGATGTATCCACATAAAAACATATAATGCAATTTTATACATTTTTTGAAGGGGTGGAGTAAAGAAAGTGTACAGATTAATGAAGATGAGGCTCTATTTTCAAAAATATGAATATGTGAAAACACTGGTAGTGCTGGTCAGGGAGCAGAGTCTGAATGAATTAAAGAATTTTAAGAGTTTTCATTGAAGTAACAAGTATCTATTAAGTTCTTAGCAAATGATCAACGCTGTTAATCTTAACTAGATGGAAACTATTTAACAATAACAGCTGCAGCAGCAGTAACAGCAGCAATAAGCAGCATTTATTGCATACTTTCTGTTTGCCAAGCCCTCTGTTAAATACTTTTTATGGTTTGGCACACCAATATGTAGTGGGGTGGAATCCAAATAGATGCCGACTGACTCTAAAGCCTATGTCCTAATCCCTAAATTGCCTCATAGAGATTAAGTAAAATATAAATCTTGAAGCTCCCTGTGGTGGAGATCATCCCAAAATACACAACAGCAAATGATTAGGCACAGGTCTTTATATGACAGACTATGCAGTGGGATAAAGGGGAGGAGGAAGTCAGTGGACACTGGACAGATCAGGAAAAGCTTTCTGGAGGGTGTTTTGAGCTGAAGAATGGGTAGCATCTATATATTGGTATTAGAGGTAATGGAGGTGGTGGAGAAAGAGAATTCCAATTTAGAAAAATACATGAAACAAGGCATAATGTACTTATGAGACTGGATTTGATTAAAGAGTATGTATTGGCAGAATTCAACTCAAAACTGATTTTTTGGAGTCCCCCCCAACTCCCTCCATAGCCGAACCCAACAATACACTGTGGCAGAAATCTCTGTGTTATGAAGTAAAGTGCCGGTGGAAACAAAAGATGAGGAGAGTAGCTATTTGGAGCTTATTCTTGAAAATGACTCATTTAACTCTGTATGATTTTGTTTTTTCAGTCTAAAATGATTAGCTACATGGCTTGAATAGCTATGCACATTCAAAGAATGAAAATGTCTTTGTATCTGGGAAATAAAGGCAAAATGAAATGGGCACTAGGATAAAGATGCGGGCATTTCCAGTAATAATTTTTCCTTGATTCAAAATGTTTTTCCTGGAGTGAACACTCCAAATATGACGCAATACATTGTCCATTTCACTTGTTTCTTCAGAGGTGGAGAGGGAAATGTTAGACAGTCTAATGGACAAGGAGACCAGTTCAGTGAAGAATACTTCAGTGTAGAATGAGATTAAAATTTCAGGTTCATAAATAACTCATTTATCTTACCATAGAAATTTAAAAAATAAATTCACCTCTACTTTTTTTATTTAATGAAACCAATTTTTTCAAGTTATTATTAAGTCCATGAAGTCAGAATAGAAAAAAGGACTAGCTAGATGATTTCAGATTAAATAACATGTCCTAGATCAGTGGCATAGATGGATAGTTAAAAAATAGTATGGGTGTGGATGTAGTGTTGACAAGCTTTAATTTTTTCCAAGAAAGAATATACACTAAAATAAAAGCACTGCTACTCTCCCTTCTCATATTTTTTAGCATAATGGATATTTTAAATATAAAGTACATAATCCTGTAATAGAGTTATCATTTAAATTGAATAAATTAAGTTGAATAGACTTGCTACATTTTTCTTATTTGTATTATTTTCTTGAAAAGCAAAAATGTTATCAGTGACTGATCCTGGTATGTGGATGGAACGAGGAACACTGAGCTAGGCCAATGGTTTAAAATCATTTTACAATGTGAGTAATAGTGAGACAGAGTATGTTATTCTCATTAGGATACAATATGGAAATAACTTTATTTTGTTTCCTCCATGGACTTCAAATCCATTTTCCTAAATTCCTATTCTCTAATTCTTTGTCAACATCTCAAGCATATTCCCTCAATTTCCTTTTCATTTTCAGCTGTTAGAACAGTTTCATTTCAGTTATTTAAAAGTCCTAACAAATTTGAATCAAAATTTTAACCTCTCACTCAATTCAAACTTAACACCCCTTGTAACTCACGACACTCCTAGAATTCTCAGACCCAGTAAGAAAGGGGGGATAATCTGACCATTTTGCTCTCCTTATTACACTTAATTACTTCTGCTGTTTCTGACTTTTATGGGATCAGGGGCAGGGGACAGAGTAAGCAAGAATTAGAAAGAAAGGTCAAATTCCTCTGCTTGGTGCTGATGTGATCTGGTACTATATGGTGCACGACCAAATTCTAGCTATCTCTCGCTTGAGGCTCTTTTGTGTAATTTTGAGACCCTTCCTTCGGTGACTGCTGCACTGAACTATGACCTGCTGTAGGTAATATTCTATTCAAATAGCTTCTTACACATCCACCCAAACTCCTGTGCTCCAGCACTACACCTCTATCCTTTCTACTAGAATGCTGAGTCTGGAAGACAGATATCCTGGGCCAGATTTCTGTAAGATAAATACATGTGTACATATCAAAGAGCAAAGGCCAATGGAATTCAGGCATTCTTGCCCCAACCAACCTTGGAAGTACACTCATCACTCTCCTCTTTCCTTGTTCTGTTCCATAGGCAGCAACAGTCAACTGTTCTTGAAAATTCAGAGGAGAGTCCAGTCCAAATCTTCATGTCCTGCCCAAACTCCAGAGGATGATGTCAAGTTTATCAAATATTCTTTCATTGTTCTTAGTGATGGTGTCATAACAGGGTCAGATCTATTTCTACAGACTAGCAAATGTCCAGCTAGAAAGAAAATTCTGGACTCTCCTCTGGAAACCAACCCAATCCCACCACCACCGTTACAGTCTCTCCAAGGAATTCTCTTGCTACTCACTTTACTTGGCTTGAAGTATGTGAGGGAGTAGGTCTGAGTCCTCTCTCCTGCCACTAATGGCTTCAAAGAATTATTTTTTCTCCTCAGTGAATCTCTGACTGTCTTTTATTTAGCCTGCATAATGGTAGCTAGTTTTTTTTTTGTTTTCCGATACCTCTGCTAAACCTTGAGGAGGTGTGGCCTAAAAATGTGAAAATTCATTGTCCACTGTGCTGAGAGTTTCAGCCCAGACAAAAATTTCTGAGACAAAAGAAAATGTCCTATCCAAACTTCACTAGATTTATTTATACTTTTGCTAAATCATTTGTTTGAATATTGGGAAAAAAACATTAGTCTAGGCAAACCAGAGCTGTAGATTTCTAGAGATTTTTTTAAAGTTAAGGCTAACTGTAAAGCTTCTATTACTGCAAAAAATTACAGTAAATGATCCAGCTCTACTTGATTTTAGAATGGGCATACCTAAGAACAACATTTTTCTGTCTTCTACTTGGAAACTATAATCTACAAAGCCAGTACTGTGTGATAATGTTTCCAGGCACAATCTTCAATCTGAAGTTGAAAGTTATGGCATGTGCTTCCCAACAGAAATTTTGAAAGCATTGCTGTTCAGTTCAAATAAACTACTATTTGAAATTATTCCTAATACTTCTACAGTGCAGGGACTCTTCAACCCAGGTCTCTGGCAATATGAATGGTTTATTTATAGCCCTCATAGAACTTTAGCTTCCTTTTGGGAGGAAGAGGTATTATTTTCATTTTATAATGCAATATAGCCAAAATTATTATTTTGATTCTCCATGATTGTGTGTGTGTGTGTGAAGTTTTCCAGCATCTGGGACAAACTCTCATCTCCTTTTAAACCCAAATACAATATACTGGAACCAGTCTCAATGAAAAATAGAACATTAAGAAAGTAGACAAAGTGCTACAGCTTCCACCTTTGGCCTTGCTTTACATGTTCAACTAATTCACTAGTTTAATCTGGTATTTAGGAGGCCCATGACAGCTGGTGATTTTTTATTGATGGTAGCAGTGACTATGATATATCAATATCCATCTACCGGGTACTTTACAGTGATCAGAAAACTAATGTCACATAATTTAAACTGTTTCCATCTTAAGCTGATATGTTTGTGTTTCACATAAAGGGTGATTTTTTTTTTAAATGAGGAGCTTCATTTTTATAGTAATGGTTTAATATCTGAAAATATTCAACTGAAAAATAACTCAAAGTGAAACCACCGAATCTTCTTTTGTACCATTTTTAGGAACATGTGATAGAGTTATTTTTGGACAATTCTGGGTAACTTGGGGGTCAGAAACATTACTTTTAAAAAGATAGAGCCATTATATATTAAAATGCTCAATTGTGAAAAGCACCAATATAAATTTGGTTATAGTAGTTCAAAATCTACTTTGTAATAATTTAAAAATTAAACTATTATTGCAACAAAGATGTACACTTTATTTAGAATCTAAAATTAGATTACAGGATTATTTGATAGCAGATTAAATAAAACCTGATGCCTGTCTTTACCTTTTTTTCTACTAATATTAATTTATCTAAATTTTAAATTGTTCAGACATTTTCCCATACCATTGTACTTTCACTAGACTTATGCAAAGTATGTAGGATATAAATATCAAGTGAAGATTTTGTCTTCCTAACTTTTAGTACACTTTTCCTCTGCTAATTAAACTGTGAAAAAAATAGGTGATTCCATAGCTATTCATCAAAATAGATGGGGCATTACCCTACTCTCACAAAGTGCCTAACACATGGGAAAAACTGTACACACATTTGTGGAATAAATAAACTTATTTTCTACTTAAAGACATAGGAAAATACCAAAAGCCAAAGGGGTACATTACTTGATTCTTCCTATAAAAATGTTTGTGATGAGAAAATGAGATATTAAAACATGAAGAAATAATGACAAGTGATTTCAACAATCGCTATTAGTCACATTATTTTACTCATTACAATGTCTTTAGATAACAGATTTCATCTATATCCCTTCTGATGCAATTCAAAACACAAACCAAATTCAATATAGACATTCTACTCATAATATATAGCAAAACACAAGGAAGGAAACTTATAGAAGGCAGCAATGTTTATTGAGAGATGTTTCCGTATTATCTAGCGGGGAAAATGTCCTATTCATTCATCTGGTTGTAGTAATTTGGTATCATCAAATATTACACATTTGTTTATATCTCATTTCTATCTAAAATAGATTTATTTATAATAAGTGATACACTTAAAATGAGGATATTCAAATATATACAGACCTAGTAAACCAAGGCCACAAAAAAAGAGAAGGAATAAACATACAAACCATAAAAGGGTGATATTCTGACTTATATTACCTTAGGCTCTCACCATCCCTTTTAGCAGAATCTCCCTTAGACAGCACTTCTATCTTATCAGAATGGAAGAACACAAAAGCTCTTCTAGATAGATTAGAGTTTCCTTTACACTAATTTCTATGTAGGGTCTCATATAAGTAATACTGAGTGATGATATATCAAAGAGCATCATAAAATATTTTCACATCAAATACAGCACATATTTATGTGTTATTTCTTATAATGTCCAATGATAAAACGTTATGCCATAGTATTAAAATACAACTTGGCATTCACTCCCAACTTTCCCTTATTAACTGTCCTATGCTTTTTGAGAGGCAAGTGTTTCAACAGGTTTGCTATATGCTCATAGGAACTTGTAAATAAGAACAGTGATTATGTAACCAATTATGCTGACTTACTACTTTTATCACTTGGGTATATGTATTAAGCACCTCTGTTTGCAAGATAAGACCCATTCACACTACTGATAATTTCTTAAAGGATGGAGAGCATATGGTTTAGATATTGGGTCTGTTTCAATGCTTGTCACTCTAGTGTCTTGCTTTTATAGAATTTCCTATGGAGCTTTTTGCATTGCTGCTGATGTTTCTGTAACTGGGCCTTCTGATCCTTGGAATAATGAGCTTGTTCAGAGAGAGTAAAAAGAGACTTTCCTCTAGTTTTATGCTGAAGCCCTCTATTCCAACATTAAGATGATTCCTTTATGCTTGCATAGTTTTAACTCATGGTATCCCTCTGGTATCTTTCAACTTTAGCTTCCTTTACTTATGACCTTATACTCTTAGTGTTTTTTTTTTTTTCCAGATTGTCCCAAAATAACTTGGATTGACCAAATTAATTTGGATCCACTTATTTATTCTGGACAATACTCTCAGTTGATGGACAGCCTAGGACTTCCCTTGTTAGGGATCCAAGCCTCCTCAGTATAATATACAGAGCTTGACTACTGTAATGTGTTTCACTACTCACAGATTAGATAACATAGTAACTAAGACAATGAGGGTATTTAAAGATGATTGGCCTTCAATGCCAATGAGAAACGCATTGATATTTCTCTTTGAAACTATACTTCTACCGTGACTCCTATACACTTCTCTTACTGTCCTTAACCTTCCATCTAGCCAATTCCACTGTTTTTCATATCTTCAGTTCATTCAAGTTATATCCCTTCATCTTAGAGATCTGTTTATATTTAGCCAACTCAAAACGAACAAAATGGAATGGTTCATAATTCTTTGTTTCTATGATGTACTTGAGTTCTTAGAGGATGTAAATCTTGAATTTGGACTTGAGGAAGTTGATGTACAAGGAATAATTGTTTGAACGCATAAAAGATCTCCAACAAAGAATGAGACCAATATTTATATGAAGTGAGAACAATTTGCATATGACTTAATTTAGAAATTAAATTAAAAATTAAGAAAAAGTGTTAAGCTCTATTAATTACCTGGAAACCTGGTATTAGAAACCTGGTTATATGATGACAATAATTACTAACTTAAAAAGTGGAATGATTTAGATAAGGTAACTTATTGCAAGGTTACATACATAAAGATCTACAAATAAAATCAATTTAACATTTAGATCTAGAATGTAGACAGATGTTTATGTATATCATACACCACATTTTAAAAAAATTGAAGTAGAGTAGATTTACAGTATTAGTTTCAGGTGTACAGCATAGTGATTCAGTATTTTTATAGATTATACTCCATTAAAAATTATTACAAAATAATGGCTATAATTCCCTGTGCTATATAATATATCCTTGTTGCTTATCTATTTTATACATAGTAGTTTGTATCTCTTAATCCCATATGTTTCCTCTTCCCTCCCCCCCTGCCCACTGGTAACGATTAGTTTGTTTCCTATAACTGTGAGTGTGTTTCTGTTTTGCAATATACATTCATTTTATTTTTTTGGATTCCATGTATAAGTGATAATATATAGTATTTGTCTTTTTTCATTAAGCATAATATTCTCTAGGTCCATCCATGTTGCTACAAATGGCAGAATTTCATTTTTTATGACTAATTTCCATTGTATATGTATATAACGTCTTCTTTATCCATTTGTCTGTTGATGGACACTTGGATTGCTTCCACATCTTGGCTATTGTAAATAATGTTGCTATGAACGCTGGGGTACATGTAACTTTTTGAATTAGTGTTCTCATTGTTTCCAGATACATATCCAAGGGTGGAATTGCTGGATCATATGGTAGCTCTATTTTTAGTTTTTTGAGGAACCTCCATACTGTCATCCATAATGGCTGCACCAATTTGCATTCTCACAAACAGTGTACAAGGGTTCCCTTTTCTCCACATCCTTGCCAAAATTTGTTATTTGTCGACTTTTTGATGATAGTAATTCTGATAGGTGTGAAGCTATAACTCATAACTCATTGTGGTTTTTATTTGCATTTCTCTAATAGTTATGAGCATCTTTGCTGAGTAAAATTTCAATGTTGAGCATCTTTTCATGTGCCTGTTAGCCATCTATATGTCTTCTTTGGAAAAATGTCTATTCAGGTCTTCTGCCCATTTTTTGCTTGGGTTGGTTTTTCTTTTTGACATTGAGTAGTATGAGCTGTTTATGTATTTTGAATACTTACCCCATGTCAGTCACATCACTTGCAAATATTTTCTCCCATTCAGTAGGTTGTCTTTTCTTTCTGTCGATGGTTTCCTTTGCTGTGCTAAAGCTTTTAAGTTTAATTAGGTCCCATTTGTTTATTTTTGCTTTTATTTCTTTTGCCTTAGAAGACAGATCCAAAAAATATTGCTACAATTTATGTCAAAGAGTGCTCTGCCTCTGTTCTCTTCAAGGAATTTTATGGTTCCAGGTCTTTTATAGGTCTTTAGTCCATTTTGAGTTTATTTTTGTATATGGTGTGAGGAAATCTTCTAATCTCATTGTTTTACATGGAGCTGTCCAGTTTTCCCAGCATCAATTATTGAAGAGACTGTCTTTTCTTCATTGTATATTTTTGCCTCCTTTGTTGTAAATTAATTGACCACAAGTGCATGGGTTTATTTCTGGGCTATTCTGTTCCATTGACCTATGTGTCTGTTTTTGTGCCAGTACCATATTATTTTGATTACTGTACCTTCGTAGTATAGTCTGAAGTCAGGAAGTGTGATACCTCCAGCTTTGTTCTTTTTTCTCAAGACTGTTTTGGCAATTCAGGATCTTTTGTGGTTCCATATAAATTTCAGGATTATTTGTTCTAGTTCTGTGAAAGATGTCAAGGGTATTTTGATAGAGATTGCATTAAATCTGTAGATCGCTTTGGGTAGTATGGTCATTTTAACAATATTATTCTTCCAATCCAAGAGCATGGTTATCTTTTCATTTCTTCATTCCATCTTTAATTTCCTTCATCAATGCTTTATAGTTTTCATAGTATATGTCTTTTGCCTCCTTGGTTAAGTTTATTCCTAGGAATTTTATTCTTTTTGATGCAACTTTAAATAGGATTTTTTTTGTTTTCTCTTTCTGATAATTCATTGTTAGTGTATAGAAAAGCAACAGATTTCTGTATATTAATCTTATATCCTTCAGTTTTACTAAATTCATTATTACTTCTAATAGTTTTTTGGTGGAGACTTTGGGGTTTTTTATATATAGTATTGTGTCATCTGCAAATAGTGACAGTTTTACTTCTCCCCTTCCAATTTGGCTGCTTTTTATTTCTTTTTCTGATTGCTGTGGCTAGGATATCATACACCACTTTGATGAAATATATGAATTGTGAATCAGTTAGTAGTAGTATATTTTTGTCAAAGAGCAAAGTATAGTAATGGAAATGATTTATCCAGATTATACGAATAATATAATCTCTGTGTTTGAAGTGTTACTTGAGATCCTGTTATTTAGGGCTATTACAACTGCAACTGGTAAAATACTTACTTAAATTATATTTTTAAATTGGGGTTTTGGGGCTTATGCAACACCAGACTTCAGAGTGATGAATGTAGCTGGTTTCAGTCAGTCTGGATTCAGGATCTCAGATTACAGGGTTAGAACGTTATTGCTTTCCATTTTGTAGCTCTGCTTTTTTTTTTTGTCTTCTGTTCAAGTTAGCTTGCCCCATGAAAAGTCTGATATTGTCATGAAAAATTTTAACTTTCTATTATCTAACAATCCTACAGAAAGTACATGCTTTATTTTGAATAATGTTAGCAAAATTCTTGAGACTGAGTCTCACTGGGTTGGCTTGGGTCACATGTCCATTCCTGAAATAACTGCTTCAGCCTAAGGAGTGGAAGGTACTGATTTCTGTGTCTACTACTAAGTGGGGAGGTGCTTAGGGTTGGAGGGTGTCAGCACTATCCCTGCATGTGAAATGTGGATGGGGAGGGATGGTCTGCTCTCCCTCGAAGACATAATTCTTTTTATCAACAAATGAAAATGTAGGTAACCCAAGACAATAAATAATCAGTTCAGAGGATAATCTATCTACTAGAGATTAAGGGATAAAACTCAGATTAAGAGATTTGACCAAGGTCATTAGAGGGCTTACTAGAATTAACGACAGATCCCAGATGTTCTAACCTGGAGTCAGGTGCCAGTTCTATTTACCTCCCAAAATGCACTGTTTGTGGTGATAGTGGGATCAGAGGGCTTGAGTCTTCAGCATATTCTGTGATTGTTCTCCTTTAAGATTCATAGCATTCCATCTCTGGTCAAACTTTGGAGTTGTGCAAACTTAAACACGTTAAAATAATAGAGAAAATGGATGAGAGGAATAACAAATGTACAAAAAAACCTGAATGCACTCAATAATGTACTTGATCCCACTGTCCCCAGGTGGGCATCCTGGAACTGTCTGGCTACCAAGTGATCCTGGAGTTCTAACGTTTAGAGGGTATAGTTGATTTCTCCCCAGGAAACCATACCTTTGACTCTCTAGAATACGCTAGAGAGCTGTCAGTGTTTGTTCTTGGACAATATCTATAAGAAATAAAACTGAATTATTACCATCTTATTTTATTTCATATTTATATTTTCTAGGGCTTTAAAAACTTTTAATAGTCATATTGTATCCTTTATTTTTTCTTAGTGCTACTATATAAAATGATACTTAGGAAACTAGTTTTGTTTGTACATATTTTACAAGAAATCTGTGCTAACCAGTATATGAATAGCTGTCATAAACATGTGGCAGTTGTTATACCAAAGTCAGCAGATTGTTCTATTTTAATATTTTGTGAAAAAAAGATGATGAGATCATGGATTTCATTGGTCATCACAGAGGATAGTCAATATTTCTTACTGCTTTATGGCAGATGAAATTACATGCAGAAAACTGAAGCTATCATATAGAACTTTAAATCACAGTGCAATTAAGTATTGCAATCGCTCTCTGCTGGGTGAAGCAGAACGCAGGGTTTAACAGTTTCTAAATCCTTCTATCTCTTATACATTTTTTTAACCAACAAGAGAGCATAATATTCTATTCTATTTAATTCATAAACCCTTTTTTTCAGAAAGAGATCATGACTGATGACACATTCTGCGGTCCTTTCTTCCATAACGCTATTACTGTTTGTATTGCTCTGAGCTTGTGAAACAGAGATGATTCTGTTGTTTTCATTCTTCCTTTTTATATTTTTGGATTTGTTGTGTGTCAGCAGAAGTTGATGAGAGATTCCAAATGATTGCTTATAGAGCACACTCTCCAGAGTTCCTGAAGGCTCATTGTTATCTGTCATGCTATACACAGGCTCGATTTGCTGTCCTTCCCAATAAACACTAACAGTACACTCCTAAAAAAAAAACCACCTGTTTTGTACATGAAGTAGTTTGGGATAGAACCACTGGGCAGCACCTACACTCTAAATACATTCCTGAGTTTTACAACATGGACACATTTGAGATTGAACTCCCTTACACTAACTCTATCAGGTGTTAGGAAAGGAAGTTTGTTTTTCAGGGTCCAGTATTTGTTTTGAACATTAACTATCCTTGCTTTTATTATATCTCCCCTGACCCTGAAATCTGTTCAAACTCATCTGGTCAAGAGATTCTAAGTGCAGCATAAGAGTCCCAGGAATTCTCATGCTGGATATTTAGTAAAAACTCACTAGGAAATCATAGACAGTGTGTGCGTTTCCCATCACTAAGACTGATGATGTGGAGTGCTGCTCAGAACAGGTGGGGGCTGGCTCTCCTCCTTTACCCTTGAAACTGCCAGAGTAAAAATAAATTTTACCTGCTAGGAGCTGCTTACATCTTCATGGCCTAGGCTACGCATTATTTATGCTTTATAAAGACAGTACAAATTTGATAGTTAAGTGCATGTGAGCTGTGAGGTAGAATATATGTCTCAGTAACATATGACTTGAGTGTACATACAATGCTTATCATATGAATTCCTAAAAAAGATGGAAATGGAGAATGAGCTTTTGATACTGGATCATCCAGTAATTTAAGTCATTTGATGCTGTATTTCCTGTTGCTGTTAATTAATCTTACCTATTGCCACACAAGAGTTGAAAATGGATAGTTTCTATTGATTTTCTGAGAGTAGTGTGGTCAAAGCTCTTTTACTTAAAAGAGGCAATGAGAGAGAGATAGAGACAGAGAGATGGAAACAGAGACAGAGAGAGACAGAGAACTGATTGGTACCTTACTGATCTCTGAGTATCTCCCTAATGACTATTTTGAGACCTAGACTTTGGAAATAAGTTCACCTTGCACAGGATGTGATGCTCTCGCAACCGTAATGGAGGCCAACAAGTGGAAAATATTTTAGGGCAGGAGCCACCTTCTGATAATGATGTAGTTGCTACAGGAACAGGTACTTGAATACAATTCTGCAGCAACTTCTCTCCCTTGGGGTGGAGAGAGATTCTCCAGTGGCAAAGCTTACACTGTTCTAAGTCTCTAGAGTAGCAAGAAATAAAACACATATACATATACACTGATCTCCCTGCCAGGAATTTAAAAAAATACAGTATTAGACTGTTAGAAGTTCTATTAGAATTTTAAGAGGTTTACCCAAATGTGTGTATGTGTTCCCTTTCTAGTATATTTTGAGGGATACATGGAAGTTAACAATATGGCATCAAGTCTGATAACCCAGAGATGAATTTAAGCCATGGCCTCTGAGTTGAACTGCACAAACTGAACTTTGTTGATTTTTCTAGGAACTAAGATCCGCTGTAGGGAACCAGCAGTGGTAGACCATCTCTGGAACTCCTTCCTTCTGATCTGCACCTTGAGAGTTTAGTTTTCCAGTGGAATTGGGGTTAAACATTCCCTTGAGTTCCAAAATGTTTGTGTTTATGACATGGGGAGGGACTGCGAGAAAAAGAAATAGGAATAGCCAGAAGTAAAATTACAGATCAATAATCTCAGTATCATGTATTTCTCCTTAGTGTTAGGCCTTCCTAATGTGTCCATGTGAGCCAAATACTAGTAGAGGTCTCTCTAACTCTGACCGGGCACCTCTTGTAGGTGAAATAGAGCCTCTTCTATTCCTCCTTGGCTACAGTGTTATAGATTGTCTTTGTTTCAGACTTACCACTTTCTGGCATGGAACATGCTGTTTGACATTGTAGTAGATGTTCTTTTTTGAATATGAAGCCAGAAGAGGGCAATGTTAACCTTACATTTGTAGATCACATAAAGTTTTGTTTTTATATAAATATATGTTTTTCTATTTAGAGATTTTATGCTACATAGTTCAAACATTTTCTGTTATATAGATCTCAATCAATGTTTAGTATCCTTTTAAGATTCCAAATCTTAGTTAGAATATCATTTTATTAGCTATTAAATAATAAAAATAGGAGAATAATACCATTATTATATTCTATTGTGAAAAAGTTTATGAAAAATTTCATTTTCAATGTAAATACTTGCTTTTTTATTATGCTGCACACAAATCAAGTGCAAAAACTACCTTGATTTAAAATTTTAAAAAATACAGCACACACAAAGTTAGACACAGCAAGTTATACCATATTTGAGATGCATTTTATTCATGCAAAGGTTAGGGCTAATATAAAATGTTTATTACTCATGTAATCTTGGAGGCATACATGTAAATTTGGAGAAAAAATGCCTGTTGTCACTTATAAATCTATTTTGCATATAACCAGCATCAATAATATGGAAATCTAATTTGGTGCTGATAATATTTCACACATCTATTCTTTCCTAAATTTACTATAATGGCTTTCTTGCTCTTATAATATAGGTTTTCCATGTAATTGCTTAGATTCTGCTTAAAAAGAAAAAGCTCTGAAGGAGAATGTCCTCATTGTCAGTATCTGGCCTGTACTTATCCTTGAGTCTGCCTTTATCTAATTCTGTTAGCAAAGCCCTCATTTGCTGCCCTCTTTCTGTTGGTATCCCCTGAATAACTATTTCTTTTAAAATCATGTCTCATCTGAGGTCTCCCATACAGAATGAGAGTAAAAAAGATTACTTAATTTTAAAGGTACCTTGGAAACGTAAGTATGTGGTAATATCATGTGAGATTTTCTATACTTCCATGAGCTTCCCCATAGCTCAGCCCATGGGCACCTCTGACTGAGGGGAGTCCTAAATTCCTGCCTCACCAAATTATCATGGAAGGATGGCAACATTTTCCAAAGATATGCATCACCAGACTTTGTTAGACAGTAACCAGAGAGAGAAGGAAAGAAGATTATACATCATACTGTATATTATCTTAGCATAATTATTTTACCAAGGTTAAAAATCAATATTTGGGAGGATTTTCTTGGTCAATGAATGGAGTAAGAGTAGGCTTTTCCTATGAAATATTTCCTTTTTCCATATGAATGATGCTATATCTAATTAAAAAATTTTAAGTATGCATGTATTATTTTGAATAAGCAACATATAATAACAAAATTCAAAAGGTACAAGAGTACAAGTGAAAAGTAATTTCCCTTCTTCTCTTGTCTCCCAATACCATCCCCTGAGGCAAACACTGTTTATAGAATTTTGTTGATTAGCTGAATTTGAAAACACTGATTTTTTTTTTAAAAGACAATCTTTTTAAGAGTTTTAAATTCTCAGAAAAATTAAGAGGAAGATACAGAGACTTCCCATATAACACCTACCCCCGCACATGCATAGCCTCCTCCATTATCAACGTCCCCCACCAGAGTGGTGCATTTGTTACAAATGATGAAGCTACGTGGACACATCATAATCACCCAAAGTCCATAGTTTAAATAAGTTCACTCTTGGTGTTGTACCTTCTATGGGCTTGGACATACGTATAATAATATGTACCAACTATTATGATATCATATAGAGTATTTTCACTGCCCTAAAAATTTTCCATGCTCTGCCTATTCATCCCTCCTTTCCCCCAAGTCCTGACAACAACTGATCTTTGTGTTGTCTCCATAGTTTTACCTCTTCCAGAATGTCATGTAGTTGGAATCATATGGTATGGAGCCTTTTGAGATGGGCTTCTTTCACTGAGTAATATGCACTTAAGCTCCCTCCATGTCTTTTCATAGCTTGATATTTTATTTCCTATTAGTGCTAATATTTCATTCTTTGGACATTTATCCATTCGCCTACTGAATGACATCCTGGTTACTACAAAGTTTGGCAATTATGAATAAAGCTGGTATAAAGTCGTATGAACATGTTTTCAATTCCTTTGTGCAAATACCAAGGAGCACAGTTACTGTATCGTATGGTGAATGTGTGTTTAATTTTTTAAGAAACTGCCAAACTGTCCTCCAAAACGGCTGTACCATTTTGCATTCCCACCAGCAGTGAATGAGCATTCGTAATGCTCCACCTCCTTGCCAGTATTTAGTGTTGTCAGTGTTCCAGATTTTGGCCAATCTAATAGGTATGTAGTGGTATCTCATTGTTGTTTTAATTTGCATTTCCCTGATAACATATGATGTGGAGCATCTTTTCAGGTGGTTATTTGTGATTTGTATATCTCCTCCTTGGGTATATGTTAAAGTCTTTGGTCCGTTTTTTTAATTGGATTGTTTATTTTCTTATTGTTGAATTTTAAGAGTTCTTTGTGTGTTTTGGATAACAGTCTTTTATCAGATGTGTCTTCTGCAAATATATTCTCCTTGTATGGGTTTGTCTTCACATTCTTTTGATACTGTCTATTGCAGAACAGAAGTTAGTAATTTTAATGAAGTCCAGCATACCAATTCTTTCTTTCACGGATTATGCCCTTGGTGTTTTATTTAAAATGTCATCACCATACCCAAGGTCATCTAGGTTTTGTCCTATTGTAAATGAGCAGGACCTTATGGGGCATTCCTGGAACAGACCACTCCCCCATATCCTCTGCTTTAGCTCTTCTCTGAAGTACCTAGATAACAGTATTTGATGCACATTTACTGAGTTGTTTTAGAGATGTGAAAACCCCCACCAAATGGAAGACATTAACTACTTGATGACCATGAGCACATAGCCTCCAGGCCTACTGGAGCCCAAGGATCGATTATGTTAACCCCTGCAACACTGCCCTATTACCTCACCATCAACCAATTAGAGAATTGTGCACGAGCTGAACACAGGCTCTGGGACTCCCCTCCTTCACCTTGCCTTTAAAAATTCTTTGCTGAACCCCATCAGGGAGTTCGGGTGCTTTTAGCACTAGCTGCCCTGGACTCCCTGCTTGGCACCCTGCAATAAACGCTGCACTTTTTTTCACCACAACCTGGTGTCAGTAGATGGCTTTACTGCACGCTGGAGAGCGGACCCAAGTTTGGTTGGGTAAAACTATGTTATCTGCTAGGAATTTTATAGTTTTGTGTTTTACATTTACATGTTTGTAGGAGAGGAAAAATAATTTTCCCTCTCTACCCTTCTAAGGTCTTGGTTCTTGTCCCTGTAACAAAAGTTATATTAACAAGAGAAAAACAGATGTTTATTAACATGTGCATCTCATATGTACATGGGAGATACCCAGGGAAAAATGAGTATCTCTCAGAGGTGGCTTAAAATTCTGCCTTAAGTACCATCTTCAGCTAAATGAAGGAAAGACGGGTGTGGGGAGACCAATTATGGGAGTGACTAGGAAAAGTATTATAAACGACAGTAAGGATTGTTATGCAGATTTAAATTGGTGCCTTCTCCATTGATAAGAGTATTTTGTGTTTAGGCATCCTTCTCTTAGTTGTATAGAGAAGGAGACACCTTTTCAAATAAAGATTTCCTTTAAAAATGTACATTTCCCTTACAAAAGAGTAATTTCTATTCTGTTTTCAGAGTAGTTTCTGTGTCTGTTGTTTCTCAAAATAATCAGCTCTAAATAATCCTAACGTCAAAGAGATGTATTTTTGGGTGACATATTCTATACCCTCTAGGGTCTATGATTCATTGAGTTAATTTTTGTGAAGGGTGTAAGGTCTTGTCTACATATACATATATACACGCACACAACACATATATACATTTTTTTCTTTGTTTTTTGGATGTGGATGTCCTGTTGTCCCAGCACCATTTGCTGAAAAGACTGTGTTGCCTTTGCTCCTTTGTCAAAGATCAGTTGACTATGTTTATGTGGGTCTATATCTGGGCTCTCTATTATGTTCCATTGATCTAACTGTCTATTCTTTCCTCAGTATCACATTTTCTTGATCACAGTAGCTTTTATAGTAAATCTTGAAGTTGGGTAGTGTCAGTTCTCCAAGTTTGTTCTCCTTTAATATTGTTCTAGTTTTTTTTTTTTAAAGTATTTTCCTTACTTGAGAGGAATGCTCAGTATAAGAATTTTACCTTTATAGTGATGAAATAAAAATTTGTATTCTAAGGCAAGTCAAGGAAAATTTAAACATAAAAACTTTTCTCTGCCTTTTGGCTTCCTTTTCCCCTCTCCTGTACTTTGTGTATCTTTATTATGCATTGACCAAACCTTCCCATCATCAGAAATACCTGCTCAACCTTGAAGCTAGCATTTTCCTAGCATAAACAAGATAATTCCTTAGGAGATAACATTCCTTCTTAACCTTGTAAGGGGTCACAAAGATCCATGACCCACTACTCACTTTGTATGTGTAGATCTGGATTGTGTAAACTGAAAATAATACAATAGGTCATTTAATGTATAGTCCTCTGTCTCAAAAATTTATATAACTGTGTTTTGGGGACAGGCCCCCAGATCATCTAGCCCTGAGAGCCAGAGGAACTTGTGTTCACAAATGTCACAGGGCTATAAAAAACATAGAGGCAGTTGTTAATGGACACACAGGCACTCAGCTTGGCTATTTCCTCAGGGCTCAGCATAGCAGGAGCAACCAAAAATGCCTCTCAGTCTACATACTTTACAAGATGCTGTCTATGGGTTTAGCTTTCAATTAGCACACATCTAGGTGCTAAGTGCAATACTCCTTAGTCTGAAAGAGATGGTGGGCATTTCCCCTGCTTTTCCATCCAGCTTGTTTCAATAATAAAACCTAGTAGCCAGCATCCTCTGGAAGGAATTTGTCCACACGTTTAGCCCCTCAACTCTTATGGCTACCAGCCAGGGGATGGGCCCCCCAAATCACCTAGCTTTCATAGTCAATGCGACTTGTGTTCACAAATCTCACAGAACTAAGAAAAAGTGGTTGTTAATAGGTGCACAAGCACTCATTGTGGCTATACCCCCAAAACTCAGTGCAGGGGGAGTAGATAAAAATTCCCATCTCCTAGTCTCTCCCTGGAAGAGATCTGACTACGTACTTGCTTAGCTGCTGTCTGAGGTTCCAGCTCCTAAACAATCTGCATCTAGGTTCTGACTGTGATCATCCTGGGAGCCAAAAGAGGCTGCATTCTTCCCTCTGGTTTGATCTAACAATAAAACCAAGGATCCAAAATTTTCCTTCAGAGAAGCTTGTCCAAACATCTAGTACCCAACTTTTGCAGCTGCTGCTCAAAGGTTAGGCTTTCAAACCACCAACTCTGATAGCCAATAGGGCTGAGACCCAAAGGACAATACTAAATTTTTTGCAAAAAGTAATTTTCAAATGACAGGCAAGCACTTCCTGCAGCTATCACCCTTAGTCTCAGCATAGAGGAAGCAGAGTTACTAAGAACAAAGAGGGCAGCTTGGACAGTCTCAAAGGTTTGACAGGCAACCATACTGATTGACAAGGTTATTTCCTAAACAAGATCACTCTGTTGAGACTGGGAGGGGTGGCTGTTTTATCTAATACAGAGAAACTGACACAGAAAGTCAAGGAAAATGAAGAAACAAGGGACTATGTTCCAAACAAAAGAACAAGATAAATATCCAGAAATAAATCTTAATAAAATCAAATGATTTACCTGATAGAGAATTTAAAATAACTGTCATAAAGATGACCACTGAGGTTAGGAGAGCAGTGCATGAACAAAGAGAAATTTAATAAAGAGATGAAAAATATTACAAAAAGCACCAAACAGAAATCACAGAGCTGAAGAATATAACAACTAAATTGAAAACGTCAATACAGGGGTTCAACAGTAGACTAAATCAATTGAAAGAAAGGATCAGTGAACTCAAGACAGTAGAATGCATTCAATCAAAGAGCAAAAAGAAAAAGAGTGTAAGATATCTTAAGGGACTTGTGTTCATCTTCAACTACACCAATATAAGAATTATAGAGGCTCTGGAAGGAGAAGAAAGAGAAAGGGGCAGAAAGCTATTCAAAGAAATGATGGCTGAAAACTTCCCTCACCTGGGGAAAGAAACAGACATTAGATCCAAGAAGTCTAAGGAATACCACATAAGATGAATTTAAAGAGACCTACAATGAGATACATTATAATTCAATTGTCAAAAGCTAAAAACAAAAGGAGAATCTTTAAACCTTTAAAGAGAAAACCAACTTGGTAGTATACAACAGAACACCCATAAGACGATCAGATTTTTCAGCAGAAACGTTTCAGGCCAGAAGGGAGTGAGATAATACATTCAAAGTGCTGAAAAACAAAACAAAACAACAAAGAAAAAACCCTGCCAATCAATAATACTCTATCCAGTAAAGCTGTCCTTCATAATGGAAGGAGAGATAAAGGATTTTCCTGATAAACAAAAGACGAAGGCAGTACATTACCATTAGACTGGTCTTAACAAAGGAGTTCTTCAAGCTGAAATAAAGGGGCACTAATTAATAACATGAGAAACATAAAAATATAAAACTCACAGGTAAAGGTAAATATACAGTTAAATTCAGAATACTCTAATACTGTAATGTTGGTGGTCACATATCTAGTATAAAAGCTTAAGTACAAAAGTATTAAAAATAACTATAAGTATAATAATTTGGTAGTGAATACAAAATAGTATAAAAATATGTAAATTATGACATCAAAAACGTCACATATGTTTGACTAAGTGAATGGATAAAAACACAAGACCCAATTATATGCTGCCTACAAGAAAATCATTTCAGCATTAGAGAAACACATAGAGTGAATGTGAAAAGACGAAAAAGGATATTCCATGCAAATGAAAACCAAAAGTGAGTAAGGACAGATATACTTATAACAGACAAAATAGACTTTAAGCCAAAAATTGTAATGAGACAAAGTAGGTCATTATATAATAATAAAGGGTTCACTTTATCAAGAGGATATAACAATCATTATATATGCACCCAACACTGGAGCACCCAAATATTTTAAGATCTGAAGGGGGCCATAGACAGCAATACAATAATAGTAAGGGAATTAAATAGCCAACTTTAAGCAATGGATAGATCATCCAGACAGAAAATCAATATGAAAACACTGGACTAAAACTACAGGATGGACAAATGAACTTAACAGATATATACAGAACGTGTCATTTAATAACAGCAGAATACATTCTTCTAAAGCACACAGGAAACATTCTCCAGGAGAGATCATATGTTGGGACAGAAAACAAAACTGAACAAATTTAAGGTGACTTAAATTGTATCAAGCCTCTTTTCTGAGCACAGCAGTATGAAACTAGAAATCAATTACAAGAGGAAAACAGGAAATTCACAAACATGTAGAGATTAAATAACATGCTCCTAAACACCCAATGAGTCGATGAAGAAATCAGCAGGCAAATGAAATCTTGAGACAAAAGAAAATGGAAAAACAAAATACTACAATTTATGGGATGCAGAAAAAGCAGTTTTAACAGGAAAGTTTATAGCTATAAATGCCTACGTTAAGACTCCCCCTTGCGAGAACACCAGAATCACAACTAACTGCTGAACAATCATCGAAAGGAAGACACTGGAACTCACCAAAAAAGATACCCCACATCCAAAGACAAAGGAGAAGCCACAATGAGATGGTAGGAGGGGCACAATCACAATAAAATCAAATCCCATAACTGCTGGGTGGGTGACTGACAAACTGGAGAACACTTATACCACAGAAGTCCACCCACTGGAGTGAAGGTTCTGAGCCCCACGTCAGGCTTCTGAACCTGGGGGTCTGGCAACGGGAAGAGGAATTCCTAGAGAATCAAACTTTGAAGGTTATCGAGATTTGATTGCAGGACTTCAACAGGACTGGGGGAAACAGAGAATCCACTCTTGGAGGGCACACACAAGGTAGTGTGCATACTGGTACCCAGGGGAAGGAGCAGTGACTCCATATGAAACTGAACCAGACCTACCTGCTAGTGTTGGAGGGCCTCCTGCAGAGGCGGGGGGTGGCTCTGTCTCACCATGAGGACAAGGACACTGGCAGCAGAAGTTCTGGGAAGTACTCCTTGGCATGAGACCTTCCAGATTCTGCGATTAGCCCCATCAAAGAGCCCGGACAGGCTCCAGTGTTGGGTCGCCTCAGGCCAAACAACGAACAGGCAGGGAACCCAGCCCCACCCATCAGCAGACAAGTGGATTAAAGTTTTACTGAGCTCTGCCCATCAGAGCAACACCCAACTCTACCCACCACCAGTCTATCCGATCAGGAATCTTTCACAAGCCTCATAGATAGCCTCATCCACCAGAGGGCAGAGAGCAGAAGCAAGAACTACAATCCTGCAGCCTGTGGAACAAAAACCACATTCACAGAAAGACAGACAAGATGAAAAGGCAGAGGGCTATGTACCAGATGAAGGAACAAGATAAAACCCCAGAAAAACAAGTAAATGAAGTGGAGATAGGCAACGTTCCAGAAAAAGATTCAGAATAATGATAGTGAAAATGATCCAGGTCCTCGGAAAAAGAATGGAGGCAAAGATCAAGAAGATGCAAGAAATGTTTAAAAAATATCTAGAAGAATTAAAGAACAAACAGAGATGAACAATACAATAACTGAAATGAAAAACACACTAGAAGGAATCAATAGCAGAATAACTGAGGCAGAAGAACGGATAAGTGACCTGGAAGACAGAATGGTGGAATTCGCTGCTGCAGAACAGAATAAAGAAAAAAGAATGAAAAGAAATGAAGACAGACTAAGAGACCTCTGGGACAACATTAAATGCAACAACATTCACATTATAGGGGTCCCAGAAGGAGAAGAGAGAGAGAAAGGACCTGAGAAAATATTTGAAGAGATTATAGTTGAAAACTTCCCTAACATGGGAAAGGAAAAAGCCACCCAAGTCCAGGAAGCGCAGAGTCTCATACAGGATAAATCCAAGGAGAAACACGCTAAGACACATAGTATTCAAATTGGCAAAAATTAAAGACAAAGAAATATTATTGAAAGCACAAGGGAAAAATGACAAATAATATACAAGGGAAACTCCCATAAGGTTAACAGCTGATTTCTCAGCAAGAACTCTACAAGCCAGAAGGGATTGGCATGATACACTTAAAGTGATGAAAAGGAAGAACCTACAACCAAGATTACTCTACCTAGCAAGGGTCTCATTCAGATTTGATGGAGAAATCAAAAGTTTTACGGACAAGCAAAAGCTAAGAGAATTCAGCACCACCAAACTGGCTCTACAACAAATGCTAAAGGAAATTCTCTAAGTGGGAAACACAAGAGAAGAAAAGGACTTAAAAAAACAAACCCAAAACAATTAAGAAAATGGTCATAGAAACATACATATCGATAATTACCTTAAATGTGAATGGATTAAATGCTCCAATCAAAAGACACAGCCTTGCTGAATGGATACAAAAACAAGATCCATACATATGCTGTCTACAAGAGACCCACTTCAGACCTAGGGACACATATAGATTGAAAGTGAGGGGATGGAAAAAGATATTCCATGCAAATGGAAATCAAAAGAAAGCTGGAATAGCAATACTCATATCAGATAAAATAGACTTTAAAATAAAGAATGTTACAAGAGACAAGGAAGAACACTACATACTGATCAAGGGATCAATCCAAGAAGAAGATATAACAGTTATACATATATATGCACCAAACATAGAAGCACTGCAATACATAAGGCAACTGCTAACAGCTATAAAAGAGGAAATAGACAGTAACACAATAATAGAGGGGGACTTTAACACCTCACTTACACCAATGGACAGATCATCCAAACAGAAGATTAATAGGGAAACACAAGCTTTAAATGACACAATAGACCAGATAGATTTAATTGATATTTATAGGACATTCCATCCCAAACAGTAGATTACACTTTCTTCTCAAGTGCACACGGAACATTTTCCAGGATAGATCATAACTTGGGTCACAAATCAAGCCTCTGTAAATTTAAGAAAATTGAAATCATATCAACCATCTCTTCTGATCACAACACCATGAGATTAGAAATCAATTACAGGGAAAAAAAAGTAAAAAACACAAACACGTGGAGGCTAAACAATATGTTACTAAGTAACCAAGAGACCACTGAAGACATCAAAGAGGAAATAAAAAAATACCTAGAGACAAATGACATTGAAAACACAATGATCCAAAACCTATGGGATTCAGCAAAAGCAGTACTGAGAGGGAAGTTTATAGCTATGCAAGCCTACCTCAAGAAACAAGAAAAATTTCAAATAAACAATCTAATCTTACACCTAAAGGAACTAGAGAAAGAAGAACAAACAAAACCCAAAGTTAGCAGAAGGAAAGAAATCATAAAGATCAGAGCAGAAATAAATGAAATAGAAACAAAGAAAACAATAGCAAAGATCAATGAAACTAAAAGCTGGTTCTTTGAGAAAAACAAAATTGATAAGCCATTAGCCAGACTCATCAAGAAAAAGAGGGAGAGGACTCAAATCAATAAAACTAGAAATGAAAAAGGAGAAGTTATAACAGACACTGCAGAAACACAAAGCATCCTAAGAGACTACTACAAGCAAGTCTATGCCAATAAAATGGACAACCTGGAAGAAAGGGACAAATACTTACAGAGGTATAACCTCCCAAGACTGAACCAGGAAGAAATAGAAAACATGAACTGACCAGTCACATGTAATGAAATTGAAACTGTGATTAAAGATCTAAAAAATTAAAAACAAACAAAAGTCCAGGACCAGATGGCTTCACAGGTGAATTCTATCAAACATTTAGAGAAGAGCTAACACCCATACTTCTCAAACTCTTCCAAAAAGTTGCAGAGGAAGGAACACTCCCAAACTCATTCTATGAGGCCACCATCACCTACCAAAACCACACAAAGATACTACAAATAAAGAAAATTATATTCATCACAGATGAATATAAATGCAAAAATCCTCAACAATACACTACCAAACAGAATCCAACAACACATTAAAAGGATCCTACATCATGATCAGGGGGATTTATCTCAGGGATGCAAGGATTCTTCAATATATGCAAATCAATCAATGTGATACACCATATTAACAAACTTAAGAATAAAAACCATATGATCATCTCAATAGATGCAGAAAAACCTTTTAACAAAATTCAACACCTGTTTATTATAAAAACTCTCCAGAAACTGGGTATAGAGGGAAGCTACCTCAACATAATAAAGGCCTTACATGACAAACCCAGAGCAAACATCATTCTCAATGGTGAAAAACTGAAAGCATTTCCTCTAAGATCAGGAGCAAGATAAGGATATCCACTCTCACAACTATTATTCAATGTAGTGTTGGAAGTCCTAGCCATGGCAATCAGAGAAGAAAAAGAAATAAAAGGAATACAAATTGGAAAAGAAGAAGTAAAATTGTCACTGTTTGCAGATGACATGATACTATATATAGAGAATCCTAAAGATGCCACCAGAAAACTACTAGAGCTAATCATGAACTTAGTAAAGTAACAGGATACAAAATTAATGCACAGAAATCTCTTGCATTCCTATACACTAATGATGAAAATTCTGTAAGAGAAATTGCTCAACTAATTATTAGAGAAATGCAAATCAAAACTTCAATGAGGTATCACCTCACACCAGTTAGAATGGGCATCATCAGAAAATCTACAAACAACAAATGCTAGAGAGGGTGTGGAGAAAAGGGAACCCTCTTTCACTGTTGGTGGGAATGTAAATTGCTACAGCCACTATGGAGAACAGTATGGAGGTTCCTTGAAAAACTAAAGATAGAATTACCATATGACCCAGCAATACCACTACTGGGCATATACCCAGAGAAAACCATAATTCATAAAGACACATGCACCCCAATATTCACTGCAGCACTATTTACAATAGCCAGGTCATGGAAGCAACCTACATGCCCATCGACAGATGAATGGATAAAGAAGATATGGTACATATACGCAATGGAGTATTACTCAGCCATAAAAGGAACGAAATTGGGTCATTTGTAGAGACGTGGATGGATCTAGAGACTGTCATACAGAGTGAAGTAAGTCAGAAAAAGGAGAACAAATATCATATATTAGTGCATACTTGTGGAACCTAGAAAAATGGTACAGATGAACTGTTTTGCAGGGCAGAAATTGAGACACAGATGTAGAGAACAAACATATGGACACCAATGGGGGAAAGCGGTGGGGGGTGGGGTGGTGGTGTGATGAGTTGGGCGACTGGGATTGACATGTATACACTGATGTGTATAAAATGGATGACTAATACGAACCTGTTTTATTAAAAAAAAAATGCCTACGTTAAGTAAAAAGAAATCTCAAATAAACAGCCTAACTTTACACCTTAAGAAATTAGGAAAAGAAGAAGAAACTAACTGTAGAGTTAGCAGAAGAAATGAAATAATGAAGATTAGACTGGAAATAAATGAAATAGGGACCAGAAAGACAAATATAAATGATAAATAAAACTAAGAGCTAGTTTTTTTAAAAGATAAACAAATTGACACATCTTTAACTAAACTAAGTAAAAAAAAGAGAGAGAAGACTCAAATAAAATGAAATGAAAGAAATGAAAGAGGAGACATTACTACCGACAACACAAAATATTAAGGATGGTAAGAAACTTCTAAAAGTAATTACATGCAAAAGAAATAGATAACCTAGAAGAAATAAAAATTTGTTAGAAGCATACAACCTATCAATACTGAATCATGAATAAATACAATTCTGAACCAAGTAAGGAGATTGAATCAGTAATCAAAAATCTCCCAACAAAGAAATTCCATGTCCAGATTTCTTCACTGGTGAATTCCATCAAACATTTAAAGAATTAATACCAATGCTTCTCAACGTCTTCCAAGAATCTGAAGAGGAAAAAGCACTTCCAATACTAGGCCAGCATTACCCTGATACCAAAGCCAGGTAAGAACACTGCAAGAAAAGAAAATTACAGGCCAATATCCCTGATGTATATAGATGCAAAAATTCTCTACAATATAATAGTAAACAAAATTCAGCACCACATTAAAAGGATCATACACCTTGATCAAGTAGGATCCATACCTAGTATGCAAGGATGGTTCAACATATGTGTAACAATAAATGTGATACATCACATTAACAGAATGAAAGATAAACATCATATGATCATTTCAATAGATACAAAAAAGTATTTGACAATATTCAACAACGTTTCATAATAAATCTCAACAAATTAGCTATAGATGGAATGTACCTCAACATAATAAAGGTGATATATGACAAGCCTTGAACCAAGATCATATTCAACAGTGGAAAAGCTGACAGATTTTCCTCTAGGATTAGGAATAAGAGAAGAATATCCATTCATGCCATTTCTATTCAAACAGTACTAGAAGGTCTAGCCAAAGCAATTAGAACAGAAAAAGAAATAAAAGGCATCCAAGTTGAAAAGGAAGAAGTGAAATTGTCTCTGCAGGGGACAGGTTATTACATATAGAAAACCCAAATGACTCCACCAAAAAAATATTAGAACTAAGTACGTAATAACTGAGGCAGGATTGAAATACTTTTCTCTATTATAACAAAGTTTCTTTACATAGCATATTTGTTCTGCTCCTTCTTGGGATACAAATGAATAAACTTTTGTTGCTAATCAACATGAGAACTTTACAAAATGTTGCCCATGTGGGAAGCCTCTCTTTTGTAAATAAACCTCTGTGATGGTAATAATGTCCCTTGTTCTCACTGTTTAAAGTTAATCAGATTCTGACTGGGGAGTATAGGTAGTTGAAATTACAGGTTGTTCAAAGGAACTAGTAGTGACTGAAGAAAAGTAAGGGATGTGTGTGTTTGTTGTGTTTACCATCTTTTTCAAATTTGTATATCAGAGAAATACCTGCTGGAAATTCATGAAAACTCAGTTCCATCTCTGTGTTCTATAGTAGTTGAAATATTATAGAAAATTTCTGTTTCTTAATATTTAAAGAAAATCGTTGGTGAATATCTCTGGACCCAGCATTTATTTTTATGATAATTTGATAACACTTTTTTCTTTATTTTTTCAGGTTATTGTTCTGTTAAGGATTTCTAATTTAATTTTTAACTTTAATTGTATTTTTGTAAAAAGCAGTCCAATTTATTTAGAATTTCAAATGAATTAGGGAGAAGAATATATAATATTCTATTATGATTAGGATAATATCCTACTTCGGCTAAAATACTTCCATTTTTTCTCTTAATTAAGATATGCAGTGTTCTGTCTGTTTCTTCAAAGAATCCCTCTTGACTCTTTCCGTTGAAATTTTTTTCCTGTTTTTTTTTTTAAATTTTTTTGTCATTAGGAAAATGTTTTTTCCTATTCCTGCTGTTATATTTTACAAACTCCTTTGTCTTGCTTTTTAGAGATATACAATATTGCCCTGCCTCTTTTTGTGGTTTAACATAGAATTTATTTAAATTTCTCTCAACTAGAAAATACTTATACATTTAAAAATGTTTTACCCTTTAAGTCCACATTATTGTGGGAGCCTATTTCTGAGTACACTCTGATAAAGAGACAAAGGAGAGAATTTTCCAGAAAATAGAACCA
The DNA here is from genome assembly GCF_003676395.1 of Aethalodelphis obliquidens. NCBI lineage: Eukaryota > Metazoa > Chordata > Mammalia > Artiodactyla > Delphinidae > Aethalodelphis > Aethalodelphis obliquidens. Next base: position 35,374,798 of record NW_020837948.1, read on the forward strand.
AACAATGTGGGCTGGTGCTCTTGAACGCAGTATAGTTTTTTGTTTTAATTTGATAGATGAATATCACCCATTAAGAGACTGACATAAAACCAAATATGTTTACATTATGTGATAAAATGCAAAATACCCTTAAAATTTAAAGATAAACCTGAGGATCTCAGGGACTACTTGGGAGTGTAAAAGGATGGTTGGATGATGCATACAGAACCCCCAGGGATACCGAATCTAACTTTTCTGCTTTTAGGAGTAATTTCCTGGGAAATCTAAAGACTGGTTTGTCAAAATACACCTCAAGTTCAGCAGGATGCTTCAGAGTCTCTACTGATTTTTTAAAAAATTGGTTAATTATTGGTGAGATTCCCATTAAAGAAGTTATTTATATAGAGAGACTGGACCTCCAACTGGCAGAGATATCACAGCAAGAAATCTAGTAGATTTGCAGTTGAACTCAATCAGATTTAAATTTCTTTCTAATATTCATGACAATAGGTGGTTATGTTGTTTGTTTCTTTGTTTACTTAGAGACTTTGAACTTTTATGTGCATTTTCCATAACTTTTATTGTTTTTTCATTGTTCTCTAATTGGAAGAGTGTTTTTATTTTTCAGCTCAGAATTCCATACTCTTCTGTGAAAGTATAGCATGGGTAAACTTTATAGATGTGTCCTTTTGTTTTAAAGACAAGTTTCATTTGACTTTGACATTTCATGTACATAATTTCTCTTAAGTGTTACCATTTAAAAAGCAAAAATTTCTAGATTTCAAAAACAGATTTCTACATTTCCCAGCAACTATAAATTGTACTATTATTTGTAACATAAGATGGATCATACTAAGAAATTTTTTCCTAGTGTATTTTGTAGGCATAGAGAAGGCAGTTATTCTTCTTTTTCTACACATAAATCCTTTCAAACATATTAGAAGGCTGATCAAAGAAAGTTATGTATTTGTAATTATAAAATAAACTGCTAGGCATAACAAGAAATAAAATTGCTAATTCTCAAAGCCACTTGTCACAGTGTATATTAATATTTATGTGTATCATTTGTACTCTCACCTAAGGCAAATGGCTGAGCATGGTGTGGAGAAAGGCTTGGCTTAAAGGCTAAAGTTGTGTACTTTCTGATTGGTTGAAAATCAGTCATCAAAGACTCAACTGTCATTTAACAAATGTTTAAAAATATGAGAATAAACTGAAAACCTAGGGTAGAAGCAGTAATTGTTTGTAATGCTTGCAGAACATAGCCTTCTTAAATGCTAGGTCATTTTTGCTTATTACATCCTTCCTTGGCTAGCTTCCCTGCTGTGTACAACTCACTATGAAAAGCAAGTACTTGTAAGGCACAGCTGGAGACCAAGTGTAACAGGACTTCAAAACCCAAAACATTCTAAAATTTCTTATGATCTCCCCACATGCTTACTTAAGAATGCTAAAGCTTCCATTGTTAACCATTTTATGTATGTGTGGCTTCTGATTAATTATACTACTTGAAATGCTGCTTGAAAACCTTAAGTCATAATAATGATGATATAAAAGGTTTTTTTTCTATAGAGTTAAAGTGTGGTCATTGGCTCTTGTTGTAAAGGAAAAATTGGGGGAACTATATCTGTTCATTGTCTAGAGGTATGTTACTTAATTGTCACCATAATTAATTTAGTAAATTATTTTCCAAGATAATGTGGATTATACTAAAACATCATTAGGTTCAAGTTTACATATGTATAAAAGAGGGCACTTGATTAGGTTATCTTTGAGTCACTTTTCAATCACAAAATTTTATGATTCTGGAAAGAAATATTTAACATTATTCTCAACCATAAATAGCAAACATTGAAATCTCATATCAATGCTTTTTTTTTTTTTTTTTTTTTGCGGTACGCGGGCCTCTCACTGCTGCGGCCCCTCCCACTGCGGAGCACAGGCTCCGGACGCGCAGGCCCAGCGGCCATGGCTCACGGGCCCAGCTGCTCCGTGGCACGTGGGATCTTCCCGGACCGGGGCACGAACCCGTGTCCCCTGCATCGGCAGGCGGACTCTCAACCACTGCGCCACCAGGGAAGCCCTCAATGCTTTTTTTTTTTCGCTTTCTCTCTCTTTTTTTTTCTCTTATTCTTTCTCTGGTTACAGAAAGTTGCTGGAGGCAAGCACAAAGGCTCTTGTAGGACATGCATATTGGTAAAACTTACTGTAAGTCTTTGAACTGATACAGGTACTTTGTACAATACTAAAACTATTTGGAAGCTCATATAAAAGTATATTTAGAGGACTTCTAGTTTTACATCTAACATGTAAAGAGCTTGGAATTCATCACTCCTATCATTACAATTTGAAAAAGCTGGGAAAACTGAAAATCAATGACTTTTCTTGAAACCTAAAGAGAACTGATGTCTAAGAGCAAACCATCACCTGAAAATCTGGAGAAAAAGGCACATACACAGAGACACAGAAACCAAGATCTGCTTATCTAGAGTAGAAGCTGCTGGAGATACAAACTGCCAAAAACATTTAATGGTAATTTTGATGAATTGCTGGAAGCTGAGAGTGGATTCACATTAGGGTGAGAAAATCCTGGAGATCACAGTCTTAAGGGCATCCCAACTGTTTCCTTCTAGATATCCCACCGAGTTCCCACTGTGAGGATGCAAGAATCCAAGGATTCCTTGTGGCTCACAAGGAGGATGAGAAGAAACAGACAAATACACTATTATACTTGAACACTTCACTACTCCTTTTTCAGTAATGGGTAGAACAAGCAGGCAGAAAATCAATAAAGATATACAAGTCCTGAACAGCACTATCATCAACCTAATGTAATTGATATTTATACACTGAATCCAACAGCAGAAGACTCCACATTCTTGTCAAGCTCACAAGGAACATTTACCAAGATAGGCTATATTCTGTACCATGAAACACAGCTTGACAAAATTATAAGACTAAAAAATCACAAAAAGTATATTCTCAGATTAAAATGGAATTAAACTAGAAATGAACGATAGAAAGCTGAAAAATCCCCAAATAGTTAGACATGAAACAATATATTTCCAAATGATCACGGTTCAAAGAAGTCTTGAAAGAAATTTTAAATATTATGAATTAAATGAATATGAAAAAGAACTTATCATTTTTTTTTTGGCTACAGCTAAAGCAAGGTATAGAGGGATATTCATAGCAGTAAATTATAGGTTATAAAACAAGGAAGATCTAAAATTACTAACCTAAGCATCCACCTTAGGAAAATACAGAAAGAAAAGAAATATAAGCAGTGTAAAAAGAAGAATGAAAACTAACAAAACTAGAGTAGATATCACCAAAGTTGAAAACAAGAAAACAGCTAAGAAAGAGAAAATAAACAAAACCAAAAGTTGGTTCTCTGAAAAGATAAATAAAATTGATAAAATTTTATCCAGGCTAATCAAGTAAAAAAGAGAGAATATAGATTAATAATACCAGAAATGAAAGAGGGGTCATCATTACTGATTCCACAGACATTAAAAGGAATAATACAAACAACTCTAAAATTTTGTCTAAATTTTTGATAATGTAGATGAAACAGACAAATTCTTTAAAAGATACAAACTACCAAAACTAATGCAAAAAAAATAGGTAATCTGAACAATCTTATATCTATTAATAAAATTTAATCAATAATTAATAATCTTCTAAACAAGAAAGCTTAGGCCCAGATGGTTCACTGGTAAATTCAACCAAAATTTTAAAAAGGAAATAATTATTTTCCACAATGTTTTCCAGATAATAGAAGTAGAGGAAACAACTGTATGAGGGCAACATTACTCTAATATGAAAATCACATAAAGACTTTATATGAAAAATAATTATAGATCAATATCTCTCATGACCATAACTGCAAAAAGTACTTAATAAATATTAGCAAATCAATTCAGAATATACACAAGCAAAAATACATGATGATTAATTGGAGTTCATAAAGGAATTCAAGGCTGGTTCAACATTCAAAATCAGTCAATGCATTTCATCATACTAACAGACTGAATAAGAAAAAAATGTATCATCATATCAATAGATGCAGGAAAAATATCTGACAAAATTCAAGATACATTCATGATAAAAACACAAAAAATGAAGACTAGCAAGAAATTTCCATAATCTAATAAATAGTATATATGAAAATCCTCCAGCTAATATCATACCTAATAGTATGATAAATACTTATTCTCTAAAGACTGTGAACAAAGTATGTTCTTTCTAACAAGAAAAATAAATAAAAAGTGTACAGATTGGAAAGAAAGAAAACTTTTTATTCACAGATGACATAATTTTCTGTGTAGAAAATCCTAAGCATTCTGTGTAAAAAACCCTAAACAATCTACTAAAAAGACAGCTTGACACTAACAAGCAAGTGGAACAACATCACAAGATACAAGGTTGATAGACAAGTTAATTGCTTTTATATATATGAGCAATAACAATTTTTGAATTTGATGTTATTTTAGAATTGCTATTTAAATAGCACCAAAAAAGTGGATACTTCAGTATAAATCTTATATGTACAGATCTGTATGAAGATAACTATAAAAGAGATGAAAAAAAATCAAACAAGATCTCAATGAATGGGAGATATTTTGTGTTCATTGATTAGAAGACTCAACATTGTTAAGATCTGAATTATACCTAACATGATCTATAGATCTGATATAATCCCAATCAGAAGTCCAGCAAGCTTTTTTATAGATGTCAACCTACCTATTCTAAAGTTTATATGTAAAGGCAAAGCACATATAATATCCAAGAAAATGTTGATAGGGAAGAAGAAGGAGGAGGAAGAGGAGGATGAAGAGGAGGAGAAAGACAACAACAAGTTGAAAGAACCACACTACCTTATTCAAGACTTACTGTAAAGCTAAAATAATCAAGACAGGGTGGTATTGATGAAACAATAGGCACATAGATCAATGAAACATAATAGGAAGCCAAGAATAACATAAATATACTCAAATGATTTTTAACAAAGGCACAAAGACATTTCAATGGAGAATGGATAGTTTTTTTTCCCAACAATGTGGAGACAATTGATCATCCATATTTTAAAAAATGAACCTAGATGAAGACTTTATGCCTTACATATTGATATTATAGGTATGTACCTTAGATATGATGAGACTAAAACTTTACCTCTATGTTCTTCCTCTTAAAAACACATAGCCCCAGTGTAATCATGAGGAAGACAACAAATTTCAATTGAGGGACATTCTACAAATGTATAAATACATGTACAAAATACAAATGTATAAATTTATTTATTTATATAAAATGTATCAATTTATACAAACCAATTATTTATTTACATAATATTAATACATTAAACCAATAAATGTATGAAGTAATGAATGTGTAGATAAATATATAAAATATCTGACCAGTACTCCTCAAAACTGTCAGAAACATCCAAATAAGGAAAGTTGGAGAAACTGTCATAGTTCAGAGGAACCTCAGGAAATATTACAACCAAATGTAATGTGGTATCCCAGATGAAACCCTGGAGTAGTAAAAGAACATTATATAAAAACTAAAGAAATCTGAACAAACGACAGTCTTTAGTTAATAGTAATGTATCAATATTGGTTCTTTAATTGTCACAAATGTACCATACTAATTAATGTAAAATGTTAATAATAGAGGATACTGGGTATGTTATATATGGTGATTCTCTGTACTATATTATTAATTCTTCTGTAAATCTAAAATTGCTCTACATTTTAAAAATGTTTGTTAAAATATCTATTCAGATTTCTCCCTTTTAAAAGTATATTGAGCCTAGTACTTATTGTTTTATCATTTTGGATATTACCATGCTAACATAATATAATTAATAATTGAAAAATTATATTACATCTATACCATGGAATTCTACTCAGCAGTAAAAAGGAACAAAGTATTATACATACACAATTTGTATGAATCACTAGGTAGTTATGCTGAGTGAAACGGAGAATAGAGTCATGGTTGCTATGCATCAGGGGAAGGTGTTTACAGGAATCCTTGTGATCAAAGAAACTTAACTGTATTAATATCCATACTCTGGCTTTGAAATTATACTATAGATTTGCAAGATATTAAACCAGGTAATAGGTACACAGGATGTCTCTGTATTATTTCTTACAACTGCATGTGGATCCATAATTGTCTCAAACTAAAAAGCTTATAAAAAAAAAAAAAAGAGAGCGCCTCTAAATGCTGAAAACGAAAGCTAATGAACTTAAATGAATTATGGGTCAGCAGCATAATCACTAAAGGAAAAGAAGCGTTCCAAGAAGACTTAGAGTAGTATTTTGCACTAAATCTGTGGGAGAGGTAGATGTGAAAGTGTGAAAATAATCCTCTGATTGCCTCTATTTCCTCTGTGAAATAGAAAGCAAGGAGATCAGCCGGGGATGAGGGCCAGGGTAAATGTATTGGAGCTGAATTGGGAGAGTGTCATGGAAATGAGATGAGATTACTGGGCATCCTTAGGGTCACATTTGGGCTATAGGGACTGTATTTAATGTGAGATGAAGTTAGCAGCTGTGTGTTTTTCTCAAGCAAGGATTAGTAGTCGATCTGTATAACAGGCAGAGAAATGGCTTCAAAACAGGGTGGGGCTTGCCAAACAAGTATCGCAAATCAAGAAAGGTAAGGGGGCTTCCCTAGTGGCGCAGTGGTTGAGAGTCCGCCTGCCGAGGTTCGTGCCCTGGTCCGGGAAGATCCCACATGCTGCGGAGCGGCTAGGCCTGTGAGCCATGGCCGCTGAGCCTGTGCGTCCGGAGCCTGTGCTTCGCAACGGGAGAGGCCACAAGAGTGAGAGGCCCGCGTACCAAAAAAATAAAATAAAATAAAGAGGTAAGGCAGTTGAGGTTTTATGCAGGATAATAATGATAATGAAGGACCATGAAACTTAAGCTGGGTAATGAGGGTAATGTGAATATGAAAGTGTTGATTAGCAGTGAAAAAGTCATTGGATCAATAGATTATATCTGCTGACTGTAGAAGAACATGGGCAATCACCTGCTTTGCTATAATCCTTCTCTATGTATAGTACACATGCTTCCTAAAATCTCCTGAGGTCTAATACTTAGCCTTTGGTATGCCTCACGTTCTACAAGCAGTAGCTTGCATTTATAGGCTGCTGAGATTACATTTTTCATTCATTCACAGGACAAAGCTTCTTAATTTTTCTTTAAAAAATGTGGCTGTATATCAATGTATACCAATTGGGCATGTTATGTAGCTTCCTTCTAAGAGAAGAAAACATTATATGTATCATATTTCCCAGAGATTCTATCTGCAAAATGTAAGTAGCATATATTTATTTTAGATTCAGTAGTAATAAGTACTCTAGAAGTAAACAGATGAAAATAACTTCTGTATGGGTTAGCTAGCAATCGTACAAGAATATCTGTGTATAGCTAAGATAAATAATAGAATAAAAAGTTATCTTTTTGCAGCTATACCAGCTGCTTTTTTCCAAAGCTATATCATTAGCTTTGGAAGGTTTAGGAAGATGGAAAGACCTAATTGCCCCTTACTGGAAAGTGAAAAGGAAAAGAGAGCATTTACAATGAAATATATCTATAAACAGTGCTCTGAATAGACCACTTCTTTGTGTATATTTTTAAAATATTTGATGTTTTTAAAATGCATGTAACTGTGATATTTGAAAAAAAATTCTCCTTTCAATTATTTTCATTATTCAGCAACTACTCTGTGTAAAGAATTGATCTAGGTGATATGATACAGCATATATAGTATTTGGTCACTGCCACCTAGGAGTTTTAATCTACTCTGAGAAACATCTTTTTAATGCATTCATGTATGTTTATTTTAGCGAACATTCATGGTGTGTCTAATAAGCATTGTGCTGAGTGTTGGCAATTTAAAAAAGTATATATTTATTCAACAAATAATTATTTTAAATTCCTATGATATATCTCACATTGCTCTGGGTGCTACTGAATCTACAGTGACAAGACTGACACATTTCCTTTTTGTAAAGGGATTATGTTCTATAGCATAAAAAAGCACACACATTAATTAGATTCTGTTAAGCCATATTAAGGCAAAATAGAAAAGAAAACAAGGGAATGTTAACAAAAAAATTCAAGGAAATATTTCTCGTTTGAGGAAGATGGAATGGAGATAAGGTGAAGATCACATCATTCTCCATGCATTGTTGTGTATATCCCAGGTACGTATGCATGTATGTATGCATTTATAAGTGGTAGCTTTGCAGGAGTGTATTATACTCTTAAAATGACTAAGTGATTCATTAAAAGTGAGGTATTCATGGGCCTATGATGAGAATAGTGTGCCATAAATCAAGAAGAATAATTGGTCCAATTTATGCATCTGCAGTCCAAAGGGAAAGAGGGAGAATAAGAGAATGTGAGAGATCTAAGTTTTCTTTGTTCTTTTTCTTGTTTCTTTTGAATTTATTGATTCCTTTTTATTGGGGTCCATTTTAGTTGAGATGCTTGGAAATTTAAACCTAGGCATTTAAAAAAATAAAGGCTGATCAATAGTTTTACTCTCTTCCTTCCACAAAAAAGGGAGGTTAGAACACGTAAATTCCTATTACTCAAACTGATAAAACTATTATTCTCACGTATTTTGATTGTCACTTTTTTAAACTCCAAAATATTTATTTTCTACAATCACTTGTTTAAATCTACCTGCATAGATATCACTTTTTCTCTTCATTTCTTCTTATATCTCAAACCTTCTGAGATCATTTTCCTTCTCCTAGAATATTTAGGAATTGCTTTATTGATGGTCTGTTCCGTTGATTTTAGACTCTTTTCCTCTCTCTCTCTCTCTTTCTATTTCCCCATCTATCTCCCTATCTATCTATCTATCTACCTTCCTACCAATTTGTCTTTATCAATTATAAGAATAGTTTAATACATAAGAAATTTTGATTATGTTATATACAGGTTGTACAGTAAAAGACTCACTCAGCAGATCTGTATTGTCCAAAGTTTGCATATTCCAAAGAAAGATTTGGTTCTTGCTTATATCCTAGGAATAACCTCTAAACCCTTACTATCCTGCCTGGACAGAATGTGTTTGTTTACCTGAATCCTTGGACAACATCATAGTTTATGCTAACTATGTGATTTATGGTTGAAGCCTTGGGTCCGTTGTTATCAGCTTGACCCCTGGAGAGGATGGAAACTGAAGGTCAGCTATGCAGGTGGTCAGCCATGCCTATGTGATAACCCTCAATAATATCCCTAGACACCAAGGCTTGGGTGAACTTTCTTCCCTGGTTTGTAATACTCCCTGCATGCTGTCGTTCATCACTGCTGGGAGAATTAAGCACTTTCCATATGACTCCACTGGGAGAGGACAACTGAAAGCTTGTACCTGGCTCTCCTGGATCATGCCCTATGTGCCTTTCTCTATAGCTGATTTTAGTCTCTATTTCACTGTACTAAATCACAACTGTGAGTGTAACATTTCTGAGTACTGAGAGCCCTTCTAGCAAATCACTGAAATTGAAGATGGTCTTGGGAACCCCCAAACACACAAAACATATGGTAATTTGTTCTTCTAGGCTGAACCAACATGAAGGTTTGCATTCTTAGATCAGATTCATACAAACCAGATCTTATCCAGTATCAAGTTTTACTGATAATTTCAAAGATACAGGTAATCAAGATGCTGAGACAAAGCAGGTATAAGAAATCTTGCACAGCTGTCTAGATATTTTCTTCCCTTACTGAATATGAACAATCTGACCCAGAAAATAGGTGACATCTCTATATGAGAACTACAAGTAACTTTACAGAGGGAGGAAGCCTCTGGGTTGTGAAATATCTTCATTTTACACTCCACATAATGTGACATTTTCCTGGCATCTAAGCCTCATAAACCATAGATTTTCAGTTTATTTACTCCACATAATCCTTGGCCAAGTACATACTCCTAAAACCATTCCAGAAATGAGGGCTATTGTTCTTAGAAAATATCACTCATTTATTTATGTGAAGGAGGATAGATTGGGTAACCTGCATTCTTTTTTCCTTCTGATTAGAGAGCTTGAACAGACACAGGACAGCTAATTTATATCCTTATTCCCCAAAATATGAGTGAACTGTGATGACATTTAGCTCAGGACTGTAATTTATATCTAAAAATGACATAAGATCAGAAATTATAAGTTCCTTGGAATCTCTAATAAATTTTTTAAAAGATTTATTCTTAATATCCTGCTCACTATGTTACTAATAATCAATTATTATCAGTTTTCCACCTTTATAAAGCCCCTTTTTCCAACCTTCCACACTGCTTTGTTGGATAAACTAACACAATGTTTTTTAACTAGCTTCTTTCATAAAGAGTCATTTACTTTATTAATTAGTTATTACTGTATAACAAATTACCACAAAATTTAGTGGCTTAAAACTATTATAGGGCGGAGGGGAAGATGGCAGAAGAGTAAGACGCAGAGATCACCTTCCTCCCCACAGATACACCAGAAATACATCTACACGTGGGGCAACTCCTACAGAACACCTACTGAATGCTGGCAGAGGACCTCAGACCTCCCAAAAGCCTCAGATGCAGCGGATTAAAGCTCCACAATCAACTTGATGTACCCTGCATCTGTGGAATATAGGAATGGACAATGAATCATCCCAAATTGAGGAGGTGGACTTTGAGAGCAAGATTTATGATTTTTTCCCCTTTTCCTCTTTTTAGCCGTGTGGATGAAAGGCTCTTAGTGCTGCAGCCAGGAGTCAGTGCTGTGCCTCTGAGGTGGGAGAGCCAACTTCAGGACACTGGTCAACAAGAGACCTCCCAGCTCTACATAATATCAAATGGCGAAAATCTCCCAGAGATCTCCATCTCAACGACAGCACCCAGCTTCACTCAACGACCAGCAAGCTACAGTGCTGGACATCTTATGCCAAACAACTAGCAAAACAGGAACACAACCCCACCCATTACCAGAGAGGCTGCCTAAAATCATAATAAGTCCACAGATACCACAAAACACACCACCAGATGTGGACCTGCCCACCAGAGAGACAAGATCCAGCCTCATCCACCAGAACACAGGCACTAGTCCCCTCCACCAGGAAGCCTACACAACCCACTGAACCAACCTTAGCCACAGGGGACAGACATCAAAAACAACGGGAACTATGAACCTTCAGCCTGCAAAAAGGAGAACCCAAACACAGTAAGATAAGCAAAATGAGAAGACAGAAAAACACACAGCAGATGAAGGAGCAAGATAAAAATGCACCAGACCTAACAAATGAAGAAGAAATAGGCAGTCTACCTGAAACAGAATTCAGAATAATGATAGTAAAGATGATCCAAAATCTTGGAAATAAAATAGACAAAATGCAAGAAACATTTAACAAGGACCTTGAAGAACTAAAGATGAAACAAACAATGATGAACAACACAATAAATGAAATGAAAAATACTCTAAATGGGATAAATAGCAGAATAACTGAGGCAGAAGAACAGATAAATGATCTGGAAGATAAAATAGTGGAAATAACTACTGAAGAGCAGAATAAAGAAAAAAGAGTGAAAAGAAGTGAGGACAGTCTCAGAGACCTCTGGGAGAACATTAAACGCACCAACATTGGAATTATAGGGGTTCCAGAAGAAGAAGAGAAAAAGAAAGGGACTGAGAAAATATTTGAAGAGATTATAGTTGAAAACTTCCCTAATATGGGAAAGGAAATAGTTAATCAAGTCCAGGAAGCACAGAGAGTTCCATACAGGATAAATCCAAGGAGAAATACGCCAAGACACATATTAATCAAACTGTCAAAAATTAAATACAAAGAAAGCATATTAACAGCAGCAAGGGAAAAACAACAAATAACACACAAGGGAATCCCCATAAAGTTAACAGCAGATCTCTCAGCAGAAACTCTGCAAGCCAGAAGGGAGTGGCAGGACATACTGAAAGTGATGAAGGAGAAAAGCCTGCAACCAAGATTACTCTACCCAGCAAGGATCTCATTCAGATTTGATGGAGAAATTAAAACCTTTACAGACAAGCAAAAGCTGAGAGAGTTCAGCACCACCAAACCAGCTTTACAACAAATGCTAAAGGAACTTCTCTAAGCAAGAAACACAAGAGAAGGAAAAGACCTATAATAACGAACCCAAAACAATATAGAAAATGGGAATAGGAACATACATATCGATAATTACCTTAAATGTAAATGGACTAAATGCTCCCACCAAAAGACACAGATTGGCTGAATGGATACAAAAACAAGACCCATATATATGCTGTCTACAAGAGACCCACTTCAGACCTAGAGACACATACAGACTGAAAGTAAGGGGATGGAAAAAGATATTCCATGCAAATGGAAACCAAAAGAAAGCTGGAGCAGCAATTCTCATAAAAGACAAAATAGACTTTAAAATAAAGACTATTAGAAGAGACAAAGAAGGACACTACATAATGATCAAGGGATTGATCCAAGAAGAAGATATAACAATTGTAAATATTTATGCACCCAACATAGGAGCACCTCTATAAGGCAAATACTAACAGCCATAAAAGGGGAAATCAACAGTAACACATTCATAGTAGGGGACTTTAAAACCCCACTTTCACCAATGGAGAGATCATCCAAAATGAAAATAAATAAGGAAACACAAGCTTTAAATGATACATTAAACAAGATGGACTTAATTGATATTTATAGGACATTCCATCCAAAAACAACAGAATACACTTTTTCTCAAGTGCTCATGGAACATTCTCCAGGATAGATCGTATCTTGGGTCACAAATCAAGCCTTGGTAAATTTAGGAAAATTGACATTGTATCAAGTATCTTTTCCGACCACAACGCCATGAGACTAGATATCAATTACAGGAAAAGATCTGTAAAAAATACAAACACATGGTGGCTAAACAATACACTACTTAATAACAAAGTGATCACTGAAGAAATCAAAGAGGAAATCAAAAAATACCTCGAAACAAATGACAATGGAGACACGATGACCCAAAACCTATGGGGTGCAACAAAAGCAGTTCTAAGAGGGAAGTTTATAGCAATACAAGCCCACCTTGAGACACAGGAAACATCTCGAATAAACAACCTAACCTTGCACCTAAAGCAATTAGAGAAAGAAGAACAAAAAATCCCCAAAGTTAGCAGAAGGAAAGAAATCATAAATATCAGATCAAAAATAAATGAAAAAGAAATGAAGGAAACAATAGCAAAGATCAATAAAACTAAAAGCTGGTTCTTTGAGAAGATAAACAAAATAGATAAACCACTAGCCAGACTCATCAAGAAAAAAAGGGAGAAGACTCAAATCAATAGAATTAGAAATGAAAAAGGAGAAGTAACAACTGACACTGCAGAAATAAAAAAGATCATGAGAGATTACTACAAGCAACTCTATGCCAATAAAATGGACAACCTGGAAGAAATGGACAAATTCTTAGAAATGCACAACCTACAAAGACTGAATCATGAAGAAATAGAAAATATGAACAGAGCAATCACAAGCACTGAAATTGAAACTGTGATTAAAAATCTTCCAACAAACAAAAGCCCAGGACCAGATGGCTTTACAGGCGAATTCTAATAAACATTTAGAGAAGAGCTAATACCTAACCTTCTCAAACTCTTCCAAAATACAGCAGAGGGAGGAACACTCCCAAACTCCTTCTACGAGGCCACCATAACCTTGATACCAAAACCAGACAGTGATGTCACAAAGAAAGAAAACTACAGGCCAATATCACTGATGAACATAGATGCAAAAATCCTCAACAAAATACTAGCATACAGAATCCAACAGCACATTAAAAGGATCATACACCATGATCAAGTGGGGTTTCTTCCAGGAATGCAAGGATTCTTCAATATATGCTAATCTATCAATGTGATATACCATATTAACAAATTGAAGGAGAAAAACCATATGATCATCTCAATAGATGCAGAGAAAACTTTTGACAAAATTCAACACCCATTTGTGATAAAAACCCTGCAGAAGGTAGGCACAGAGGGAACTTTCCTCAACATAATAGAGGTCATATATGACAAACCCACAGCCAACATCATCCTCAATGGTGAAAAACTGAAAGCATTTCCACTAAGATCGGGAACAAGACAAGGTTGCCCATTCTCACCACTCTTATTCAATATAGTTTTGGAAGTTTTAGCCACAGCAATCAGAGAAGAAAAGGAAATAAAAGGAATCCAAATCGGAAAAGAAGAAGTAAAGCTGTCACTGTTTGCAGATGACATGATCCTATACATAGAGAATCCTAAAGATGCTACCAGAAAACTACTAGAGCTAATCAATGAGTTTGGTAAAGTTGCAGGATACAAAATTAATGCACAGAAATCTCTTGCATTCCTATACAGTAATGATGGAAAAATCTGAAAGTGAAATCAAGAAAACACTCCCATTTACCATTGCAACAAAAAGAATAAAATATCTAGGAATAAACCTACCTAAGGAGACAAAAGACCTGTATGAAGAAAATTATAAGACACTGATGAAAGAATTAAAGATGATACAAATAGATGGAGAGATATACCATGTTCTTGGATTGGAAGAATCAACATTGTGAAAATGACTCTACTACCCAAAGCAATCTACAGATTCAATGCAATCCCTATCAAACTACCACTGGCAGTTTTCACAGAACTAGAACAAAAAATGTCACAATTTGTATGGAAACACAAAAGACCCCGAATAGCCAAAGCAATTTTGAGAACGAAAAACGGAGCTGGAGGAATCAGGCTCCCTGACTTCAGACTATACTACAAAGCTACAGTAAACAAGACAGTATGGTACTGGCACAAAAACAGAAAGATAGATCAATGGAACAGGATAGAAAGCCCAGAGATAACCCCCCGCACATATGGTCACCTTATCTTTTATAAAGGAGGCAGGAATGTACAGTGGAGAAAGGACAGCCTCTTCAATAAGTGGTGCTGGGAAAACTGGACAGGTACATGTAAAAGTATGAGATTAGATCACTCCCTGACACCATACACAAAAATAAGTTCAAAATGGATTAAAGACCTAAATGTAAGGCCAGAAACTATCAAACTCTTAGAAGAAAACATAGGCAGAACACTCTATGACATAAATCACAGCAAGATCCTTTTTGACCCACCTCCTAGAGAAATGGAAATAAAAACAAAAATAAACAAATAGGACCTAATGAAACTTCAAAGCTTTTGCACAGCAAAGGAAACCATAAACAAGACCAAAAGACAACCCTCAGAATGAGAGAAAATATTTGCAAATGAAGCAACTGACAAAGGATTAATTTCCAAAATTTACAAGCAGCTCATGCAGCTCAATAACAAAAAAATAAACAACCCAATCCAAAAATGGGCAGAAGACCTAAATAGACATTTCTCCAAAGAAGATATACCGACTGCCAACAAACACATGAAAGAATGCTCAACATCATTAATCATTAGAGAAATGCAAATCAAAACTACAATGAGATATCATCTCACACCAGTCAGAATGGCCATCATCAAAAAATCTAGAAACAACCAATGCTGGAGAGGGTGTGGAGAAAAGTGAACACTCTTGCACTGCTGGTGGGAATGTGAATTGGTACAGCCACTATGGAGAACAGTATGGAGGTTCCTTAAAAAACTAAAAATAGAACTACCATATGATCCAGCAAACCCACTACTGGGCATATACCCAGAGAAAACCAAAATTCAAAAAGAGTCATGTACCAAAATGTTCATTGCAGCTCTATTTACAATAGCCCGGAGATGGAAACGACCTAAGTGCCCATAATCGGATGAATGGATAAAGAAGATGTGGCACATATATACAAGGGAATATTACTCAGCCATAAAAAGAAACGAAATTGAGCTATTTGTAATGAGGTGGATAGACCTAGAGTGTGTCATACAGAGTGAAGTAAGTCAGAAAGAGAAAGGCAAATACCGTATGCTAACACATATATATGGAATGAAAAAAAAAAATGTCATGAAGAACCTAGGGGAAAGACAGGAATAAAGACACAGACCTACTGTAGAACGGAATTGAGGATATGGGGAGGGGGAAGGGTGAGCTGTGACAAAGCGAGAGAGAGGCATGGACATATATACACTACCAAATGTAAGGTAGATAGCTAGTGGGAAGCAGCCGCATAGCACAGGGATATCAGCTCGGTGCTTTGTGACCGCGTGGAGAGGTGGGATAGGGAGGGTGGGAGGGAGAGAGACGTAAGAGGGAAGAGATATGGGAACATATGTATATGTATAACTGATTTACTTTGTTATAAAGCAGAAACTAACACACCATTGTAAAGCAATTATACCCCAATAAAGATGTTTTAAAAAAAACTATTATAAACATTTGTTATTTCTCACAGTGTCTGTGGAGAATACTTTGCTGGGAGGTTGTATCTCAGACTTTGTAATGAGGTTGCAATTAATATGTTTATAGAGATCTCAGGTTTAACTGGGGATAGGAGATCCACTTCCAGTGAACTCCTTCACTTGCCTAGCAAGTCACTGCTAGTAAGTTGGCCAAAAGCCTCAGTTTCACTCTCTGTAGGGCTCTCCACAGGATTGTTTGGATGTCTTCAGAACATAGCGTTCTGCCTTCCCCAGAGCAAGCAAAAGTTATTTTCTATTTATGATCTAGTCTCAGAGGTCACATAGCATTACCTTGGCTATATTTTATTTGTTAGTTCCTAAATCTGAGTGACAGAAATTAGTGGGTGGGAAATTTGTGGGTGGGAAATTTGGCTTTTTATTTTGAAGGTAACAGTGTTAAAGAACTTGTGGACATATTTTAAAACTATCAGTGTTAGAACTGAAAATCCTTCAACATATCACAAATTTATTACACCAATTGGAAACTTTCCAGGGATGACTCATCAAAAGGTCATTACTATGATATCAAAGGTGATATCTGAAATATTAGCAATGAAATCACGGAGACACTAAACATTCAAAACAGAAAGCAACACGCCAGGATGGTGTACTGCACTTTCACTGTGTCCGGCTAGGAGTCACTTTGCTGTTTGTGGGCTTTACAGAGTGTGAATGATGCTTTGAATTGGTTTTGAGAAAATCTCAGTTATTATCTCTTACAACTTTGCCTCCTCTTCTGAAACTCCAATTAGATTTTCTCACTTTATCCTCCATATCTTTACCCTCTCATTGTATGCATGTGCCTTTTATCTTTGGGATAATTTCTGGATAATTTTTTTCAGTCTGTTTTCTTGTTTTTAGTTTTCTCTACTGGAGTAAATTTTATATATATATATATATATATATATATATATATATTTTTTTTT